>NC_134402.1:55166441-55494566 GCF_038048845.1 Mixophyes fleayi
AATACTGGGTAATACAGACAGAGAGGGCCCTGCTCACAAGATTACAATTTATAGGATAGGTTTCCTGCAAAAGAACAATGTCTGGATGAAATGTTATAAGATGAGCCAGTACCCGTTCTCTCTTAATTGCACTGTTTAGACTAGCCACATTCCAACAAAGAAGTCCTATATGATTGGAGGTCATGCAGACCATCAGTGGCTTAATGGTGGGTGTGTGTATACGTGTGGACATCAGCCAATACCAATTTTAAAAAATATGTAAATAAATAAAGAGGTAAACCTTACTGAAGCTCTTAAGCTATCCCAGTCAGTGGGGCATATAATTCTTCATTAAAAGCTGGTCTAACTGGACTGTTCATTGCTTGTTAGGATACTGCTGATGCCCATTATTTTTCACCAGAAGCCTGCTAAAGGGAGAGGGAAAGTGTTCGGGAAAGAATAAAGAATCAAACAGGTTAATAGTAAGGACATTAGGTACAAGAACACCTGGAGAACCGATGAAATAATCGATAATTGTCAATGTTGCTTAAGACAAATAAGCACATATCTCAGATCCCAATGGGACATGAGAAAATGGGAAGTAGCAATTAGAAAATTGAAGATGGTAACATGTCAGTGGCTGTTTCACCCAGGTTGGGGTGATGACTCAAGTGATGAGGGTTCTTTTTGTAGTATGTTGAAGTGTTGTTTGACCGCCTGGGGGGGTAAGACAGGAATATATTTTCATTTATGTTGACTTAATTTGAAAGAATGATTTTTTAATGAATAATTCAGACAACTTCCCTTTACTTTTCACTTAACTATTTTTCAGGCCCATTATTACAGGCCCTTTCCATTCATAATCTTGTGGTAATGAAATACACGTTAACACTTTATATGGATGGCTTTAGCTATTTTAACACATTTTAACTGAACATTTTTATGACTCTTTTCTTTATTTGTTCTTATAAACAGAAAATGTAGATGAACCCCCTCCCCCCCTTTTTTTGTTCTCATACCCTTACACAGCTTCTGTATATTATCCATATGGATTGATGATTATGGCAAGTTATTAGGAATTTTGGAAACATATTTTGCATTTTGCTGGATGAGTGAGGGATATTTTAATTATTGAGCCACTTGTTTGGCATGGTATATTAGTTATATACAAAGATAGACCTCATAGTTTTTTTGTATATGGCCTCACTAAACAGTATTAACTATGACTGAATGGGAAGAAAGGGTTGCACTCTACTTCTAATGTTGCATGAGCTGCACTAACAAAAGGTATCCCTCCCTCAAAGTTAACAATAGAAAAAATAACTGACTGATAGGATGAACCCTAAATAGGTATGCCAAAATGTAGTTAAGGACCTCAGTGCAGATGTGGTTCACCAATAATACTGATTCATCTATTGATTAAAATGTTTTATTGCACATATTCTATAACATTAAGATGGAACTAGTTGATTTCTAACAATGACCAATGGTCACTAACTAGTATATCTTATGGTGTTCTACCATTGTCCAGTGGAACAATTAATGTGAGTCATACCATATTGATCACAGAAAATACATGATATAAATACATATAAAAATGAAAAAATATAACAATATTACAAAGTGGAATATAATAGAGGTAAATAATATCTATAAGAAATCTCTAAAAAACCCAGCCAAGTAACCAGCCAATCAACAATTGAAAATAATGTCCACTGTGAATCCTCTAGTAAAAAGCAGTCGAATGAAAATGATCCCATACAATAATTGATGTCTCAGATGGTGTAATCCTCTTAAAGGAAGAAGGATTATGGGGATGTGCTATATAGCTCTCACTAGTATGGCATAGAGTTCTTTCCTCACATTATCAGCTGTGTTAGATGAACAAATTCACAAACATATTTTGGGTAATGTAATACTTGCTGTGCATGGACGTTGACCGGGTACCCAGTAACTTCTTAGGCTAGAAATGCTTGTCGGTGAGGCAGCTGTCAGCGTGCGGGGGTCTGAAGACGCTTGCATTCCACTGTGGAATCGCAGACATCACTTCCAGTTGACGTGTTGGCGAATAGAATGGCAGGGGCATTAACCAATGCGTTTCATCCGATATGGATTTTCTCAAGGGTGAAATGAACATGTAGATCATGTATGGGTATATATAGTGTTCCCAATTGCTCATACATATCCTATTGGCTGGAAATCGTTGTGTAGTCCTGTATTACCACTTGGCTGTCAAGTTGTAAAACCATAAATAAAATCCATAATGACATATGTACTTATAACTCAGCACTGATTACATAGGATACTTTGTGTTATAGAATATTGCAATTAACGTATAATAATGCCTCATATTTTGTATATCAACTATAGAGATTCTTAGATTGGTGAGATTGTATTTTCTAATAGTACCAACCTAATTGATGCTTGCAAAGAGTGACCAGACTGATATTTATTCTGCCTCATCTTGATGGATAGGAATCAATCTCAATAGTATTTTTCTTTGCCATATTGAACTGTATGAGGTGCAAATAAGTATGTGGATGGGGTAATCTGCAACCCTACCTAGTCCCATTCCACACAGATAGTGTGTTTAAATTTAAACATAATTATAACTCACGTTACATATTGATTAAAAGTATCAATATTACTCATTAATGGTGTCATTCCTGCTTATCTAGTTGGTGAATTATGCTTGTGACTCTCACTACTTTACATATATATATATATATATATATATATACAAACACATGTCCACGTGTATGTATATATATATATATATATATATATATATATATATATATATATATATACACACACATACATACTGTATACATACCTACGTGTGCAATCAAATTGTAATGTTCACATTGTCAAAATTGGTATGTAGGAAACATGAAATAAAAGTGGAATAGGCAAGTTGGAACCAGATTACTGGATGTTTTTGGGTCATCGTCATCAATCAGTCCACCACATGAGGTCTTCCTAGTGCACATTAATCACATTGTTAACTTGTAATGCTTTCAATTCATTAGAAGAAAAACATATAATTTTATATATACGATAAAGCAAGGAGATTTTTACACAACAATGATAAACTTGAATTTTTAATGTAAAAAGATATATATATATATATATATATATATATATATATATATATATATATTGTGGCAAGAGCCCGCTACTGCTGAAGCAAACGCGAACAACTTCTTCTTTTAATGCAGCTTTATTGTCAGGATGGTTTAAAATGTATTTGACACCATATGAATTGCACAGCAAATTATGGAGACCCTAAACGCTAGCTAGACATAGCTCAGCTCTCTCAAGACCAGCCAGCTTCCCCAGCGTTGGTCTCAGTGCACAAATGATACAAACAAGCTTTTATACCTGATACTCCTCCCCCAGCCTTAGCTTGATGGACAGGTGACACACCCACCTTCTCTTTAAAAGGAAACGCCCATCACTGGCTCTGTTTGTACTAACAGACACACCCTGTCTGTTTGCTGAGAGGAAGGATTTCAAATCATGTAAGTTAACCAAACTTAAACTATTGCTTTTCATACATAAGTCTTTACATTCAATCTAGTTTTTTCTAACTTGTCACTCATCACCCATAATGTATAGAAACATAGAATTTGATGGCAGAAAAGAACCAGAGGTCCATTGATTCTGCCCATTGTTTGTGTAAGTAAATATATGCTTGTGTATGTGTTTGTGTGTGTGTTTTTTTAAGGTGTGTATTTTCTCATTTTCTCATCTCAACTTATCTCTCATTGTATTCTAAATATTAATTTTCATACACACTTGTTCTAACAGATTAGGATACCCATCATAATTCTTTATAGCTTGTTTCTGAAGAATGAAAAGTCCATAAGTGAACACTATGTGAACTAACCACTGTTAGACATAGTCATAGGGTTAGATAAATGTGACAGATGTTTTCTCATCATAGTGATAATATAATATATTTTACAAGTAACAGTTGATTAGATACTTCCCAGCTGTCAGTTATCTACAAACAAAGACAGATGTTATGGCCAGGGCAGTTTTAAAACAACATGGCAACCAGTAAAATGACTTACTTTTGCTCCCAGAGTTATACAACCTAATGCATGAAGTTTTTATTATAATACAGATGTACATTGCTAGATTCAGCATTAGGCTAGCATTTAATCTATATAAGAAGTCTTAAAGATTCCTAAGCAGACAGTAGTATTAATATATGTTAAAGAGGTATAGAAGTGGGAGACAGATCATGTACCTGTATTGACTATATTTCCTTCATTATGATAATATTAAACACTAAAAAATTCTTAAATGTTAATTTTCTTACTACATACTAGTACCATTCTGTTTACTGGATATTTTTATGCTTAAATCAGATCTTAACATAAGGTTGTAATACACAAGAAAAGCAAACAGGCTTAATTTAACATAGAGCACAACCGACTCAAAATTGCAAGTGAAAAACGTAACTTATTTCAAAGAAAAACATAAATTTTACATTTTACCAATAGTTTCCATCATTTCGAAGCGAGGTACCGATTCATGAGCATTTTGGAAGTTGATGAGTGCAGAATAATAGTAAGAATATAGAAATACTTTTTGTAGCAAATCCCTTCAAATATTACATATTTAGTTCAAGAGTGACATCCTGTGGCTGGTAAAAAATTACAGTACTACTGTACCATCATAATATTCCTTTAAAAAGTATTTTGATAATTTCTGCAGATCACTGATAGTGTTAAATATATAGTAATTTGATGTTTTCTAAGTGAAATATGATACATAGAACTATACACTAAAAAATAACATAGTAACAAGTCAAACTGTCACCATTTGATGCTGAAAAAAACACAGCAGTGTAAAAACATCTTACCTGTTACTGTAGTGTGTGTTTTGCTCTATTTTTCAAGTAGTTCTCATCCTACAATTAAATGTTAACTCAATGCTCATGAAGCTTATGTAGATCCTAAGGATCCAAAATAGATATGGTTGTGTTCATAGCACTTACCTGTACTGCAGAGCTTACCAATTTCATTAGTGTTGGAAACTGGTGTTGGCTGGTTTAAACAGAATTCGAAGAATAGTTTTTTAAGGTGACAAAGTGGAGAGTGGAGAGCATATCAGGCAGATGACTTTCAACGGCCTTCCCACCCGACGATGGCAGTAGTTTCCAGACACGTGAATGCTATACAGATTGTGCTTGAGATCGTTAATATCTAATTGTAGCAAATAAGATAAGGCAGATTTTACTAAATGGACCCTTAGTGGCTCATGCTGAGCTGGGCTTACGCAGGTTTGTTTAGCTTAAAATATACAAATTTGTACTGGGCATGCCCACATGTCTGTGTGTATGCAAATTTGGTAGCATTTGACAGCACGGTGGCTAAGTGGTTAGCACTTCTGCCTCACAGCACTGGGGTCTTGAGTTCAATTCCCAACCATGGCGTTATCTGTGTGGAGTTTGTATGTTCACCCTGTGTTTGCGTGGGTTTCCTCCGGGTGCTCTGGTTTCCTCCCACACTCCAAAAACATACTAGTAGTTTAATTGGCTACTAACAAAATTGACCCTTGTCTGTGTCTCTGTCCGTCCATCTCTGTCCATCTGCCTCTGTCCGTTTGTGTCTGTGCGTGTGTGTATGTTACGAATTTAGACTGTAAGCCCCAATGGGGCAGGGACTGATGTGAGTTTTCTGTACAGCGCTGCGGAATTAGTGGCGCTATATAAATAAATGGTAATAATAATAATAATTTGCACCTCCTCACACTTTGAGATGCGAAAAGGGGTGGGGTGTAGGGATATAAAATGCGATTCAAGCATAGTAAAGTGTTGTGACTGAGGCAGGCCTACACAGAGACACAGATATGCCTGGCAGTAGCCACATCAGGTGCAAGTCATTTGCAAGTGTCTCACTAGCTAGCCACTTTTGATTGGCTAACTGTGGATTAACCTCTGAAGCTGATAAAGCTTTCTTAGTAATTGTGCCTATATTATATAATTTTCTGGATGTACTTTAGAATTCATTTTTCCATTCATATACTAGAAGGAAGATTATACTGCTCTGGTATAGAGGTCTTTCTATTTATATCAAATAGTGAATGTGTTTCATAATGATCTCAAATGATGAAAAAGATTCTTGTGTTTTTTGATTTGGTTGGGTGTATATCTGATATATGTCTAACGTAACGTTTGACATGTATCATTTAGAGATTTTTTTATTCATATTTGTCACAATCAGCATCAGGCTCCTAATATCTAGACCCCAAGTATCTTTGTCACACTCAAAAATACGCTTTTCAGTAAATACACTCATATTTAGTGATGGGCTTAAGTTGAAATTGCAGCCTCTCACACCGAGGGGAGCAGAACAGAGACAGGTATGCATAACTGGAGCGCAGCAAGAGCATGTACCAGTAAGTGTATCATGTCCTCTGGAGATGCGACATATTTTGACTTTGCCGCATCTCCAGATATGCCACTTAGTTCTTTTGTGGGTACTAGAGGTATGACGCAAAGATACATGCTATTAATAATTAGCCTGGCAACACGTATCTAGCGAATTCTGATTTTCTGTTCGAGTATGGAGTTTTCTAGTTGATAGTAGTTGCTTCCCTAGTATTTCAGCTAAGTTAGGACTAAGTTGTGCCACCCTATTAGGATTTCTTATTCTTCCTTTGCATTTAGAGTACTGCAGGAAAAAATATTTTCAATGGTTAACAAAAGTTGTATAAAAGTATTTTATTTTAATTTTTTGGGTTTTTTAAATTGTGAATTTTGCATTTCTTACTAAATATCACTCACTGTAGCTACACTATTCTCTTGTGTATCTCACACATCATTACATTATGTTGAGACGGTGTACTACTTGTTGAATGCAAATTACACATTGCTCATTTAGAACTGAATCTGTTTTTGAGTAAGAAATGCTTTTTCGTATTCGTATATGAATACATCGGTATTTACATTGCTGCACATCTCTGACTTGCGTCTTCCAAGATCTGAAGGGGCAGAATGGGGATGGCCAGGGGTAGTTAAGCATAGGGTGAATACAGGAAAGACATGTTCATATTATAGCAACGCAATAAGATGTGGACATATTCACAGACAACTTTTAAAGTGCAATACTTTTGCTGGTGCCAGAGGGCAGGTGCAATGGTACACAGTGATGATGAGGATCCTATCACCATCACTATCTAACTACCTCTAATATGTTGGCTGCCTATTGACCCCTTCCAGCTGATAGTACTTACATTTTAATGTTACAGCCGTCTATTCGCATTTCTGAACTGACACTTCCATGTGGAGTACTGCATGTTGCCTACAGGGATGCAGGAAATTTTGGTTGAGGATGACTTTGATAATGACCCTAAACCTGCCTATGAAAGAAGGCCAGAGGATGAGGGATTATGGGATCCATCAAGACTTACATAGAAGTAAATGTAACTGCACTATGGGTCTGATTACCAGTTCAAAGCAAGTACAGCGTATGGCTTAAATTTAAAACCATGGTATGAAACATTTCCATGCATGGGGTACCAATGCGGAAAAGTAAATGATACTTCCTATACATCACATACAAATACTGGTCAGCTGAGCTTTAGGCAGTGCTTGGACACCCACATTGAAACATCAAAGAGACAGTTGGTTAGACAAAACAGAACAAAATGTTTAGGAGACATAGATGTGGTGTCATAAAAATGAGAAAAACAGTTCCCAAGAATAAATGTGTGCGGTGAGAATAGCAGAGGGCTAAGAACATAACCCCAACAAATAGTGAGAGTAGAGGGGAGGATGTGCCAGAAGTTGATACACAAATGAATGGTTTGATAGCTAGAAAGTGAACCAGGAAAGAACGGTGTCATAAAGTCCAATGGATTGAAGTGTGTGCAGGAGAAGACAGTGATCAATATTGTTGAAAGCAGCAAAGAGGTCTAGCAGGAAGGGGATTATGAAGGAGTAACCCTTAGTTTTTTATGTAAGTAGATCATTGAACACTTTTGTGAGTGCAGTCTCAGTAGAATGTTGGGGAGAGGGTGCAGAGATGTTATGAGATAAAAGGTTTTAGGTTGTGGTTTTTAGGGTGAGATGGACAGACTTCATCTTTGATTACTCAAGAAAATGACTTGAGGGTGAATTGGGGAAGGTGTGTGGGGTGTGAAGGATTTGGAATAAGGATCTATCTTGTAAAGTAGTGTCGATTTTGCTTTGATTAGATATCAAAATCATGGGGGAAGAAGGGGGAGGAGGTGAAAGTGGCCAGATAAGCAAGTTAAAGATGCCATAAATGCAACTGGATTCAAAAGACTAGGTGGATATTAGAGGTTAGTGTTGTAAGGTGAATGGATAAATTTAGAGTGGAGAAAGTTGACATAAGAGCAAGATTTCCTCCAGGAGCACATAGCAATGTGGGAGCAGGAGGGAGTGTAAAGTGCAATTTTGAGAGATGAGAATGTCTACTCCACCACTTTGTCTTTTTCTCGGTCTTAGAGAGTCCCCATAGGAGACAGATACATGGGATGTAGTGTCATAGGAAGTATGTCAGGTTTCTGTAATGACAAGTAGGTATTTGGCATAGGAGTGAGATTTCCTTCAGGAGCAAACAGCAGGTTGGGAGCACTTTTATGGGTAGCGGGTCTGTTTGGTGCAGAACATTAAAACCACTGACAAGTGAATAACATTGATTAACTTGTTGCAATGGTACCAGTCAAGGGGTGGGATGTATTAGGCAGTAAGCAAACATTCAGTTCTTAAAGTTGATGTGTTGGAAGTAGGAAAAATGGGCAAATGTAAGGATCTTATTTGACAAGGTCAAATTATGAGGGCTAGACGACTGGGTTAAAGCATGTACAAAATGGCAGGTCTTGTGAAAAGTTTGCAGTATGCAGTCGTCAGTATCTACCAAGGTATGACAACTGGTAAACTGGCAACAGGTGATGAGCACCCAAAGCTCATTGATTTGTGAGAGTAGCAAAAGCTAGCCTGGCTGGTCCAATCCCACAAAGGAACCACTGTAGAACAAATTGCTGAAAAAGTTAATGGTGGCTATGGTGGAAAGGTGTTAGAAAACACAGTGCGAGCTGCGTAGCTACAGACCAAAAAGCGCGTACAATTGGCATGTAAGCTCCTGAACTGGACCATGGAGCAGTGGAAGAAGGTGGCCTGGTTTGACGAATCACATTTTCTTTTACATTATGTGGATGGCCGTTCGGGGGGGTGTCGTTTACCTGGGGAAGACATGGCATAATGCACTATGGAAGAAGGCAAGCCGGCAGAGGCAGTGTGATGCTCTGGGCAATGTTCTGCTGGGGAACCTTTGCTCTTATCATTCATGTGGATGTTTTTATGACATGTACCAACTACATAGACATTGTGACACACCAAGTACACCCCTTCTTGGCAACAGTATTACCTGATGGCAGTGGCTTCTTTCAGCAGGATAATGCACCCTGCCACACTGCAAAAATTGTTCAGGAATGGTTTGAGGAACATAACAAAAAGTTCAAGGTGTTGACTTGGCCTCCAAATTTCCCAGATCTCAATTTGATATTGCTTCTGGGATTGAGATCTGGGGAAACTGGTGGCCAACTTACAGTACTAAAGGATCTGCTGCTAACGTCTTGGTGCCAGATACCACAGGACACCTAGAGGTATTGTGGACTCCATGCCTCGATGGGTGAGAGCTGTTTTGGTGGCAGTAAATGCTGTTTTGACGGCAGAAGGGGGGCCTATGCAATATTAGACAGGTGGTTTCAATGTTGTGTCTGATCGATGTATGTTGTGGCTAGAGCTTCATTGGCTAGGTTTGAAGTACTTTTTTTGTTTTAGAAAGAGACAGACTGATCAGGACAAGACAGGGTAGCCATACTAGAGAGTAGTTGTTTTACTAAATATGAGAAGTGGATCAGGTCAGAAGTGTTTAAGTGTTACTGTGTTCATGTGTGTTTTGGTGAAGGAGTGGGCACCAGGTAAAGTGAGGCTGAAGGTAAGGAAGTTGTGGTCAGTGAGCAGGAAAGCCTGGTGGAGAATCTAGAGAAGAAAAAGTGGGAAAACACAGGGTCAATGGAAGTCAAGAGAGTGTCCATCACAGTGGGTGGAAGATGAAATTCACTGGGAAAGACCAAAGGAGGAAGTCAGTTGAAGAAATTTAGTGACAGCAGAGACAGTGGGGTTGCCAATTGAAATGTTAACCTAATATGAGAGTTGGCAGGGCAAAGGATGAGAAATAAGTCAGGCAACACTAGGTTGTGCCAGTAACATAAAGATAGAGAGAGGATAAGAGAAGGATAGCGTAGACTTCAATGTAAGAGCAAGAGAGAGTAGGTTCAAGGAGTATGACTGAAAAGTTGCAATATTGAGAATGAAAAATGCCTCCTCCACCTCCTTGTCTGTTTCTGGTTCTGGAAGTGTCACTCATAGAAGATAGATACAGGGGATGTAGTGTCAGTGGAAGTAAGCCATGTTTCTGTAAAGAAAAGAAGGCTGGGGCCATTTAAATTAATGTTAACACCAAAGATATCAACTGAAAATAAACAGTAAACATAATTTCTTTATTATAATAGTATAATGGGTGCTATGGGTTTCAATAGCTCTATACTAGATTTTTGTCAACATCCTTTATCAGGCACACTCATAAATAAATTGTACTATGATTGTGATTGTTTCATTCTCACCAAGATTTAAACTTTATTGGGCTGTAGGTAAAATATAATTTTTGAGTCAATCTTTATTACATGTGTTACTATTGTGTATGAAACTTTTTATTACAGTTCTTTGCTCTTAGTGTATAATGAACATGGAGGATCAAAAGGAAAATAAACGGAGCAAGTGATTATTGTATAGTGGAAATGGCCATGCACTCCTCTGCACAGTAAAAATAATCCTAAAAATATACCCCTTTTACCTCTTTATTTAATTTCAATAATATTGCTCAGGAAATCTCATTCTTCACTGCACTGCTCCACAAAGCTTAGTCCACTGGCGCACCAGCTTTGTACTCCTCCCAATTCCTTCCTTCATCCTTTGCAACTCTTGCTTCTCTGTAAATGACACCATTATTATTATTATTATTATTATTATTATTATTATTATTATTATTATTATTAATTTTTATTATATATGTGTCCGTAGCGCCGTACAGGGACAAACAAAATACAATACGAGGTGAGACAGCACAGTACAGTAAACAATAATCACAGTAACTCAGTCAGCTCAAAGCACAGCTAGAGGGGCGGAGGAGGGGAGAGGGGAAGGTCCGCTAACAACGGAGTCCAAGAGGGAAGGCACGGATGACAGGGAGACCCCCAAGGGTAGAGGAGGGAGCGAGAGGGGACGCGGGAAAGAGGGTCCTCAAGGAGGAGGGCTAAGTAGCTGGAGAGCAGAGTTAACAGTGGTGAAGACAGGAGGAGAGAATACCCTGCTCAAAGGAGCGTACAATCTAAGGGCATACACCATCTTCATCCAGAAGCCTTTGCTCTTTGGCGTAGATCAAAGAGCACTAGTGCAATTCGAGGCACTTTGAATCCATAACGGAGTTTGCATTGTGCAACAGATACATTTGCTTCATAAATTACCTTTAGAGGTCTCCCAGTTTTGAAGAATGAATGCAATATTTGCAAGGACACTACTGAAATGCAATGAAAAATAGAATACTGATCCCAAGAGGATCATATATACAGGCATCTCTAAGTGTATTCACAGCAGTACAAGCCAGAACAGACAAATAGTACAAACACTTCCAATCCTGAAACATTTGGGCACATCTAAATTGTATAGGCATTGGCTCTTTAAAAATGTAGCCTTGGCTCTAACTATGCTTACTCATGGATTTTCTTAAAATCTAACTTTAGCACTGGCTGTTTCAACCCATCAGCCAATACAATAAGAAAATGCCATTCTTGATAGATGATTTCACAAGAAGAAATATTGCAAATAGCATTACAATTACTTTTTTAATCTTCACTTTGGCAGAGGCATTGCAATATATATATGTTCTGACATATTACATATGAGTCATCTATGATGCCTACTATGTTAAGTCAGGGAATATTTATATTATTTTATAAGGTGATATATAGGTTTTCAGCTCTCTATTACCATACATTATATTACATTTGGGAATGTACTGTATATTCAAAGAATAAAGTACATATGTGTATATTCTTCTGAATTATGCACTAATTCATTTTTATTCAAATAAAGCATTTCAATGCATTAAATTAATATAGGGCACTGACTTGCATGATTAGTCAAAGGTTAGACAAAGGTTTTTGTTCAAACTTCATATTGCAAGATTTCAAGCATAGAGACACAATAAAAGCATCCACACAAAGACCCTAATGAAAGTCTTAGGATGTCATTTGCGAAGCTCAAAACAACTGCTACACAGTGCAAATCAAGCTTTGGCCCTGCCATGTGCCTTTTTGTGTGCAGTGCTTCTAGATTTCCATGTAGGCGCATGGGTTTACAGAGCCAGATGAAGACATTTGTGGTAGAGAAGAAGATTGCACAGGAAAAGAGGAAGAGTTAGATGCAATGTTCTTAGTTTTGATGAACAGTATGTAAAAAAAAATATTTAAATCAGATAAAGGTGTGGAGTGTAAGGATGAGCGGGCTCGGATTCCGCTAATCTGAGCCCACCCGAACAGTGCGGATCCGACGGGATCCGAGCACTGTTCGGGTATTTCCGGCGCCAAAAAAATGAAGGTGAGGCTCTGACGTCCGAGTCTCGCATCGGATCTCGCGAGACTTATATTGCATAAATTCCCCGTTTGCGGCCGCCATCTTCATTTGGGCTGTGATCAGAGAAGAGGGAGGTTGTAGGGCAGTGGTGCTCCTGCTCCTGTGTGATCAGTCCAGTGGTGCTTTATTCTTTTGTCCAGTGCTCTGTCCTGCTGAGTCCAGTGGTGCTTTTGTCCTGTGCTCTGTCCTGCTGAGTCCAGTGGTGCTTTGGCCAGTGTCTGTCCTGCTGAGTCCAGTGGTGCTTTTGTCCTGTGCTTTGTTCTGATAAGTCCATAGTAATTTTATAATTATTAACAAATCTTAAAAAAATGTAAAAAAATAAAAAATAAAAATTATACAAAAATAATAATAAAAAATATAAAAAAATTATTTAAAAAGTATAAAAAAAATTCTAGAGCAATATATTCTTACAGTCCAGAAATATTAGTACTGCAATACCTATGTTCACTGTTCTTGCAGTCCAGCAATATTAGTACTGCTAAATTTCCCTACGTTCACTGTTCTTGCAGTCCAGAAATATTAGTACTGCTAAATTTACCTACGTTCACTGTTTCTGCAGTCCCAAAAAATAGGTACTGCAATCTATATTACTACGTTCACTGTTTCTGCAGTCCCAAAAAATAGGTACTGCAATCTATATTACTACGTTCACTGTTTCTGCAGTCCCAAAAAATAGGTTCTGCACTCTATATTACTACGTTCACTGTTTCTGCAGTCCCAAAAAATAGGAACTGCAATCTATATTACTACGTTCACTGTTTCTGCAGTCCCAAAAAATAGGTACTGCAATCTATATTACTACGTTCACTGTTTCTGCAGTCCCAATAAATAGGTACTGCTATTTCAAAGTCAAACTAAATTCACTGTTGCTGCTGTACCAAAAAATAGGTACTGCTATTTCAAAGTCAAACTACGTTCACTGTTGCTGCTGTACCAAAAAATAGGTACTGCTGTATAACTCCAGTCCAGTGGTACTCTCCTGTGCCGCAGATAATTTGTAAAGGCTTTGCCGAGTGTGTGTGGTTTAGGGGTACGCTCTCTTGTGCTGCATATAATGGAGTACCAAAATTTGGAGGATAAAGTAGGGAAAGATCAAGAACCACTTCCTCCTAATGCTGAAGCTGCTGCCACTAGTCATGACATAGACGATGAAATGCCATCAACGTCGTCTGCCAAGGGCGATGCCTAATCTCCTAGTAGAGGGCATGTAAAATCCAAAAAGCCAAAGTTCACTAAAATTAGCAAAAAAAGAAAATTGAAATCATCTGAGGAGAAATGTAAACTTGCTAATATGCCATTTACGACACAGAGTGGCAAGGAATGGCTTAGGCCCTGGCCCATGTTCATGACTAGTGGTTCAGCTTCACCCAAGAATCTAAGCCTCCTCCCCCCCTCTAAAAAATTTAAGAGACTTAAGCTGTCATCAACAACACAGCAAACAACTCTGCCTTCTAAAGAGATGGCATCACAAATCCCCAAGGCGAGACCAAGGGTGTTGGTGGTTGCGAAGCCTGACCTTCCCATCACTGTACGGGAAGAGGTGGCTCCTTCCACCATTTGCAGCATGCCCTCTGCATATGCTGGAAGGATCACCCACAGTCCAGTTACAGATTTGGCTAATGAAGGTGTGAATGTTGTACACCGGGAGGAGGATATTGATGTTGCTGGCGCTAAGGAGGAACTTGACAATGAGGATGCTAATGTGGTTATCTTAAATGAGGCACCAGGGGGGGAAACAGTTGTTGTCCATGGGATGAAAAAGCTCATCGTCATGCCTGGTCAGAAGACCAAAAAACCCACCTCTAGGTTTAGAACTAACATACATTCATAACATGCAATCCCACAGTCTAATCCTAAAAAGCAAAAACAAATCTTTAGCAAAGACAACAAAGCAGACATTTGTGTTAGTCGTCACTATGTCAGCAAAGCTAGAGGGAGACATAATCATCAGATTAGAAAACCCTTTAATTCAGCAAGCAAATTATCCCTTTGCTGGATACATGAATTGTATTTTAATGACATAGCCTGCACTAAGTTTGTTACCTAACTGGCATTTTGTGTGCAATCAACTTATATATTTTTCAATTCCTCAATATAAGTGAATATTATTTTTTTAAAAAAATACCATGTATTTGAAATCAAATAAGGGTACACCTAATTGGTCAGTTTGTCATTATACTACATGTTTTTAACCTTGGTACCATTCACATAAATAGTGAACTATGCAGGACAGAATCACCACCACCCACCCAAATGTTGTATAAACAGAAAGAGGGACATTTATATAATGGCCTACGGCACACCAATCTATAAATACACCCCTGGCCACTACCCTATGGGTCTTTTTAAAACAAGTCTATGCAGCCTTAGGGTAGTGTCACACAGAGTTACAAAACACCAACATTTGTAGATAAAGATATGCAATATTTAATGGCTGCATTTCTCTTCCATTTTAATTTATTCCTATTTCTCCAACATGAGCATTTTTGCAGTTCTAAATAGAAAATAATGGAGAGGAACAGTCAGATATTGGAGGAAATGCTAGTGTTTTGTAGCCCTGTGTGACAGTACCCTAAGGTTACCTAGGCTTGAATTAAATAGACCTCAATAGATTAACATGCATTCTCACAAACGCCTTGGTGAAAAAACTATATGGTCATTTGATTATTATGCTACATATATTCAATTACACACACACACTCCATATGCAACCCAATGAATTGGAATGGAACAGAAGCCAATATGCCACTTCCTTAAATAAAAAACAGAAATATATTTGAACTGCAATTTTAGATTTGCTATTAATTAACTTATTTCTTTCAACTAGCTCACTTAGTAAAGACGAGCAATTCTTTGATTTATGTCCAGTTCTCCCAATTTAATCATGAAACTAAATTGTTGTAACAATCCCCAGTATCCGTTCTGTTAGGTGTTTTCTAACCCAGAGCTATCTTTCTCTATTTGTATTGTGACTAATTGGTGAAAGGAGGGGGATGTGTTTATCTGCATTCATTTTAGATTTTGATGTTTAAATCTGTACATCTTGTGGTTTTTACACTTTACACATTATCTTTATTAGTAAAATACCTTGTTTGTAAGTTGAAGTTTATTAGACATTTATCACTCAAACAATTTTTGGGCATAACGTATATTAAAGTAATTTTAACCACATGTATTGTGCTATTTATTGGAGTGAAAAGGGGGTGTTTATTAAAAGTACTTTTGGATAAAGTTTATTGACACAATTTGAAGCCACATATACTGCAGTATTTATCAGGGTGAAAAAATAATGCCATTAAAATAAAGTATTTTAAAAGAATTTGTCTTACAGCTATTGCTGAATATATTTGACTAAAATAAAGGCATTCATTCAAAGAAAATGAGTAACTTTGCACCTTGGCAAAACCATGTTGCATTGGAGGGGGAGGTAAATTAAAAATGTGGGAACAGATTTATAGTTGGGATAGGGAATGTCCTTGTTCAACTTAAAATTCTAGGGCAAAAGTAAAGCCATCAAGTGCTACATGAAAAAACAGATAGTATTTTCCTTGCATGCAGAAAAAGTAAACTAATTTGAACCCCTTGCATTGCAACATGTTTTGTCCAGAAGCAAATTTACTCCTTTTTTTTTTTGCTTTGCTTCTATCCCAGCAACAGGCCTTTAGTGTCCAGCTACATAGTTTCTAAGACAGACAAACTTCTGGTCAAATTAGATTAAAGTATATTACAATAATTTGAAAATTGAAGTTAAAATGAGACATTTTTAAGGCAGGCCATTGATTTGATTTAAGTAAATAAAGGTGCTTTAAAGTTTGTCTGTGTTGAAAATGTAGACAAAATAAACAAACACACTTAATATGTGTTATGTCTGTGTTTTTTGTCCAAAACTGATAATCTATACACACTCAACGTGTACTCTGTAGGTGATTGTTGAGCTGGAGGAATACAAGGATATATACGGTTTTCTTTGTAAAAATATTTCAATTTGTTTTTTACTATATACACTTTTAACTGTAAGTAATCAACAACTATTGGGTACGTGAATCTTCAACAGGAAGAGAATATGGACCAAGAGTACATGGGTTATTGTTTCCACATCAGTATTCATTGTTTTTTAATATATAAAATATAAATATTGAATAGTTTTCTGTGATTGTGGATCTGGAAGGGACAAAGTAAATTGTGGAGTCATAAATTGTTCATCTTTCTAAATATTAGTTTATATTAGTTTTCAGCATTTTATGTCAGTTTTAAGTTTTCAATTACAATTCCACTGGCAGCATCTAATACATAACAAGTGACAGTACAACATGACATTACCAGGTTTGTTCATTGACAACCTTGACTGACCACTTGTACACAAACTACATACCTGGCCTTCGACTTACAGTATTGTCCAAGCACAATGTTTCCAAACTGACAATTGTATCATTGTTCCATTAGCTGGTATCTTTCGATATTCTGAATTTATGTTAGTTGCATTGGAAGCATTTATGACATTTTTAAAGGATGTGGGCGATGAAGGACTGGCAGGCATGACTCTTTTGTTTTTTTACAGTCTCATTTTCTGCTAAGATAAAATCTGAAGATGTGCACTGTGGAAAAGTGTAAGCATCACATCAAAAGGGCAACCTCATACCACTTTATAACTACTGTTTTCATTAAATTAAACGTCTCAGTTTTCCTCCAAAATTTCTGCTTGTGATAGCCTTATTTATCATCTATGGCTTGAACTAATTGTGAGAGTGAGGGGGACATTGGGACTCTCTTTATTGCTTGCGGCACTTTTTTGAATTTTTGTCTTATCTTAGGCAAAGTGGGCATAAAAATGCATCTTATGAAAAGAATAGGTTGAGAGCCTTTTGTGGAGTGGAAATGGATAAATGCCCGTCTGCACATCAAGAGATAAGCCTAAGATTGTGTCACATCCACCTCTTTATTTAATTTCAATAATCTTGCTCTGCCCAATAAAAAAAAATCCAGGCTTTGCACATCTTCTCAAAAGAGGTGCACTGGTCACTTTGCAAGGAACACGCTCAATCTGCACAATTCCTCCCAACCAGTGTGAACTTGTGCTCTCTCCAGCATATTTGCTCCCTTGACCTATGCAATTTGATGAAAGTCTATGAGCACTTGAACAAACTGCAGTGCACAGCACTACCATAGGGGATGTTGTGCTGCGCCTCAGGGATTTTGTGCTTTAGAAATGAAGCCCACTATAATGCTATATTATGCTATCATCAGTGCTGGGAATGACATTTTCTTCATGGTTTCCTGGGAGCATTTTTGCTATACTGCGGGTTTGGAAAATTGGAGATGTTACCTATAGCAACCAATCAGACTATAGTTGTCCTTTTGTGCAATGTCCTAAATAAAGGACAGCTAAAGTCTGATTGGATGCTATAGGTTACATCTCCACTTTTTTAAACCCGCAGTTTAGTAAATATACCCCCTGAGTTATCTCTGCCTCAATGTGCCTTTACTTTTTGCGACATCTTTGGCACTTTAAATAAATGCACATGCTTTGTGAACATTGATTGAGGAATTTCAGTTCCTCTGCTTAGACTTGCCTCAAACAAGGGCATATTTAAAATTCCCACGTTGCAGTCTCTCTTCAAATAAGAAACAATATTTCAAAATTCTAAAACTCATGTTATTTCAGTAAAAATAGGTGTTTACAACACACAAAACTTTTTGTTGCAAAGACAATACAGCATTTATACATTACCTTAAATACATCCTATTGTGATCATTGTGTGCCACAGACGGAATTTCTAAAATACCCACTTTGCTGGTAACAAGGTATAATTGCAGAATATTTTGCAAGTCTTCTACAGCATTCTTTCAGTGAAAATAGACATTTGAAACGCACACAATTATCTGCCGCTACTGCACTGCAGTACATTACACTAACTTCATCTTTTTGTGCTATTTATTTTTTGTAGAAGAAAATAATTAAAAAAATGGACACTTTTTAATGTTGCTGTTACATTGGTGAAATGGTAGAACCATGTAAAGAGTCACTTTACAGGCATTGCCAAACTTATTTTGTAAAAAATGGGGAACTGGCTACACTGTACAGGGTATTGTTCATGTGATGGTGACCATTATGTTGCTACTTACACCTTTCTATAAACTGTCCTGGGAGTGATCTCATTCTACAGTTGGCATTTTTTAATCACCAGATGTCATCTAAATCAACCTGATTTATAAATTCACCCAATGTGTTCAAATTTACAAAATTTGTTCGGATTTCAACTTCAGACAAATTGCTTCACTTTGAAGTGACAGACAAACCATTTGTCGTTAGCCTTTTCTCAACCATGTCCTTTCCCCTCAGATTGAGCCTTCATTATTACATATTAACAATTTATCACAATGAGCAAGATAATATTTTACCTTGACCCACTTTAAATAGTGTTGGTGAGCTCTGTATGCCATTCTGCTAACAGTTATATTAACAGTTTATTTGTGGTCATACTACAAGGATTCAAAGTCAGAGATATGAGGTAGTGTTGAGAAATAGGCAAATGTTTTTTATAGCCCTATTACATATAAATCGTAGTAAATGACAGAAAAATGCAGGCATGCAATAACAGAAGCAGTATTAGAATACTGATACTACACTGATACTGAAACTGGGTCCAAAAATTCTGAATAAGGAATAATTTGATGTACACACAGATGCTGGAGACTCGGGATATACAGGAAATAGATATGCAGACAGTTCAAATGCAAGTACTACAGAGAGAGGATGCAGAACTCAGTGGATGCTACTGAAAGGCGCACAAAGCCCCTCTGCTAGATGTTTGGAGCTGCATAGAGATTCCGTGCTACTGTTTATAGCTACCTATAAGTAACAGAGTCAGTAATCAGCAGTGTACCATCTGTAGTTCATGTGGATCATAACCCAGAGTGCAGCCAAATACAATGCCAGGGATCATGACCCAGAGTGCAGCAAAATACAATGCCAGGGATAATGAACCAGGGTGCACCCAAAGTCAATACCAGGGGTTAGATATGCAATGTCGACAGTGAACATGTCAACAGGTTATAAAGTAGACCGTCAAAATGTCATCATAAACCAGTAGATTTAAAATGACAATGTAATACAGGAAACAAATACGGAACGAAATGTACAAAAATATTAGTGTGCTTTTACCAGCACTAGGCATTGCCAGCCTGGGCTGATGGCACTATAGCAGTGAAACCCACAGCATGGGGTCCCCCTGCCATAATACCAAACCAGCACTGGGCTAGTTAGCACGGGGCTGAATTTCCTAGGGAGATTGTGTCCGTGGCCCTTTCCCCCCTATGTGTACCCAACCCTGTGCTGAAAGCACTCTGGCTCCTCCCACACCTCTTGGTGGTGGGTGTGGGGTAATAAATATTTTACAGTAAAAACCAGGTGTACTACAGGTCCCAGCATGGCTTGCTGTTCTTTGCTGTTCTTTGCCAAATCAAAAATCCTGCTAGACGCTGCAAAACTAGCTCCTAAGAGCTCCTCCGCTAGTCCTATTTATAACATGTGGATTTTCCACAGCTTGAACTCACAGTTTTATGTTGGCATTCTGACTGTCATCTTTTAAACCTTTAGACATTTTACATGTCTACCTTTTAACTGTGTCAACCTAATGAACATATCGACATTCTGAATGTCTACCTTGTCTAACTGTGTCGACATTATGACTGTCGACCTTAGGATGTACACATTGTGATTGTTGCCATGTTCACTTCGACATTCCAACTAAATCACGATGCCAGGCATCAGGAACCAGAGTGCAGAGCAACAAGAAGGCTAGCGCAGAATGCTATCAGCGGCCAGGGTATATAGGCAGGAGAGGTCTTCAAAAGTGCATCTTACCAATTATCTATTCAGAAGAAGGCACAAGTACACAGCAGCTTATGCTAATTAAAAGCAAAGATGTAGGGAATAACTAGTTGATCCCTATCAACAAGTAATGCCCGAGAATGGACATAGTTACTACTATGCTGCACTTTCTTTTCTCATACACACTGCAGACAGGGAGCAGGGAACTGCAACAAAGTGCAAAGTGCAAATCTAACCTTCCCACCTCTCTGATCCGTTAATCCATATCTCCATAGGCCTGCTAACACTGGTGAGAGTAAAACCTACTAAATAACAAAATAATAACAAAATAATAAAAATATTGAGAAACATAAAACTTATTTGGAATTATGTGAAATATTAACTATTGCAATATTCAAATAGACATGCACTAACATGTATGTTTACTTACAAATCAGGAAGACTTTTTTGCTTTGAAGCATTCCCATATGTTTATGTACAGTGCGTAATTTATGTATAGGTTGAATGAATAGTGCCAATTAACATTTCTCTACATCTCTCCTGGTCAGTGACGTACTTGAAAGTACAGGTATAAGTAGGTAATAGAAAAAAAGTGAAAGCAGATATAATGAGACAATTTCTGGTGCCCTTTGTCAATACTCTGATAACACCTCTCAGAAAATGTTCATAAGTCAGTTACTAGATGGGTCATTTACTTTTCATCTAATGTATATTTCTAAGTTATGTAAATAAATTCAATTTCGGTGACAATAATCCTTACTCCCCTTTATCATTAAGAGAGAACAGCAATTTGTAGGGAAAAATGAAAATATAAATTATAAGTGTTCTCTTGGCATTACCAGTAACGTCTCTAAACAAAACATCAATTATTAATTACCAAATTTTTCTGACCACAGCATTTTATTTAATTATTTCTGGCAGTCTGCCCTGCTTTGTTTAGCCAATCTTGATGTCCCCTTTCTTAAAGTAATCATTTATGCTACATGGCACCTTTCGGTTCCTTCTAAATTAATATTTAATCAAAATGATATTACAAAAATAAAACACCAGCACATTAATATTTCATGTAAGCTCCAGGCTGCACTAGGCTTTCATACATTTCCGAAAGGTCACTGAAACTTAAAATTTATAGAGCTATAGTATCAAATTACCTTATGTTAAAATGTATTTTAATTTTGAAATATTAATTATTACCATGCCTTGTTCAAAGTGTTTAATTTTACAACAGTAGATACTGTAGAGCAGTACCTATATAAGCAATGTAATGTAATATAGTTATAGAACACAGACACACACATATCTATATATATATATATATATATATATATATATCTATATATAGATAGATACATACAGATAGATAGATAGATAGATAGATAGATAGATAGATAGATAGATAGATAGATAGATATGTATATATGTGTGTATATATATATATATATATATATATATATATATATATTTATATCACAACGTGGGGGCGGCACTCCTTGGTCTTTCAAAAAATCTTTACACACCGTTGCTCTTATTCAAGGAGAAAACATAATGCAAACATTTACCTTAAATAGGCATATATATATATATATATATATATATATATTCATATGTGATATAAAATGGGTCCTTTTGAAGAGCTCAGTGACTTCAAACATGGTACTGTGATAGGATGCCACCTTTGCAATGAGACGGTTTCTGAAATTTCATCCCTACTGGATATTCCACAGTCAACTGTAAGTGATATTATTCTAAAGTGGAAGCTTTTAGGAACAACAGCAACTCAGCCAAGAAGTGGAAGATCATGTAAAATCACAGAGCAGGGTCAACGACAGCTAAGGTGCGTCGTGCGTAAAAGTCGCCAACGCTCTGCTGATTCCATAGCTGAAGCATTTCAAACTTACACTGGCAATAATGTAAGCACAAAAATTGGGAGGGACCTTAATGGAATGGGTTTCCATGGCCAAGCAGCTGCATGCAAGCCACACATCATCAAGACCAAAGCGAAGCATCAGATGGAGTGGTATAAAGCACTCCGGCACTGGACTGTGGAGCAGTGGAAATGTGTTCTGTGGAGTGATGAATCACACTTCTCTATTTAGCAGTTAGATGGCCGAGTCTGGGTTTGGTAGATACCTGACTGCATTAGGCCAATTGTGAAGTTTGGTGGAGAAATAATAATTGTATGGGCTGTTTTCAGGGTTTGGGCTAGGCCTCATTTTTCTAGTGAAGGGCAATCTTAATGCTTCAGCATACCAAGTCATGTTGAACAATGCTATGCTTACAACTTTGTGGCAACATTTTGTGAAAGGCCCTTTTCTATTCCAACATGACTGTTCTCCAGTGCACAAAGCAAGGACTATAAAGACATGGTTTGATGCGTTCGGTGTGGAAGAACTTGACTGGCCCATACAGAGCCCTGACCTCAACCCCATCAAACACCTTTGGGATGACCTGGAATGGAGATTGGGAGCCAGGAGTTCTCAACCAACATCAGTGCCTGACCTCATAAATGCTCTACAGAATGAATGGACACAAATTCCCACAGAAACACTCCAACATCTTGTGGAAAGCCCTCCAAGAAGAGTGGAAGCTGTTGTCGCTGCAAAAGGGGGACCAACTCCATATCAAAGTATATGTATTTGAATACAATGTCCCGTTGATAAGACTTGATAATTACATATTTTTAGACCAAACTGTTCAATCTATATTGAGATAGACCAGTTTAGCAAATAGCAAATAGAGGGGAATATTTTCAGGACATTTTCTAAAAGATAGACAGAACAATTATCCCTGAAACTTAGTATAGGTGAAACTTATTTTCTGGATTGTGTTTTCGTTTAATTGAAGTCTCTGTCTTTCTCCAAATTTGAGAAATAAAACTGTAAAAGTTTCACACTGAAGTCTGTGGGAGACAGTAAAACAGTATCCCTGTATGAACTAGAGGGGTATGAAAAGTTCTGTATTTGTATTGTCTTTGGCCGAACTGCATATTTCATGGCTGTGCCTTGCAGAAAGACAGACAGAGAATGCTCCCCATCCATTCTGATTGGGCTTTGTTATTATTTTATATGCTAGGGAGCATCTTCTGCCTTCCTCTCCACTAGGCATAGCCATAAACTGTGCGGCTGCACAGTTAGTAGATGTCTCCTGGCCACTCACCAATTAGAGTGGGTGGAGATCCGCACACACACTGGTAAACGGCTGGAACTAACCACCAATGTGAGTGCCGCAAGCTGTCTAATGGGTATGACAGTGTCCTTGAAAAGTGACGTTTCTGCAGTTCGCAGTGAGACAGTGGGGGACCCCAGGAGAGGTAAGAAGCTAATTTGGGTCACTACCAGAGATCTGGAGACTGCATTTTGAGACCAATATTGATTATTTCTGCATAAAACAAGGAGATGTGTGAGGGGTGAGTCTGATTTATTGAGCAACTTAAGGTCTGTGGTATGTATATTTAAGTCCCCATAGATCTTAGGGCTATATGCAAGACCACCAGAGATTTTTTGAGGACTGTACTGTAACATCGCCAGAGATTTAGGGACTATTTAGGGGATATTTTGATAGACCTGCTTTGTAAAAGCATCTGAGATTTGGGGGTCTGTATTTTATAGTGTCCTCATGAACAGTGACGGCAGTGAAAAGTCACTAATGTATTGTGTACTGTGTAGGATCACAAGAATATTCTCTGTGTTATATACTAAGTCACTAGTATGTTAATTGTATTGTGTATTGTTTATTCAGGTGTTCTCTGTATTGTATATCAGTAACTGGGATGCTCTCTTTATTGTACAGATATCACTATAACACTCTCGATATAGAATATAGTTCACTAAATGTTCTCTGCATTGTATATTGCTTATTAAGCTGCTCTTTGTATTATACATTGAACATTTAGATGTGCTCTGTTTGTATAATGGTTATTGAGATGCTCTTTGTATTTTATAGAGGTCACTAGAATGAACTGTACATTATATAGAGATCACTAGAGTAGTCTGCAGTTAATACTAACAAACCACAGCTTTCTGTTACTGCACACTATTAGTAGAGCCTAGGCCACATTTTTGTGTTTGCTTCCAGGCAAAAATTTGCAAGCCCTTCATGGCTCTCAATATAATATGTGCTGACAACACATGTTAATATTTTTTTTCTAAGCTGCTTTGACCAACAAAAGTGCCAATCTCTGATTACTATAATATTTGCTATGAGAGTGCCATGAGTATTAGCACAATGACCCTAAGCACTTTCCTAGAACAGAAATAGTAAATAAATTAATCTATATGTCCATCTATCCATCTGTCTATCATCTTCACTATTCAACATTACCCAAGTGGGTTTGAATCTTCAGTAACTGATTAAACCAAACTTTGCTGTTTTAGTTCATTGCAAAATGTATGCTGACCTGGTATATTATTACATAGTATGTCATCACTAAATCCCAAATCTCTGTATCTGTGCTTGTCTCTAAATATGACAAGCATTAGAGAATTTAATTTAAAATACCAATCTTTGTTAAATATATTCTGATGCACATTCATAAAAAAACAGGTACTGCAAGTTCATGAATAAAAAGCTATATAGGTCTGTGCTTGATTTAGCAGACCAAAAACACATAGCAGGTATCAGACACAGGCAGGGCCGCCGAGAGGGGGGGGGAGCGGGTACTAATTACCCGGGCCCGGCATGTCAGGGGGCCCGGCCCGGGCCCTTGCGCTGCTGATTTTTTTTAATTTTTTAATTTTTTTTTTCCAAACGTTTTTTTTCCTTTCCTTTTTTTTTTTTTTTTTGGCGGGGGGGGGGGTGGGGGGGGGGGTGGGGGGGGTGGGGGGGGGGTCTCGGTCGTTGGTGGGGGGAGCAGGCTAGTTTAAAAAAAAAAAAAAACATACTCACCTGATCGCGGAGCCGGCATCCCTCCTCTCTGCTGCTCTGTGCTCTATTCAGACTGTCTGAATGCTGGGTGTGATGTCATCATGTCATGCCCAGCATTCAGTCAGTCTGGAGCAATGGAGCACAGAGCAGCAGAGAAGACCAAGAGAGGAGAAAAGGTAAGTGAAGGGAGGAAAACGAGGGGGGCACAGAGGGGTTAAAAAATGGGGGGGGGGGGCAGCATGACAGAGGGGTTAAAAAATGAGGGGGAGCACAAGGGTTAAAAAACGGGGGGGCAGCATGACAGAGGGGTTAAAAAATGAGGGGGCACAAAGGGGTTAAAAAACGGGGGGGCAGCATGACAGAGGGGTTAAAAAATAAGGGGGGGCACAGAGGGGTTAAAAAACGGGGAAGCAGCATGTCAAAGGGGTTAAAAACGGGGAAGCAGCATGTCAGAGGGGTTAAAAAATGAGGGGGAGCACAGAGGGGTTAAAAAACGGGAAAGCAGCATGTCAGAGGGGTTAAAAAATGAGTGGGGGCACAGAGGGGTTAAAAAATGGGAAAGCAGCATGTCAGAGGGGTTAAAAATTGAGGGGGGAGCACAGAGGGGTTAAAAAACGGGAAAGCAGCATGTCAGAGGGGTTAAAAAATGAGGGGGAGCACAGAGGGGTTAAAAAATGGGAAAGCAGCATGTCAGAGGGGTTAAAAAATGAGTGGGGGCACAGAGGGGTTAAAAAATGGGAAAGCAGCATGTCAGAGGGGTTAAAAATTGAGGGGGGAGCACAGAGGGGTTAAAAAATGGGAAAGCAGCATGTCAGAGGGGTTAAAAAATGAGGGGGAGCACAGAGGGGTTAAAAAATGGGAAAGCAGCATGTCAGAGGGGTTAAAAAATGAGTGGGGGCACAGAGGGGTTAAAAAATGGGAAAGCAGCATGTCAGAGGGGTTAAAAATTGAGGGGGGAGCACAGAGGGGTTAAAAAACGGGAAAGCAGCATGTCAGAGGGGTTAAAAAATGAGAGGGGCACAGATGGGTTAAAAAATGGGAAAGCAGCATGTCAGAGGGGTTAAAAATTGAGGGGGGAGCACAGAGGGGTTAAAAAATGGGAAAGCAGCATGACAGAGGGGGTGAAAAAATGAGAGGGGCACAGATGGGTTAAAAAACGGGGCAGTATGGCACAGTGGGGTTAATAAACAGGGGTCAGCATGGCACAGTGGGGTTAAAAAATGGTGGGCAGCATGACACAGTGGGGTTACAAAGGGGGGGGGGAGGCATGGCACAGTGGGATTGAAAAAGGGGGGGAGCAGCATAGTATAGTCTGATGAAGGGGAGCCAGATGAAGGGGGCAAAAACAGCATGGAGGGCACAGTGTGATCATAAGGCATGGCGATGATGAAGGGGCACATTATTGTAATATTGGAGCTGGAGGAAGGCCTAATTATTAATCATGGGTGCTATTGATTTAACGCTGGGGCTGGCTGTAATTTTCTAAATGTAGCCATTTTTTTTTCAAAATAGGTCCTTCAACATTTCTGGATCCGGACAAGCCACAACTAAAGAAAGCAGCAGCCACAGGTGGAGAAAGTGAGAAGAACAGGTAGGAGAGAGCAGCACAGTGTGTGAAATGTTGTGATTCTAGTAGGGACAATACCAATTTTTGGTGAATGTTGTGTCCAATGTAAGGTGTAGGCCAAGACTGAACTGTTTGTGTACACACTGCATTGTTTGTATACTACCCTGTGGTGGTAGATGTCCTGAAAGTCAGGAGTGCTTAAACATATGTGACGCTCCGGCGAATTGAGAGCCTAGTGGTTTTTATGTTAGCCACGCCCCAATGGCACGTTTGCCACGCCCCCAAATGCATGACCGCACCTCCCAAAATTTTTGCACTGCCGTTTGGCTAGCCACGCCCCTGAATATATGACCATATACCTAATCTTTTTTGCGCCGCCGTAAGGCGGCGCAAAAAAATTTTGGGGCTTACTTCACTATGAGGGGGGCCCCATGAATTTGTTGTACCCGGGCCCTGAATTCTTCTTGGCAGCCCTGGACACAGGGGGAACTTGCTCCAGCGTAACAATCTCCGCTTTGTGATCTCTGATCAGTATTGCAAAGCATCACACAGTAACTCTACCCCAGTGTAATCCATGTTTAGGCACATGCAAAATATCTGTCTGGACAGTACTGTAAGGCATCTCTGGCTGAGCAGTCTGGAGGAATAGGACCCTCTCTGGAGCAGGATGGAATGACAGGGCCTTCTCTGGAGCAAGCTGGAGGGACAAGGCCCTCTCTGGAGCAGGCTTGAGAGACAGGGCGCTCTCTGGAGCAGGCTGGATTCACACTGTCTTTAAATTGAGTTTAGAAACAATCCCGAGTTACATTGGTTGCTCACAGGAGAGAACCACTTGACTGTGGAAGCTATCATAGACACATCACAGTCCTTAGAGGATGGGTCACGAACAGACAAGACTCTTTGTAGCACCAACAAGGAAATGCAATGCCTTCTGCTTGTGCAAAGATTGGTAGCAATGTGGGTTTTATTAATTCTGCATGAATTTGACATCTCTTAGGCCTGTTGTCTTCACCTCTAGCAGATGTGCTGAGTGTGCACTAATATAAGACTTATATGAGATATAATATAAGACTTACATAAGATAGTAAGGGAAGCATCTCTTTTGTCAGGTCCTAACCTGGAAACTTAGCTGTGTTCCATGTATAGACTCATCAACATTATCAATGTGGAAGATGTGGGATGAGGTAACAATGCAGATCAATGCCATGGCTCCAATTCTTTGCATGGTAACTGAGGTAAAAAAACTGTATTTTTTTATAAGCTAGAAATGCTTTTGATTATTGAAAGGCTCATTATTAAAATGTTCTTTCCTTGTGCAAAAATCTTGTTCTGTAAAAATTGTGCATGGCCATTTTTTAATGTTTGCAAAAAAGCCATAGGTCAAATACATTTTTTTTTTGCAATGTGTTCAATATATAGGGGTGTATAATGAGATGAGTGTATGCAGGTGTATGCTGGAGGATGGTTAAAACTAGCATTAAATGACCTGGGTATCAAGCTGTATTTGTTCAAAGCTGTCAGCGAGGACTTAAACTAGGCCCAGAGGTTTCCTTCTGAAGCTATGTAAATTTCTGCATGGGTTAGTGTATGAATCACACGTAAGTGCAGTGTAACAAAAGGAGGCATTTAGCTGGCAATATGCAGAGAAAGCAGGGAAGTAAAGTAAAACATTTGTGCAGCAATGCACCTAGATTGAATGTAAAGACCTATGTGTAACAAACAATAGTTTAAGTTTGGTTAACTTACATGATCGAGAAATCCTTCCTCTCAGCAAACAGACAGGGTGTGTCTGTTTAGTGCAAACAGAGCCAGTGAATGGGCGTTTCCTTTTAAAGAGAAGGTGGGTGTGTCGCCTGTCCATCAAGCTAAGGCTGGGGGAGGAGTATCAGGTATAAAAGCTTGTTTGTATCTTTTGTGCACTGAAACCAACAATGGGAAAGCTGGCTGGTCCTGAGAGAGCGCTGGTCTATGTATAGCCAGTGTTTAGGGTCTCCATAATTGCTGTGAAAGTATACGGTGTCAAAACATTTACCATCCTGACAATAAAGAACCATAAAAAGGAAGAAGTTGTTCGCGTGTGCTTTTGCAGTAGCTCAAGTGGTGTCAGGAGTGGGATGCTCCGGGAAGCAAGTTTCCGCTACCCAACCCGCGCAGACGTCAACATGGAGGAAGTACTGAGAACCCTCGTAAATGTGGCCGCTGTGAAGCAAGAGCAGCAAGCTCAGATGCTACGAGTCGCCGAGGCACAGGTGGACAACACAAGGCTCTTAAGAGAAGAGTTAATACAGGTGAGGCATGACAGAAATGAACCACCTGGTCCGGTTCTGCAGAAAATGTCACCAGCTGATGATGTAGAAGCATATCTGGTGTCTTTTGAGAGACTTGCAAAAAGGGCAAAATGGCCTCCTAAAGATTGGGCTGAGAGACTGGCGCCTTATCTGACTGGTGAAGCTCAGCAAGCTTATATGGATCTAGATGAGGAACGGGCCTCTAATTATTTGTGCCTAAAGTCTGAGATATTGGCTCGCATTGGAGTTTCCGGGCCAGGCCGAGCCCAGCGCAATCACCAATGGCGCTATGATAAAGAAAAACCGGTCAGAGCGCAAGTGGCTGATCTTTCTAAAATTTTAAAGAAATGGCTGCAGCCTGAGGAGAATTTGCCTTCTCGGATTATTGAAGTTCTGGCGATAGATCACTGCATCCGGGGGCTGAACCGCGATTAGCAAAGGTGGCTTCTGCAATCAGACCCACAAACTTATGAAGAGCTTGCCACCATGGTAGAGAGGTTTTGTGCGCTACAGCAAATGACTAAAGAACCTGCATTTGTGCCAAAGCCGCTGCCACGCCAAAAGCCAGGTTTGACAATCCTTGCTACAGGGCCCAATGGCAAAACTGCTACGGACAGAGGGCCAGGTGCAAAGCTGTCTAATCTGAAGTGTTTTGATTGTGGTGAGCCAGCTCACTTTAAGGCAGAGTGTCCTAAACTACAGGAACCCATGGACTGTTCCGTGGCACATATTGGGCCTGCATTTCCAAGCTGTTTAACCATGAGTCCCACATCAGGAAGTCCTTAAGTCCTTCTTTGTTCCGGGTGACTGTGGTAATCAACCAAAACCTTGTTCTGGCCTCGGTTGACTCGGGGAGTGAACTCTCATTAGTTTCCAGCTCTGCCTTACCGGAAAACATAACTTCTCGGTTGCCCAAGGTGAAGGTTCTTTGCGTACATGGCACGACGGAGGAGTATGAAAGAACAACACTACCAGTCACACTCAAAGACAAAACTGTTATGGTGGTAGCTGCTATAGCACCTAAACTCCCATATCCACTCATTTTGGGGCGAGACTTCCCACTGTTTAATGATGTCCTCGGTGAGCAGATCCGGATGGACATGCCGGCAACTGATGCAACGGTCGGAAGCCCGGTCTTAAAGGAACCGCCTAAGAATTCACAACATCTGGACATCGATCTTTGGGAACCGCCAAACCGGAATGCCATCCTGGGAGTCACAGCTGGAGTTCCACAAAAGCATCCACCTGCGGGGAAACATGGACAGTCCAAACTAGCATTGGTCGGTGATGTCGCAGATGAGCCCACCCCGCCTGTCAGTGAGGATACGGACTGGTCCGCAATACCAATCTTGTTTCCTCTGCAGGACTTTGCTCGAGACCAACTTAATGATGCCACTTTGGAACATGCCTTTAAAAGTGTGACTGAGGTAAATGGGGTAGCGAAAGCCACCCAGCCTGCAGAGGGTATACCATATTTCATTGTTAAAAATAATTTCCTGTATAGAGTTGCTAATGTACAGGGGGAAAAAGTAGGACAATTAATGGTTCCTCAGGTCCATGTACCCCTAGTGTTAAAAGCAGCACACACACATGTCTGTGGGGGACACCTAGGGGAGGATAAAACACGGGAACGAGTTCTGCTTAGGTTTTACTGGCCCAGTGTACACATGGCAGTGAAAAAGTATTGCCGGTCCTGTCCCATTTGTCAGAGAACTTGTCCCAAACCCATGTACAGGGCACCTCTCATTCCAATACCAATAGTACAAGTTCCCTTTGAACAGATAGCTATGGACCTGGTGGGGCCACTGGAAAAATCCGCATGTGGGCACCAATATATACTAGTGGTGCTTGACTATGCAACCAGGTATCCAGAGGCAATTCCCCTACGAAACATAAAGTCCAGCACCATAGCTAGAGAATTTGTATTGATGTTTACACAGTTGGGAATACCCAAAGAAATTCTCACAGATCAGGGTACTCCATTCATGTCTAAACTGATGAAGGACATGTGCCAGTTGCTAGGGGTTACGGCGTTTCACACCTCTGTATACCATCCACAAACAGATGGCTTGGTGAAACGTTTTAACCGCACATTAAAGCACATGCTCAGGAAAGCAGTGGCTCAAGAGAAAAAAGATTGGGACACTCTTATTCCCTATTTGATGTTTGCCATCCGTGAGGTACCTCAAGCTTCAACAGGGTTTAGTCCCTTTGAGTTATTGTTTGGAAGACAGCCCAGGGGTATCTTGGATATGTTAAAAGAAGGGTGGGAGCAGCAAGGTCCCAGGGAGCCAAATCTGGTACAATTTGTGTCCCAAATGTATGAGAGGCTAGGAAAGATAGGGCCCATTGTGCAGCAACATGTAAAAGAGGCTCAGGAACGACAGAGAAAAAGTTATGATAAAAGTACTGTTGTTCGATCTTTCAAGCCTGGGGACAAGGTCCTAGTCCTGGTTCCCACCCAGGAAAGCAAACTTTTCGCCCATTGGCAGGGTCCATATGAAGTTTTAGAGGCTGTCTGTCCGGTCAATTACAGAGTCCGCCAGTTAGGTAGCAGAAGGGAGGAGCAAATATATCATGTTAACCTCCTTAAACCTTGGCATGATGAGGAAACCTCTCCTCAGGTAGTGAGTACTGCCATTGAAAAGTCTGAAGTGCCCATAGAGCCAGCTTTGTCCATTCAGCAGAGACAACAGACTGAAGAAATGATTTGCCGGAACAGGGATGTCTTCTCTTCCATTCCTGGGCGCACTACCTTAATCGAACACGACATTGTCACTGCGCAAGGAGTCATTGTAAAGCAGAAGCCATATCGTATTCCAGAAGCCAGACGGGTGGACGTGAGAAAGGAAATTGAGAAGATGCTCCAGTTAGATGTGATTGAAGAGTCCACTAGTGAGTGGAATAGTCCCATTGTGCTTGTCCCAAAACCCAATGGGACAATTAGGTTCTGCAATGACTTTAAGTGCCTAAACAGTATGTCGCAGTTTGATGCCTATCCGATGCCACGTGTGGATGAACTAGTGGAAAATCTTGCTGGTAGCAATTATTTGACAACCCTTGATCTAACAAAGGGTTATTGGCAAGTTCCCTTACTTCCACGGCCAAGCCAAAGACTGCATTTTCCACCCCTGATGGTCTCTATCAATATAAAGTCCTACCCTTTGGGTTGCATGGGGCACCTGCCACCTTCAAAAGGGCCATGAATAAATTGCTACGACCTCACACAGCTTATGCAGCCGCTTACCTGGACGATATAGTGATTTATACCCCAGACTGGGGATCACATTTAGCCAAAGTTGAGGAGGTCTTAGCTTCATTAAGGTCCGCAGGGTTAACAGCTAACCCAGAGAAATGTGCCATAGCCATGAGAGAAGCATAATATTTGGGGTATGTTGTTGGTCGAGGGCGTGTAAAACCCCAGCTAGATAAGGTGGAGGCAGTCAAAAATTGGGCAAGACCAGAAAAAAAGTCGCAGTTAAGAACCTTTTTAGGCTTAGTAGGTTACTACAGGCGGTTTGTAAGCCACTTCGCCACTAGAGCTGCTCCACTAACGGACAAGTTAAAAAAAAGTTGTCCAGATAGATTAACCTGGTCTGACTCTGCAGAAACCGCTTGGTCTGATCTTTGGTTAGCTCTTTGTTCCTCCCCAGTTCTACAAGCACCAGATTTTACCCGGAGGTTCTTCCTCTAAACTGATGCTTCTGGTGTTGGCTTAGGTGCAGTCTTGTCACAGGAGAAGAATGGAGTAGAAAATCCTGTCCTGTACCTAAATCGTAAGTTGCTTCCAAGGGAACAAAAATATGCCACTGTGGAGAAAGAATGTCTCACCATAAAATGGGCTACAGAAGCTCTGCGCTATTATCTCCTAGACCATGCACCATTGAGATGGATGCAGAACAACCAGGAGGTAAATACCAAGGTAACCCGCTGGTTCTTGGCACTGCAACCTTTCAAGTTCTCAGTAGAACATGGACCTGGAATTCTACACAAAGATGCAAATGCGTTGTCACAAAAATATGCGCTCCTCGCGAAGTCCGCGTCCCCCTACTTGGAGACGCTCTGGGGAGGGATATGTAACAAAAGGAGGCATTTAGCTGGCAATATGCAGAGAAAGCAGGGAAGTAAAGTGAAACATTTGTGCAGCAATGCACCTAGATTGAATGTAAAGACCTATGTGTAACAAACAATAGTTTAAGTTTGGTTAACTTACATGATAGAGAAATCCTTCCTCTCAGCAAACAGACAGGGTGTGACTGTTTAGTGCAAACAGAGCCAGTGAATGGGCGTTTCCTTTTAAAGAGAAGGTGGGTGTGTCGCCTGTCCATCAAGCTAAGGCTGGGGGAGGAGTATCAGGTATAAAAGATTGTTTGTATCTTTTGTGCACTGAGACCAACGCTGGGAAAGCTGGCTGGTCCTGAGAGAGAGCTGGTCTATGTATAGCTAGCGTTTAGGGTCTCCATTATTGCTGTGAAAGTATACGGTGTCAAAACATTTACCATCCTGACAATAAAGAACCATAAAAAGGAAGAAGTTGTTCGCGTGTGCTTCTGCAGTAGCGGGCTCTTGCCACAGTAGGTAAATGCTTTCATTGTGTATTCTTACCCCCTTTCACTCCCGAAGTTGGACACTGTAATAAGTGCTCTTTGTGTTTGCTGGCACACAGAACCATGCTACATTCAGTTGCATATGTCCTGGTTCTGGGCATGCACAGAGTGATTTTGCATACGGTACTCTCAAAATCGTCAGATACGTGCCTTGAGGAATCAGGCCCGATGTGATTACAGAGGCCAGAGACCTCTGGAGTAGACACCTTAAACCTATGGGGTTAGTATAAATGTACTATTATTTTCTGTCAAAATACATTTTAATTTGCCAAACATTTCCTATATGCTTCCTCTAATCTAGTCATCCACAAATGTACTTTAGATATTTTGGTTGCTGCCAAATAACTACTCTTTGCTATATGCAATTACCAATATCACCATTTACTTAAAAAGTCATTTGATCAAAGTCATCCTTGATGAGATTCACCACCTTCTTCCATTGCTCTGTGGTCCAATTCTGGTGCTTACGTGCCCATTGTAGGCGCTTTCAGTGGTGGACAGCGGTCATTAGGGGCACTCTGACCTGCCTGTGGCTACGCAGTCCCATACACAGCAAGCTGAGATGCACTAAGTGTTCTGAAACCTTTCTATCATAGCCAGCATTAACTTGTTCAGCATTTTGTGCTACAGTAGCTCTTCTGTGGGATTGGACCAGACAGGCTATCCTTTTCTCCCCAAACGCATAAATGAGCCTTGTGCGTCCATGACCCTGTTGCCAGTTCACTGGCTGTCCTTCCTTGGACCACTTTTTGTAGGTACAAACCACTGCATGCAGGGAACAACCCTACAAAAGTTGCCGATTTGGAGATGCTCTGACCCAGTTGTCTAGCCATCACAATTTGGCCCTCGTCAAAGTCTCTCAGATCCTTACAATTGCACATTATTCCTGCTTCCAACACATCAACTTTAAGAACTGACTGCTCACTTTCTGCTTAATATCTGCCACCCCTTGACAGGTGCCACGAGATAATCAATGTTATTCACTTCAATTGTCAATGGTTTTAATGTTGTGTCTGATCAGTATATATGTCACTTGAAATATTTTACTTTTTTAAAGACCATAAAGTCGGATGTAAATCCGATGTGGAAGCACAAAATGCACTTTTCCTTAGTGTGCATATGGTTTAGAATGTGTTACATCTCTGTCTGTGAGCAGACTGAAACATATATTCTCTTTTTGCCTTTTTATGTGTAGAGAGCAAAGGGAAAGGGGGCTCCCTGCCATAAGCTAGAGGACTCAGGCTGAACACACAACTCGGCAGAAGGCCCCAGACTAGGCACACAACTCGGGATGAGGCATCTCTAACCGAACAGCACTTTAAGGCACCTCTGATCAATTAAGACATTGAGGCACCTCTGACCAGATAAAGTCATTAGGCATTTCTGGCTGTTCGTTGTTGTAAGGCACCTCTGGCTGGACGGTACTGTAAGGCATCTCTGATTGGATGATACTGTAAGGCATCTCTGGCTGAGCAGTCTGGAGGGATAGGACCCTCTCTGGAGCAGGATGGAGTGACAGGGCCTTCTCTGGAGCGCTGGAGGGACAAAGCCCTCTCTGGAGCAGGCTTGAGAGACAGGGCACTCTCTGGAGCAGGCTGGAGTCACACTGTCTTTAAATTGAGTTTAGAAACAATCTCGAGTTACATTGGTTTTCAGAGTCCAGAGAATTTTTGGGGGCAACTGGGAGGTGACTTGGGGCTGCGCAGCAGACATTGCACCAGGAAGTGTTCTGGGCAGCACAATAGGCATAGATGGTTGACTATTCTGTGTATGCGTTCCTCCTCAGAGAAAGAGGGACATGGGTGGAATGCAGGTTTGGAATCCTCAGTAGCAGGGGCCATAGGTATTAAAGCAGGTGCAGCAAAATTAGAGTCTGTATGACAAAGTAAAGTCTCTGGAGAATGCACGGTGGTCAGCACTTTTTCTGTGAAAAAGAAATGTGCTGCACCAGAACTGGTATTTGAGCAGTACCCACAATGGATATAAATAGGAAGCTGTTTAAGCAACTATTGTAATAATATATACACTAGATTAATTGAGAGCAGTTGTAGAATGTCAGTTTGAAGCATTTGAAATTGAAGAGTTTCAGACATTAGAAACCCTGGTTCAAGAGCAGGAGCATTCAATTTGCAGGTTCTAATCTATTTGGCATTTCATCCTGTTAAGGTTCTCCCTATAAAAACAGAAAGTATTGGTAGTCATTGCAAATGGAGTGTCTTTATTTTGAACACAGGTAATATAGCAGATGAAGCAGGAAGCATGGTGCACCGGTTAGCCAGGAGACATGAGACCCTGGAAGATCCACGGGAGAATCAGGCAAAAGAAAGGTCTGGCCAGACAGGGTCAGAAGCCGACAGATCCACAAATAATACCAGGGAGAAGCATATGCATAGTTAAACAAAGCTGTGGTCTAGGTCATTAATAAAGGTGCAAAACAGTGGAATAGGCAGAAGTCATAAAATAAGTAGAACAACAGGAACAATTCAAAGGAGTACTGACAGAGACCAGAAGCAGCAATCAATTAATGTCTACAGTCATAAGGTCAACACAGTTATAAGGTCAACAGTCATAATGCTCAGAAGGAGAGTCCTATAGAGAGAGGGATAAGTTACAGATCCAGACCTGGGAGTAGCTGGCGATATGACATATTTTGTCCTATGAGAGCTGTATTCTGCCGGTAAGGATCTTGTAACAGTCCTGTGCTTGTGAGGGAAACCCATGTCTGTTGGAGACAGGGGGGCACTATGTCCCGGAAGAGCTGGAACAATGTCAAGTAATCTACAGCAAAACAAAGACTGTATTATTGTGTTTTAAGTGACTACAGTGAAAGAGGTAGGTGGCCTAGCTGCTCCCTTAATAGAGAGAAGCAAATGAGTTACTATTATTATTATTATTATTATTATTATTATAATTATATTTTATTTGGGACGTCCAAAATGAGTAGGCCAAAAGACAAAAACAGAAACAAGAGATTAATGTAGGGTGTAATGAAGGGGGAGAGATCATGGAAGGATAGATAAATTTGGGTGTCACTAGCATAGAGCTGACATTGAAATCTAAAAGAGCTGATGGGAACCCTGTGGGGGAAGGTGCGCAGGGAGAAGAGAAGGAGGTCAAGAACAGGTTTAGGGAGGAAAATGTGGGTACAGTGTAGGGAGGCAGTGGGCAGATGGAAGGAGATATCATGTTGTGAGGACTTGTTTTTGAGGTGCAGTGGGTGGCAAAGTCAAGAGCAGAGAGCAAAGATGGGATGTTATAGTTCCCCAAGAGCAAAAGTCGAAGGAGAGGAAGTGAAGGAGCCAGAACGAGAGGGAAGGTAAATGATGGCCACACAGAAATGAGTCAGCTGGAAAAGACAAAAAAAAGTGACCTTAAAAGAGGAAGAGAGTGGTGTTTCAGAGAAATAAACCGTAAGGTGCAATGGGGTGAAAAAAAAAAGATTCCAATGTGACTACCTTGTCTAACCTCATGTCTGGTAGTGTATTGGAAGGACAGCACCCCAAAAGATTGAGCAAAAGTAAGAGGAGAAGTATGGATGAGGATTTAGGTATTGTTGGTTTGTGGGAGATGGCAGAATTTTGAACAAGGGTGTGAGAGGGTTATAGGGGAGATGGGACAAGAAACTGAACAGAAAGAGATGTCCTCAAAGAATTGCAGTTTGAGAGGTGGGTATAGGGGAGAACTGTTGGTTGGAAAGAAGCAGAGATGGGGCTTGTTGGAAGCAGAAGTGGGTGGGGGAACCTGGAAGAATGAAGGGGATAATAGAGAGGTGACAACGATTGGGAGCAGGGGCAGAAGAACAGAGGTCAGAAATGAGGAGAGACATTTGCAGAGGGAGGATGAAAGGAAGGGTCTTGGAAGGAGGAGAGTGAAGAGAATAAGAGTGTGGGACAAGGTGTACAGGAGGATAGGAGAGGATGAAGTGAAAGAGGAGCAAAGCATGTCAAAGGTAAAATATCAGCCACGGTTATGAAATGAAGAGCAAGATTATGGTAAAGCAATACCATCAATTACAAGAATTGAGGATGCTGCCATTGGAGAGATGGCTTCTCATGACCATAAGGTTAGAAGAGGAGATATGACTGTGTCCAGGTGAAGCATGCAGCAGTTAATTATATAGGATATATAGAAGGAGGCATTGTAACTGGGATAATGAATGAGAAAGTGTAAAGATTACTGACACATATATGTGAGAGGGTGTGAAAGATAAGTAGTAAGTGTGGTTTGAGTGAGAGAAAACAAACAGCAGCTTTAATAACAGGAACAAAAATATATTGAGATACTAGTTGTAAGAACCATGGGTTGCAAACAGTTCAGGAGTATGTGTCCAGGCAGTGCTCAAAGAAGGTCCTTGAGTGGTGGGTAACAGGAGCTCACAGAAGAGTATTAAATGTTGTCCTTCTGTAGCAGTCTTTTCAGGTAAAATATTTAATCTTGTTCACCTCCTGTTTAACTCCTGTGTAAGGCTGGGTACACAGTACAGGCTTTTCACCTGATTGTCGAGTGAATTACATGACAAACTACTGTTCAGCCTGATATCACATTAGTGTGTATGGCCCAACGATGAACAATTATCATTTCAATTTATTTGATTTGATTTTACAAATGGACTAAAAGTCTCATTCAAAGAGTCCAACAGCGATGCCTTTCTGGGCATGAATATTTACATTTATGATGTTATCTCTTACGTCCCCAATGGGGTGCGTTGTCAAAATGTGAAGCACACGGAAATAGTGATCTTTTCATGGTGAATCAATAATAAACATATATATATATATATATATATATATATATATATATATATATATATATATATATATATATTGTGGCAATGAGAGTGGTTTTCCACAGGCCTCTAATAGTGGAATTAGCTATGGTGCTAACTGTCTGCAGGTAAAAGGCTGCAGACCAAGTTATATACAGGCGTAGCACTGGGCTTAAGTTCAGTAATGTACAGGTCAGAGACATGTTGTAAAGTAAATGTAAAAAGTAATTTACTTGCATGCTTTAACGTGTCTGTATCCACAGAGCTAATAGGGGTGAGGAGCCATCCTTTAAAGACAAGGTGGGAGTGTCACCTGTCAGTCATCCAAACCTGTGGGAGGAGACATGTGTATTCAACCTGGAGTTGTGCTCTTGTCAAATGTGACTGATACTGAACTAGTTGGCCAGTCAGTAGTGAGCTGGGCTTTTGTCTAGTTAGTGTTTAGGGTCACCAGGAGGTGCAAGTAAAGGTATTGCATGCTGGTGTCATCCTGACAGAAGTGTTATTTATTGTGATGCCAACAATAAATATGTTTGATTTAAAACAAGAAGTTTCGTGTTGCTGATGTCTACTGGGTATTCTTGCAACAGAAGGTGACAAAAGTGCCAAGAGAAGGGTGCGGTTCTCATATATATATATATATATATATATATATATATATACGTTTGTAAAATCGTTAACAATATAGGGGGGTATTCAATTGATGGCGTGATCACCGAAAATGGAGCGCTCAAAAAATATTACCGTTAATACAGTAATCTGCGCGTAAAAACCGTTAATACGGTAATTTACTCGCTGGATTTCAGCTCGCAGCTCAGGGAGCTGCGAGCTGAAATTCAGCGAGTAATTACCGTATTAACGGTAATATTTTTTGAGCGCTCGATTTTCGGCGATCATGCCGTCAATTGAATACCCCCCATAATGTCTGGAGACATTTTCTGTAGTGTATACCCAGCCTTACTGTTACTATGCTTATAAATCTGCACAAACACTTGTAGTAAAACCACAATTAGAGGAAACTGACACAAAAATTATATCTATTCAACCTAACACTGGCTACACAGCAGATCAAGGCTTCAACAACCTACAGATTGAGTAAGTAGGGATGCAAAGCTAGGTAGACAGTGTTTAAAATTAATTCCCACTAAACCTTCACTACAAAGATACCAGTGAAATTCTTAAAAAAGCAAATGGTTTGTAGAGGCAAACATACTATTAACTAATACAGAAAACAAACCTTAGCACTTATGATCCAAGTAAAGATCTTTAGTGCAGTGATGATATGAAATGTTAAAATAATAAAATAGCAGTTTTGCTAGTATCTATATAAGGTATAAGCAAAATGATGAAAGATTTTAACCTCAATAGCCCCAAAAATCAAATAAAAATAAATATATGAAATTAACATTGATTGTGCCTTGTTTTAGCTAATGTGGATACATTTGTAGCATTTTTTACCTTTTAGTTTTTTTTGTTGTAAGTCAATATGAAAACACAAATGTTAATAAAAAAATAATAAAGCATTCTGTCCAAAAAAATCTACCCAAAACTGTAAAACATAAAGATCAATTTTGCATAGAAAAACAAAAAAACTAAACTAAACTGAAGTAGGTGGTTAAAGTATTCACAATTGTAAATATCCTGTAATATACAGTATAAATATATGTTATAGACAAAATTGTCTAAAATAAACATTAAAGAGTGACAGGATGGAAGAAAAAGGGGAAAGGAGATGGAGGCTCCAATGGAAATAAATGGCTTCTCTACAGTCAATAGAGAAGTAGAAAATAGTAAAGTATGGAGAACATGGTACAGAGATAAATCATGAAAATTGTTGAAACACAGACCATTCTGTAGATTCAGAGTTTTAAGATGTTACAGTGGACAATCTCATCCAATGATTCTATATATAAACCCAATTTCTGGTAAAACATTGTAACCCGTGCTTCTATAGCTGGAAGAAATGCCCATCTGTCTAGATAAAGTATGTGCAATAATTACATTTTGAGATTTCAGGAAGGAGTATGGCAAATTCAACTTCCAATGACTAAAGTCAGCAAGGATAAGAGCTATAGGATTATTTGTAACTTGTAAATTAAAGGTGACTTTAATGAAATCAGTTCTAAAATGTAATAATTTTCCTATAGTCCCAGAGGTTGTGTGTTATAGTAGCTTGTTGCATTTTACATTTTGGGCACATCCCTGTTTCTTCCACTACCATATGTTTACATTGAAATTGGGAAATATGGGCTCTGTTAAATAATAATGTGAGTCTCCTGTACCTTAGCAGAGGTAACACATTTAATATAGATTCAAAGTGGGCTACTAGAGAGTCACGTTAATTTATTTTCAAGATACCACCACACCAAGTATCTTCCATTTTTGCCCAAATAGTCTGTATGTCAGTCCATGTAAGATCAGCATAAACGTAACACATCTTATTTGCAGAATTTTTTTGTCAAATTGATTAAGGACTCCAATACTTCGGGGGGTTGCAAATCAGTACTATCTACAAGCAATGACATAGTTGTAAGTACATTAAAGATTGAGAATGTCGGCTTTGTCTTTTAATTGTTGAAAGGTATATAGATTGCCCCCAGGGTCCAAAAAATCTTTTATAACAGCAATGTTCTTTTTTTTTTTCCATGGCAAAAATGTAATATTCCCTAGACAAGGAGCAAATGCTGGGTTACCTCAAATCGGAATAAATTGAGTGCATGTTTAGTAGTTATTATATTTTTTGTTTATGGAAACCCAGACATAAGTGTCTCAAAATAGAATATGATAAATAAATTGTTTAGGGATAAGGGGTTTAGGGAGATTAAGTAATGTGGCATGGGCAGACGAAAAAAAAACCAGCTCTTATTCCAGAGTCGCAAAAAATGGTTCTGGTTTAAAAACCAATTTAGAATTTGTCTAAAAGGAGCTGCTCTTGTAAAGAACATAATGCCAGGTAAACTAATGTCTCCTTGGCTTTTATTAAGTACAGTTTTATTTCTGATAATTGTAGGATTTTTATACTGCCATAAAAATGCAAAAATAGTGTGTGACATTTTAAAATATATTTGTAGCTAATCTTTTTGCAGCGAAGTGGGAGCAGGATCATATATGGTCAGACAACCCTACCGAGATCATTTCAAAGTTTGGAAGAGATACATAAATTATACTTTTTTTTGTCTGGAAAGGCGAGCGACTGATCTTAGAATAATTTATTCAATACATTATTAGTAATGATATTAATATGGATTTCACAGCAGAGATTAGTCATACAAGTGTATCATTTTTAGATTTGACTGTATATATTGATGATAATAGGATTAAGACCAAAACCTTTACAAAGATAGATTGTGATAATTTTTTACCATCCTCCAGTAACCATCACAATAGATGGATTTGGAGGAGCCAATTCAGATGCATAAAATGTAACTGTATAGATATAGAGACCTTCAATATACAAAGTGCAGCACTTAAGAATAAATCCGTTAAACAATAATACAAAGAAATAATAGTAAACCAGTTTTTGGAAGAAGTCAAAAGACTGGAAAGAAACACTCTGCTGAAATACAAAGATAAACATGAATCCCATTATGACATCAAGGTCATTGCTCAATTTAATAGCAATATAGGAGAGTTTGAATCCATTATTCAGAGACATTGCATGTTATTCAAATAGACAATGATTGTAACAAATTAGTCACAGATAAACCACGTATGATATATAAAAGATCGAAGAATCTTAAATATATTCTCACAAACAGCTGTATTCCACCAAAAATAAACAACCAAGATGATTGTCATAATACAGGATTTTATTATTGTCTAAATTGTAATGCATGCAAAAACACAGGCATTACAGTGACAAAACCAGTCATGAATGTAAAATCAAAAACCAATCCCAGAAGTTTCAATATTCAAAAACTGATTACGTACAATCCAGAAGTGGTCATTTATGTATTGGAATGTCCATGTGGCCTATAATATATAGGCATGACAAAAAGGTGGTTAAAACTACGGATAGCTGAACATTTGGACAATATTAAAAAAGGAAAAACTCATATGGCTAGATTTACTAAACGGCGGGTTTAAAAAAGTGGAGATGTTGCCTATGGAAAACAAACAGATTCTAGCTTTCATTTATTTACTGCATTCTACAAAATGACAGCTAGAATCTGATTGGTTGCCATAGGCAACATCTCCACTTTTTCAAACCCGCAGTTTAGTAAATATACCCCATAGTGTGTCTGACCACTTCTCCACAGCACACAATAGAGATCCTAGCAAACTACAATTTATGGCATTTCAACAGATAATAATTGCAGTAAATAATTAAATCTGGCTCTGATAATGTCATTAGCTTAGTTTTGTCTATATTCATTATAATCTATGAAAGAACTACAAATACTAATGGTATCTAGAATAGTTTGAATGAAACCCTGAGTGTAGGAAACCATTAAAATCATATTATTGGCAAACAATGCCATTTTATTTTCACTTTATCCCACCCGTTTACCGCAAATTTGACTATTATTTCTCAAGGTGACTACAAATGGTTCCAAAGCTAGTGCAAATAATAAGGAAAAAAGAGGACACCCCTGCTTTGTGCCCTTTTCCACTATAAATGAAGAAGATATATAACCATTTGCACCACTTGTATATGAGGAGACCTAATTAAATATTTTATAATGCTTATGTATTCCTCAGGGAAACCAAATATCCGGGGAGTCTCGAATAAGTGAACCCATGTGACAAGATCAAAAGCCCTTTCAGCATCAAGTGATAGTATCAGCTTGGGATAACCAGTTCCTGACACATTTTCAGAGATTGGATTATAGACAATATTTTCCAAATATTAGTTACGGAGTGATGCCCCTGAATAAATTATGTTTGGCCCCTATCATTCATTTTTGGTTAAATGAATTTGAACCATTCTGCCAATATTTTAGCAAATAGTTTATAATCAACATCTAGTAAGGATATATGTCTGTAAGAGACCAGGGGGTAAATGTATGAATCTCCGGATTCTTCATCTCCGGCGTGTTCAGCCTCTTCAGCGCTTAAATTTAAAGCGGCGCTGCATTGTAAAGGGAAGTTTCCCTTTACAATGCAGCGCCGCTTTAAATTTAAGCGCTGAAGAGGCTGAACACGCCGGAGATGAAGAATCCGGAGATTCATACATTTACCCCCAGGAGTTTGGGATCTCTACCTGGTTTAGGGAGCATCTTTATCCCGGGACTATTAAATGTATCAGAAGCATATTTTCAGAGACTATGGCATTAAAATAAATATGTCAGTGTATTAAGAATAGGTTTCTGTTGAATTTTGTGAAATTCCCCACTTAGTCCATCGGGACCCTGGGGCTTGAAGGATTTAAGGTATGTGATCGCTTTAAGAATCTCATCTTCAGTTATCGATGGAAGAAGGGATTCCATATGTTAGCTTGTTAACTTTGGTATAATGACTGTTTTCTAAAAGAGTCTTTATAATCAATATTAATAAAACCCTGTTTTTATACGTTTATGTAGAATGATCTCAAAACATCAAGTATCTCAGCACCCCCGTGTTGTAGTTTGCTCTGGCAGTTCAATAAAGAAGTAATGGCAATGTGAGGTCTATCTCCCCTCAACAGGTTTGAGAGTAGCAGGCTAGATTTATTGCAATATTTATAAAAAAACAAATTTATCTACAGCTGCTCGTTTGTTGCCCTGCCGTTCTATAACTTTTCAAAATAAAACTTTTTTTGTTGATACATATTCTAATTCGTAGTTATTGGTTTCAATTTCTATGATTGATATGCAGTAGTGAGTTTTTGCTGAACAGTGATAAACAATTCCAATTGTTTTTTGATGTTTTGTTTCATAAAAGAGATCATTTCCCCTCTAAGGACTACTTTAACCATCTGCCAAAACAATAAGGAGTCTGCCTCATGTTGTTGATTAGAAAGCACAAAGTTACTCCATGCAGGCTCCAACATATTTCTAAATTTGATAGAATTAGAAAGGATAGCAGGGAATCTCCAATGTTTTTGCCTGCCAAATTCTATTTTTAACCAAAAGCTTGATCAGATAACTGTATAGTTTCTATATGAGCGTATAATATCTTAACTGCCAGGAATTTAGAGATAAGTAAATAATCAATTCTGGACATAGTGTTATGTGCTGATGACAGTCATGTGTATTCCAAGTCCGTTGGTTGTTTATTTCTCCAGATGTTTAACAACCTTGTTTTTAAAAAATAAAAATAAAATGTTAATGTGTTTGAGTTTCAAGTTCTAATACACCATTCACATGTAAAATTGGTATCCAATACAGCCATTTAAATTTGAATAAGCTTGAACATGTTCAAACTGGCTTCAATATGATTGAACCTGTTCATCTTGCTCAAATCATGCCATTGCCTCATTAATTTCATTGAAACATCTCTAGCCTTTAGGGAGCAAACTGCTGCCTATATATCTGTTTGTGTTTAACTATTACACAGACATGTGAGAGGGGTCAACATTGTCCAGCTTTCTAGTGAAGTTTAATAAGGAGCAGTTGGATCTGAAAGAATATTGTTCAATTTTAATTATTGAAATAGAGACTAATCATATTCACTATTAAAAACTGCAAAAAAAAATATAAAACTTTTAAAAGTTTATCTAAAACCCTTTTTTTAAAAAAAAAGTAGTTATAAAAAACAAAATACATATTTATTAACATATTAAAAAAACACACAAGCAAAATATACTGTAAAAGAGTGCTATTTTGGAGATATAGGTCCTAATAGTCTGGCAAATTTGTTGATAACCATTTAAGCATGAGAAAGTTCCAGAGCACAGGAGAAAGAGGAGAACACAACCATAAGGAGTAGCAACAAGACATTAATGACCAGCACAGGTAATAGAGAGAGGCATGCATAATTTGGGAATCACCAGGTGCAGGAGATAATTAGTGACACAGGTTAATCTCTAGTAATGACAAAGGAAAAAGTACAATAGCAGCACCTCTGGTAAATAGAAGTACTGCCAGATAATATATAATGTAACAAGTCCAAAATTCCTGGAGGCAGGAGCTGCCAATACAAAGCAGCATGCAAATGCTGAAAGCTGCAGTCAGATCCTGACAGTACCCCCCCCCCCCTTTATGGCGGATTCCAGACACCCATATTACCAAAAGTGGTGAAAATCATCAGAATCATAGTTCATAATGGGGGGACCGGCAAATAAATCATGCCAGAGGAGAGTTGAGGCAGCAGACCTTCCTTTCTTCTTTCACCCTTTCATTTTACAGGATCTCTTTGGAATAGGTGCTTGAAGCGACTGGGTGGAGCACAAAGGTAGATCTTGGACTGAGGTAATAGGTAATTCTGCAGGATGCACAGATGAATCGCAAGATGGCACTGCATGAGATGGTGTAAACTTGCTAAATACTGCCTCAACATTTAGTTGCAAGTCCGATAGGATAGGATGGTTAGTCTCAATAAAGGGGTTTGCCCATTCCAAGGCTTCTCCTCTAAAATGAAATAACTAAAACAGTACCTGTCTCTTTGGGTCATTAACAAGGCTAGGTATGGAGGGAATATGTGAAGTACAAAACCACAGGAGGGCACTTAGCTGGGAAAGGTGCCCCTCAAAGTTAGATGACGGCTTGGACTGGATACCCTCGGCAGGAGACAACTCAGACTGGACTCCTTCGGCAAGAAACGTCTCAGACTGAACACCTTCGGCAGGATACGGCCAGGACTGGTCACACATGGAGGATGATTTTCCGGACTGGGCACAATTGGAGGATGGCCCGGACTGGGCACACTTGGAGGATGGCATGGATTGTGCAGCAATGGGAGATGCCTCAGACTTGACAACACTGGGAGAAGTCTCGGAGACTCATTATATATTATTAATATTATTATTATTATTAGCCTTTATTTATAGGACGCCACAAAAATTCCACAGCGCCGTACAGAGACAGACATAAGACCATACAGGGTAGACATAGTACCGAACATTAAACAAATACTACCAGGACTTCAAACACTCCAAACATAGCTTGCATAGTGATGTTGGAGCAGAAGAATAGCAGAGAAACAAGAGAGAAGTGGGCCCTGCTCATAAGAGCTTACATCCTAAAGGAAGGGTAAACAGACAGGAGGCACAAAGGGTGAGAGGTGGGGATCAAGCGCAAGAGGTGGGGGAGAGGGTAAGGTAATAAGTATGGATAAAAGATTAGGTGGATGGTTGGTAGTCTTTGAGGAAAAGATGAGTTTTGAGTGTCCGTTTGAAGGAGCCCAAATTGGGTACAGTCAGATGGAACAAGGGAGGTCATTCCAATGAAGAGCGGCAGCCTGGGAGAAGTCTTGGTTTCTGGAGTGGGTTGAGATGATTAGGGTGGAGGAGAGTCGACGGTCATTGGCTGACTGCATGGAGTGGGCTGGAGTGTGAATGGAGAGGAGGTTAAAAATGTAAGAGGCAGTAGAGTGGGAGAGGGCCTTGTAGGTGAGTGTGAGGAGTTTGAAAAGGATTCTGTAAGGAAGTGTAAGAATCCTGTCCAGGTTTGCTACTTTCCCTGTCTGCTCTGTTCTTCTGTGGATCACATGACTCACCTTCAGGGTGGGTCATTCAAACCTGCTCTATTTAAACTCAGCACTGACACCTGCTCATTGTCAGTGCAACTTGTTTGCTAGCCTGACTCCTAGACTCCTGTGTATTCTCTGACCCTTGTGCATTCCTGAACTCTCCTGTTGGATTCCCTGTGGGTGAACCTGCTTCATCAACCAAGTGCTGGTAGCACTATCTTTGGGACTCTCCTGTTTGCAAGTATCTTTACGCATCATTTCACAAGACTTTGTTTATTATACCAAGTGTGCAGATTTTCATCATTGTGATATACTGAACTGCCATATCACCTATACTACTGTACAAGAACTTATTTGATACCTTCTGGACTGTTCTGCCGATGCTGCTATTTCTACACTCCCCGGTGATCAGACTCTTACCTTGCATATATGTTGTAGTGCTAATCTCTACTAATTACCGGAACCCTGTGGTATCCTGAACATCGTTACTCACCATCTCTGTGTACAGAACTTTGCTGGTCTCTATCCTTGTCACAGCTAATCACCATCCATGCTGCATACTGACTGCTGCCAAATACAAAAACCATTGTCACGCCCTGCCGTGACTAACTTACATATTCTGACGTGCACAGAACCTGCTAGTAGTCAGCCGTGGACTCCTTCTGTGCTCAGTGGATGCAATACATATTCTAAGTGTTTTATTGATACTTGCATTTATATCCCATATATATATATATTCCTTGTGATTTGCAGTACTGCCGTGTTTAATGCTTAACCATTGTAATGTTATATATGACAATCTGCTTATCTCTAACATCTCATTACTATTTGCTGCATTGTTTATTATGTGTTGTTATGGACTATGCTCATATACATTGTAGTACATATTAAGCAGACCCATTGCCTTGTGTTCCTACTCTCTAAGCATCACATGATCCTGACTCAGCTAAGTCATGTGCCCAGGCCTTCGTGGGACCCGCCCACTAGGCCTGATATTATTGCAGTCCATAACAGGAAGCCAGTGAAGGGCGAGAAGAAAGGGGAGGCAGAAGAGGAGCGGCAGTAGAGAAAGATGAGTCTCGCATCTGTGTTGAGTATAGACCTGAGGGGGGCGAGGTGTGAGAGGGGAAGGCCAGTGAGAAGAAGGTTACAGTAGTCAGTATGGGAGATGATGAGAGCATGGATGATGGTTTTCGTGGCATCCTGTGAAAGGAAGGGCCAGATGTGGGCGATATTACCGAGTTGGAAGCAACAGGATTGGGTGAGAGATTGAATGTGGAGGGTAAAAGAGAGGGCAGAGTAGAGGGTGACGCCCAGGCAGCAGAGTTGGGGAACAGATGAGATGGCGGTGTTGTTGACAGTGATAGAGAGATCAAGATGAGATGAAGATCTAGAAGGAGGGAAGACGATGAGTTCAGTTTTGGCAATGTTGAGACATCCAAGAGGATATGGCTGAAAGGCAGTCAAATACACGAGAGAGAAGGGATGGGGAGAGATCAGGAGAGAAGATATAGAGTTGAATTTCATCAGATTACAGACGGTTTTGGAGACTGAACGAGGTGATGAGATCACCCAGGGAGGTAGTGTACAGTGAGAAGAGAAGAGGGCCAAGAACCGAACGTTGAGGATCTCCTACAGGGAGGGTGGCAGGGGGGGAGGATGAACCAGAAATGGATACAGAGAAGGAGCAGTTGGAGAGTTAAGAGCAGAACCAAGCGAGGACAGAGCCAGAGAGAACAAGAGAGAGGAAGGTTTGCAACAAAAGTTGTGGTCAACAGTGTCGAAGGCTGTGGAGAGGTCCAGGAGGATGAGCAAGGAGAAGTGACACTTAAATTTCGCTGAAAGAAGGTCGTTCATAACATTAGCCAGGGTGGTTTCAGTGGAGTGGAGTGGGCAGAAGCCAGATTGGAAAGGGTCAAGGAGGGAATTGTCCGAGTGGTGTCTAGTGAGGTGGTTGCAGACAATCCTCCCGAGTAGTTTTGAGGCAAAAAGGGAAAAGTGAGATAGGGCAGCAGTTAGCAAGAGAAGAGGGGTCAAGATTGGGATATTGAGGATAGGAGAAATAGGGGCATGTTTGATGGAAGAGGGGATGATGCCAGTGGAGAGTGACAAATTGAAGAGGTGTGCAAGGTAGGAGCAGGCAGTAAGAGAGTGGGAGCAAAGGAGGTGAGAGGGGATGGGATCCAGGTTGCAGGTAGAAGAGGGATAGGAAAGGATGAGGGAGTGGATTTCTTCGCCCAAGGTAGGGGGGAACGCGCACCAGAGATGGTTGATAGAGAAAAGTGGAGCAATAAGGGTGACATGAGGATGATGCAAGGGGGAGATGTCAAGTCTGATAGCATCAATTTTAGAGGAGAAAAAGGAGGCAAAGTCTGAGGCAGAGAGGGCGAGCGGGATAGGAGGGTGGGGGGAAAATTGAATGTGATGAAGAGTCGGTAGGGATTGGAGGACTGGGAAGAAATGAGGACTGCACCACATGGGAGAGGTAGAGACAACATCATAAATTTAAATATACACACCCAGTAAGGAGTCGGTGTTAGAGAAACTAGCGGCAGTTGGTTGTGATTTTGTACACAGTGCAGGATTGGAAGGACGTTGGAACCAGACGAATGGTACTTTGGAACGACTGTCATTCATCATTTAAGTATATACATAAATGCAATAATGACCTGAACGGTCCTTTATCGCTCGATTGATCCAATAGACGGCTGAAAAATTTGTAGTGTGTTAGTGACAGCTAGTTATTTTATTATATATATTATAAATGACTAGCACAAGCATTGCAGCTGTAATTATAGCATGACTTAATTTACAACAAGTAACCCCCCCACTGCTATGGTATATATTATACTTAATGAACTGTCACATTACTGCAACAATTTATGTATATTTGTGTGTATGTTAATGACAAGCATCTATTGTGGTACAGTATAGGTATGTAAATGGAAGTAAATTAAATATCATAAATTTCCAACCTACAAATACATTCCCATACACCTAGTGGTTGATGTGAGCTGATATATGGTGGTATACCATACCCCCACTTCCTCTACTGCCTTCATTGTAAAAATATAAAATTCCATTTACATACATTTTCCATGCCACTACTTCTAAATATCCATATCGTCATTTCTAAATTTCCACTTTGACATTTGCATATATCTGATTCATACATATTAAAGAATTAAACTGCAAAGAATTCTAAAATGCTCTGCAAAGAAATAAATCAGTGCGGCTTACAGATCAACAAAGAGTGCAGTGTAGTATTGCCATATGTACAGAGCTGGATTGCAGCTCTGGGAGTCCTGGGGAACTTAAAACAGGGAGGGTGCCCACCCGAGGATGCCCAGCATTGGTGCCCACCCTATAATGTTATATAGCTATAAATTTAGACAAATACATGAGCATTACTATGTGCACTACTGTTATGTGCACACAGCTCCCCTTTGTAGGCAGTACAGGTTGAAGCAGAACATACCTTTCAACTGTCCTTGTAGTCAAACGAAATCCTAAGAGGGAGAGTCACCCAAATTCAGGATTGCTCCAACAGATTCCAGACAGATGGCATACCATCCTATTTGCTCCTACGTGTTCTTGCAGCTTTCACTACCTGTGGCTCTCAGTGTCTTACACTCAGCTGCTGCTTGTCTGGATCCTGGAATGTTAGGGCCCTGTTTGGAAAAAATTCAGGTACATCAAATTTAGAAAGCACCAAACAACCCCGGCATTAAATCAATAACACCCACATTTAATAATCAGGCCTCCCTCCCTGCAACCAGCACAAAATATAAAATTAAATAAACCTAATAGTGTTCACATTTAATAATACAACTATTTACCCTAAAAAGCCCCAACATTATATTAATAGCGTTAAGATTTAATAAATAAACTTATTTCCCTCCCCACCAAACATCTTGGCAATAAATTAAAAGCATTTACATGTAATAAATAAATCTGTTTCACACAACCATTGCCAACATTAAATAATTCACACTCACATTTAATAATTATCCCCACCCAAACTCCACCATTACATTAATAGCCCAAATCTTATCAATATTACATTAAGTACACTTAATACACAAATGTACGCTCTCTTGCAGCCAACACTTAGACCGCTTCTTCATGTCAAGTAACTTATACAATTATCAAATTACCTTAGAATATGTATATATTGGCAATCTCTACCAGACTAGTGCAGTTAAGCACTAGCAGGCCTGCATTTGTGGCAAGGCAACAGATGCTAAGGGCTTTGGAGAATGTTAGCATGAAGGTGCCTTATATAAGGATGAAGGAGCCTTATATAATTTTTTATTTTTTTTGTTTAATATTAACATTTTTACTTGGCCAATTGCAAATTTACAATTTTACTGTGTCATTTTCTTCAGTCTCTCAAAATGTCTACTTTTATAAATGTTACTTTCCAGGGGCAAGGAGAGAGGGTCCACAATAAAAACTGCCATAGGGGCAAATAATAAATCCAGTGGTGTCCTCATTACAGAACCCCAGAAGGCTTAATAAAAATAATCGCATCCACGCATGGTTATATTATAATACTGGCATGATCGGACCCTAGGTGGATAGTGCCGATGAATCACTTAAACTCGGGACCCTGTGCTGCCCCCTTTATACCAGCATTTGGGTGCAGCGCCAAGAGCCATGCAGAACCTATTCCTAAGGGCCCTCTCAGAGAGGGGGCCCCAGACATGTGTCATCGGATCCCCCTACTTTGCACTTCAAGAACTGAAGAAAATGTAGAAAAAAATCAGTCTGATTGTTTGAAAAGACTGCCGACTAAGTCTTCAAATGATATCTGAATCCATGAACATTGACAAAGACACCTATGGAAAATTTTGCGTGAGGATCTTAACATGACCAAAGTTTGTGCAAAGATGGTCCCAAGGGTTCTCACACCAGAGCAAAAAAGAACGTTGCAAGGAATGTTGTGTTGTGTTGACATTCTGCAGCAACTTGACATAGATCCAAACCTGCTTCATAGAGTAATCACTTGTGATGAGACCTGGATCTTCCAGTATGATCCTGAAACCAAAAGACAGTCAATGCACTGGAAAACACCGTCATCACCAAGAATGAACAAAGCTTGTCAAAGCAAGTCAAAATTCAAAGCAATGCTCATTTTTTTTTTTCGATATCAAGGGTGTAAGTTTGGAAGAATGGATTTCAGAAGGCACAACAGTTAATCAGCATTATTATAAGAAAGCTGAGTGAAAAAATCAGAAAGAAACGGGCGCAACTTTGGAAAACTAGTTTCTTTCTTCAATGCGCCTGCTCACACAGCACTTTCTGTGAAGCAGTTTTTGACCAACAAACACATTACTGCGGTTGAACATTCTCCATATTTGCCCAATTTAGCACCTTCATCATCATCATCATTTATTTATATAGCGCCACTTATTCCGCAGCGCAGTACAGAGAACCCATTCACATCAGTCCCTGCCCCATTGGAGCTTACAGTCTAAATTCCCTAACACACACACACAGACTAGGGTCAATTTTGATTGCAGCCAATTAACCTACTAGTATGTTTTTGGAGTGTGGGAGGAAACCAGAGCACCTGGAGGAAACCCACGCAAACAGGGGGAGAACATACAAACTCCACACAGATAAGGCCATGGTCAGGAATCGAAATCATGATCACAGTGCTGTGAGGCAGAAGTGCTAACCACTTTTTTTTTATCTTTTCCCAAAAGTTAAAATCAGTGCTTAAAGGGACACATTTTGAGTCAGTTGATGCTGTAAAGAAGAAATCGGTAGATATGTTGAAACAAGTGACAGAAATTGATTTGCTCCATGCCTTCGACCAGTGAGAGAACAAGACTACAGCAATGTATTAGTGCAAATGGGGAGTATATTGAAGGGAGCAAACATTAAATTTGTAATACCAATAAATAAAGGTGGGTTATTTAATCAGTCTCGTTATTTAATAGACATACCTCGTATATACACTGTATTCTTTAAATACTACACTATGGTGCTAGATGTCCATAGTGGGCTGACCACTCCCCCTCTAGTGTCTGTTCTCACCTCTTTGATGGCTGGCCACACCCCCTCTGGTGGCCCCCTGCGTTGCAGTCCCCCGGTGGGCCCTTCATGCCCCAATCCGACACTGTGTATTTGTACAGTCAAATGCCGTTATTAGTGGCTATTATAACAAAGTATTAAGAACTGTTTTACTATTAACAGAAAGGGGGTATTAACTGTCTAGTCAATAATCAATACCATATTATCTGCTCTTCCCCTTCTTTTATTGGAAAAATCTGAGTTTCAAAATGTATCATTACTATTATTATTATTATTATTATTTCACTTTGCAGGTTCTCTAGATTATTTTCAGAAGCAGTTCATGTATAACTCTTGGAATGAAAAACTGTGACAGCTGCTGTAAAAGTACACAGAGAATATAAAAAAAAGAAGACTGTTAATTATAAAAAGCAAGAAAATTAAAAAGTTATTACATTAAGTTATTACATTACATTAAAGCTGCATATAATTAAAATATGCAAAAGTGCATACATTAATGTGTACATTATTAGCACTATAAGCAAATATACCTTGTTCCTCAAAAATAGTGAAAACAATACAACTTACTATTTTTCATTTAGTGAATTAGAATGTATTTTAACTAAATAGAATGTAATGTATCAAATAAGCTAATTTAATTTATACGTAACATTTACCAAATTATATATTTGTTTTTAAAGCCATTATAATACTAAAACTTTTAGGTACCTTGCTCTTGTAGAATATAATACAGCTATTTATAAGGTATGTTTTATATTTGCTGCACATGAATAAATCCTAGAGCTTTTGTTTTAATGGGAACATTTACATAATAAGTTAAACAGTTTTTCATTATGCACATTATTTTACACAAATAATTTGTGATAATATTCAACCCAATATTATAGTCTACCAACTATTAAAAGTGCTAAATGCAAAAGACAGCCATTGAAGTGTTACAAAACTCTCACAAGAGGATAATTGAATAAAACACAATGTTACCAGTGCTGCATTTTACATATGCAAGACAAGTGCATTTCTCGAAAGTTTAAATCGCAATAGCTGTGCTGTACATTCCCTTGGTATTGGTTTTATATTGTTTATAAGTATTTTATTATTTATATTTTATTCATTTTATGCATAATATATTTATTGTTTATTCAATGTACATTAGGCTTTATGCCCCATTGTTTATAATTATCTTTGTATAATATATTGACATATATATATATATATATATATATATATATATATATATATATATATATATATATATATAAATATATATATATGTGTGTATTATGCATAATACTGTTATATGTGATTGACCAAAATAATAGAACTGAGGCCAATAGGTACAACGGTGCCCAAATCCAAGATGGCCGCTGTTATAGCTCTCCTACCAGACCACATTACTAATGAGTGGCCCTCAGTATATACATCATATTGGTGGGACTTATTAAGGATATTACATATGCCAGACATGCACATTGTAGATAAACTTATACTGGCAATTACCTCTGATATCGCCACAGACTTGCACATGCGCAGAAAGCCGTGGCTCCTACTGCGCATGCGCAAAATGGTGGCGTCTGTTATTTAACACGTATGAGCTGGGTGCATAGTTCTTTTCTTCCTGATGAAGTTTCTAAGTGAAACAAAATGTGTTGAAGCTGTTTACTATAGTCAGAGTTCATTCTGTGCATTGTTATATTGGTGCAATACTGCTTCAGAATCCTGTAAAGCCCTGGGGAGTCTTCGTCAACTTTCTGTGCGGAGGTTGTGAAACACGGACATCTACTCACCAATAGGGACTTTTCAGACACCATCTGACCAGATTGGGAATTCAGATAAGTGATATATTTTTTAATTTGTAAGTGCAAAATGTATATATTATGTTTAATAAATTGTTTTTGTGAATATACTACACTATATGGTATCCCCATTTTTTCAGTTTGGTCAACAACAGAGAGAATTGGTTATAGTACCTCTGAAATTCAGATGAAATATGCTGCTGGAGATCATTACAGATAAACTTGTTTTCTTTGTGATCTGGTACGCATATACACGATTGGTGGAAGTGGTGTTACATTGATAGTTATAAAAGATAACACACCATCTCTGGTGTCCTATCTTTTTCTTCATATGTATTGGAGCCCGCCGTCAAACAAGTCCGTGAACTGGGGAACTCAACACAAGACTTTATTCATTTTTTTATTTGGTACGCATGTCAACATCGAGTATGACATCGGACCGTACATTTTAATTACTACACCATTAGGCACTGTATTCCTTTTCTTTATTTATATATAGTTATGGTTATATATAGTTATATATAATACCCCTTCTGAGTTATTGTTTATTGCTCCCAGTGACTGGATGTGTTGTCCCACCCCTAGTACCCATGAATGAACATGCATCATAAATATCTCAGCTATGAGGAAGGTAAAAATGGGGGCAACTGGGGCGTCCGAGGTAGTAGAGCAGGGAAAAAGAGCAACCTGGGCAGAGTGGCATGCAATGGGTGGGGGAGGTAGCATGTATGTCAGGGGAAGTGAAAAGAAGGTCTGGGCAGACGTGTTTTGAAGGACAAAAACCAAGTAGGGTTGGGACAGGTGAGGAGGGGTTATAGGGCACCAAGTGCAGGGGTGGAGCGTGAAGGAGAAAACTTGGGCAGGGAGGTAAGAAATGGGCGGGGGAAACATGTCCAACAAGAGAAGTTAAGAATGGGGCTAGCAGATGTGACGGGGTGAGCAAAAACAAGCAGGACAGGGCCAGGCAATGGCATGGCCAGGATTGGGCAACCAGGTGGGGCTTGGAGGGGGTGAAGATGTCAGAAAGGGAAACAACTGGAGCATGTGAACCAATTTGCTGTGACATTGGTAGGGGGGCAAGGGGCAGAGATGACAAAGGAAAAACATCTGGAGCATGGGAACATATGAACTGTGACATGAATTGGGGAGGCAGAGGGGAGGCAACTGGGGTACATTAATGCATGAACCGTGGCAGGAGGGAAACTGAGGCTTGGGTACATGATATTGTGACATGCAGGGGGCAACTGGCTGCGACAATGGAGGGGTAAGGGAGTGACCGAGGGTGTACAACTTATGCAGGAGAAAAAATGGGATAACATGTGAGGGAGCGCTAGAGAGCATGGGAGGTGCAACAGGAACACAGGAGCTGTGACGTGTGAGGGGCAAAATTTTTTTTATTTTTTTTCCCCCATGAAGTACATTTATTAGAATTAAGTTAATGTCGACTGAACATAAAAATACATTTTAGAGTTGCTCAAGATTGCAAATGATTGTTACATCATGCATACAAGACTGTCATCACTTTATAATCAAGACTTAGATTATCCCTATAGCTGGAGCAAGAGATACCACATAAAAGTAAGTAACTTTGACGTGTGTAGGGCTTGACATGGACATTGCTGCGTAGCTTGGCACGCACCTATTGTACATTGACTATGGCAAAATGCCCCTTCCCCAGCCAGTTCACTCCTCAAATTCGTAGGCTGTAGTAAGTGTCCTTTCCATATAAACATGCAGAGGACAGGGCTGTACGCACGACCATATATATCCTGGTTCTGGTCATGTGTAGAGCGATTTTGCACACGATGAGTTCAAAATTGCGCCATAGCTGGTAATCCCATGATAATTTACCTTGGATAGTAAATTAAGGATAATGGGACTGATTCATTAAGGAAAGTTAAGCAAAAGTAAGTAAGTTAGGCAAAACCACGTTGCATTGGAGGGGGAGGTAAATTTAAAATGTGATGGAAGATTTATATTTGGGATAGGGCATGTCCTAGATCAACTTTCAATTTCAGTGTACAAATAGGAATTTGTGTGTTACATGAAAAAACAGCCAGTATATTCCTTATGTGCAAAATGATAAACTAATTTGCACCCCTTGCATGCAACATGGTTTTGTCCAGAAAAAGAGCAAGAAAACGTACTAAATTTTTTGATTAACTTTCCTTAATGAACCAGACCCACTGTCACTTGGATAATAATAATTATGTGATGGCACACACCATGAACAGTAATATAACCAGATGAATTTTAATTTCACTTTTTTTTCCTTAAGTAACTATCACTTATTTTTTTATAGCATACCCAAGTGAATTGTGTGTGTGTGTGTGTGTGTGTGTGTGTGTGTGTGTGTGTGTGTGTGTGTATGTGTGTATGTGTTCGGGGGGTTGGCACAAATTGTACTTTCTTGTGGTAGCAAGTTTGGACAAATTCTGTATAGTTTATTTTGGATATAGAACAATGTACAAAAATAGGAAGAACTGCACTTGATTTGGCTCCCATTTATTTTTATGGTGGTGACAGTGGAACCCCACAAATATATTGCTAAATATATTACCACAATGTTTAAGTTTCAGAAAAAAATGTATATAATTTGTGTGAGTTTTGTATTTTATACACATTTTATTTATTCTTTTAACTTCTGTATGGAGAGACTATAACAAGTGGTTATTGCCTATCATCATCGTCATTATCATCACCATTTATTTATATAGCGCCACGGATTCCGCAGCGCTGTACAGAGAACTCATTCACATTTTACTGGCTGTCAGTTATCACACCATGACATAAATGTATGCCCTAGTGCACACAGGCACAGCATGTTAGAGTGTACATTTATACCCTGAGCAACCAAGGGGTTAAAAATAAAATTGTTGCTGATATTAAAAATTTAGTAACTATTTGAAGGTAATTATTAATTTTGTCATTAGTAAAATATTGGGTCAATTATCTTTTTCTCCTCTAATTACTTTGTTTCAGATTTGGCCTTTTGTGTTCATGTACCTAATTAATTTACGATTTGAGCCACAACTTCACTGTTGCTATAGAAACCAAAATAAGTCTGTGAAAAAACAAAATGACTTTAATAAGGCATAATGGAAGTCTAGAGTCAATTTATTTGACGAAAATATATTTCTTTCAGCTGAACATTAGTTTGCTCAATGTTGCAATTGCTTTTTACAATAATACAAGTTTATTGAAGTGATATAAAAGTAAAGTATTTCAGATACTTGATCCATATGCAATCAGTAATGTGCTTTGACTAAATCAATAGTACACAAATAAAAAAGTATTTAGTAGTGTATGAATATGGTAGACTGTGCTATTGTATTGTTGGAAACATACAGATGGAGTATAGTCTATTGTAATAGATGGCACAGTGTATTTTTTGCAATTAATTTCAATGTTCTTCTGTTTATACATTTTATAAGTGTTTGTAGAAAAATAAAGTAAAAATAAACACTGATAATAAGCTATAGCTTAAGTATAGTGTTTCTCCTCATTAATAGGTGCAGTAAATCTATGTTGACATTGGAAATCTGGTGATTATAGTACAGCTATGCTCTCCATGATTCAGGACTCTAACTGACTTCAATTAAAATAATTCCCTAAAATTAAGATACCAGGGGGTAAATGCATCAAGCTGTGAGTTTCCGTCGGGTTTGAAAAGTGGGCATGCTGTCTATAGCAGCCAATCAGATTCTAGCTGTCCTTTTGTAGAATGTACTAAATAAATGATAACTAGAATCTGATTGGTTGCTATAAGCAGCTTGATACATTTACCCCCAGGAGTAATTATTTTAGATACATTATCCAGCCCTGCTACTCTCGTACCATTCCATCATTTGATGCAATGTAATATCTTGTGTTTTTTCCACTAACATCATCACATTACATTGTCACATTAACATTGTAATTTGACTCATTTACCTACACCCCTTTTCTTTTATTTCCTATATGGCAATTTATGTTATCACATAGCAATGTAAGGTGACAGATAGGCCATTTGCACTACAGAATATCTTGCATTCTGTATGGAAAATTACAACCTACTCATGGCTGGACAGTTCCCCACATCTTAAAGAGCAAAGTTCAGTACCTTGCACAACCCGTGTCACGTTGCCATGCTATTCTTAAACCAGGAACAAAGCATTAAGTAATTTTTCTGCCCTTGAAAATCCATCTCCTGGGGGTAAATGTATTAATGTCCGGATTCTTGAACTCCGGCGTGTTCAGCGTCTTTGGCGATTAAATTTAAAGCGACGCTGCATTGTAAAGGGAAGTTTCCCTTTACAATGCAGCGCCGCTTTAAATTTAATCGCCGAAGACACTGAACACGCCAGAGTTGAAGAATTCGGACATTAATACATTAACCTCCTGGTCTTTTCAATCCTTTCATTTTGTGCAGGTTATTTTATCCATATAGTATGCGCTTTATTTTCATCTTTATTGTGCTTCTATTACAGCGCAGATAACTAAATTTATTTTATGATTTGTGTCTAACATTTTGATAAATGTATTCTAATATTCCAACAATGAGCTCCAATTTACCATATCATAATACTGTGTACATTGTTTTTTTTTGTATAGAAAAGCATGTGATATATTTGCATCATAATGCATGTAAAGCTGACCAAACTATTTCAAACAATTTCAAGTTTCATCTGAAAATTGCCGATTTGCACTACCCCAAAAATTTAGTATACCATGAACCCATTGAAATTATGGAAAATGACATAATTACTTTACTGTATTTAATGCGTGTGATACATTTGTCCGATTCCAATAAAACTGACACCTACAATACCTACAAAAAAAAACGAACACTGTCAGAGCGACATAAACAAAATATAGACCTATCAACTAATAGACAGTGAAGATCTCTGACCCGGCTTTTACTCAGCTTCTATGAATTGTGACTGAAGAAAATGCCTGCACTTTGAATTGACGTCAGTTACCGTAGTGACATTTCCTGTTTTAAAGCGGCAATGCCTGGACCCGGCGCCATACTCTAATATTAACCCTAACTCTAATTCTAAGCCTAATCCTAACCCTAACCCTAACCTTAATCTATTCCCTATCCCTAACGCTAAGTGTAACACTAACCCTAACCCTTAGTTTTGATTATTAAGACCTTGCATTGCCACTTTAATACAGGAAATGGTAATGTCACTATGGTAACTGTTGTCAATTGCAAGTGCAGGCATTTTGTTTAATCGCAATTCATAGAAGCGGAATAAAAGCCGGGTTGGAAATCTTCACTATCTATTTGTTGGTAAGTGTACATTTTGTTTACATCGCTCTGATAGTGTTCGTTTTTTTTTGTAGATATTGTATGTGTCGGTGTTATGCCATTCGGCATTGCGACCACTGCCGGTATTTAACTTGAGTTGGGATACAAATAAAATAGCATATCCTAATATTCAGCATAAAACAACAAGGTAAGTTGTAATGTTTCTGGTTGTTCAGCTGTTGTTATGCTTGTGGGAGTGACATAGCCAGTCTATGTAATACACTTACCATGTGTGAGGAAAGCAAGATGCCTAGCACGCATAATAAAAGCTAAATTGCTGGGTAATTGTTACTCCCATACTCATTGTGTATTATATGTAATTAGGGTGCAATAACTAAGCAGTGAACATCATATTAGGCTAAAGATGAGCTTGCAAATAACCTCATCATAGGTTATAAAAAAGTGTTATAATGTTCAGTGTTTAATTGTTACTGTTGTGACAAGTTAGCAAAAGCTTCATCTCAGAGCCTCCCATTCTCACCAGCAGTCCTCTGCAACCAATTGAGGGGGTTATGGTCGGTTGCTTCTGAAAATTCTCGCCCATATAAATAGTGTTGCAATTTCTTTAGTGCCCAGACAATGGGCAGGCACTCTTTCTCAATTGTGGTGTAAGCCATCTCTTGGGCTACCAGCTTGCGAGAGAGATATGCCATGCTCTCGACCATCCTCCATAACCTGGCTCAGCACGGCTTCCAACCCGATGCATCTGTCTGTACAATGAACTGTCACCAGAAGTCAGGGGCTGCTACCACTGGTTGGTTGGACAGTATCTCTTTTAGTTGTTTTAAAGCTCTTTCACACTCCTCCGTCCAGTCAATCTGTCTGCTGTACATTTTAGATGTCAAATCTGTAAGAGGTTTGATGGTGATGCTGTATTGGGTTACAAACTTATGGTAATACTGTGTTGTTCCGAGGATCATAACTGTCACTGATTGGTGGGTCGAGGTCATTTAGCAATAGCTTTGATTATTGCTGATTCTGGTCTGATACTTCCCACACCAAGTCGATGTCCCAGAAACAATATCTCCGCCATCCCCATCTGACTCTTGTTTGTTCTAGTGGTCAGTCCAGCCTGACTGATCCTTGCCAGGATCTCTGCTGCATGATTCAAATACTATCCCATGTATCTCTGAAGATGGTAATGTCTTCCAGATAAGTCTGGGCAAAATCATGACACTCAGTCAGTAGGTGATCCACCGTATGCTAAAAGGTTGCTTCATTCCAAAGGACATGGCAGTGAACCTGAAGAGCCCGAATGGAGTGGTGAATGTGGAGCGATTTTGTGCCACCTTGGTTAGGTGCATCTGCCAGTACCCCTTACTGATGTTCAAGATGGACCCAGCCTGTCCAATGACTCATCCATCTGTCACTTTGACCTCATTCAGTTTTGTAATCCATGCAAAAGTGAGTACTTTTTTGGCAGTAACACTGCACTAGCTACCCAAGGGCTTTTGGATGGTACAATGACTCCTAGTTCCATAATGTTTTCTCCCTCTTGATCATGCTCAGAACTTTGTGGTTCACCCTGTATGAGGGTAGCTTAATTGGCTGAGCCTCACCAATGTCAACATGATTAGCGACCAATGTGGTTACCCCAGGTCTATTGTTAAATTGGGTTTGTTGTAATTCCAATACCCCTCTTATTTGCTATTTGTCGGTCTGAGAGCAGTGTGCCTATGGGCACTTCTTCCACCCCTATGTTCTTTTTGACTGCTGCTAATAAGTCAGGGATGAGGTTTGTCTCGGGGTCATCCATAGGTGGACAGCAGATGGCTACTGCCCCCATCTCTCAACTTTAAGCTGGTTGATGTGACTGGGCATAAGTGTTTTGCATTCCTAAGTGCCCAGCTATGGGTGTGACATGGGTCAATGCTAACATCTCTGCACGTTAGTGTCGAGGAACCACTAAATGTTTTATGGTTAACTCTGGCTCAGTGGGATGCGTCCCTGCCACTACCCAGTACAGTCACCCTTCCTCCCTCATGAACCATTCCCCAGTGGGGTGGTCCTCTGTTCTGTTTGTAGCACTCCATATTCATGTTAGTTACAGGTCCATCAATTATGCATTCTTAAACTCTATCTCCCTGAAAACAAAGTCAAGGTGGTAAAAACTGTCATCTGACTACCAATTAACTGTTCAGGGGTCATGGAAGCTGATTTCTGGGAGATCTTGGTTACTGATGCTGGAGGATTAGTTAGTTTATGATTTGGAGTGCTGGTTTGGGTTCTGGCCAGGTCAAAGCACCAATGAAATAGCTAATTAACTCTTTGCTTAAATAATTTTATGCAGCACATACACTGATAGCCCCTTTAATATCCCGACTTCCACCTCCCCCACCACACACTTCCAGTCTAGGTGTACCCGGGCCATGGGGATAACAATTGTCTGGCTTTCAACCTAAGATATGCATATTCTTCGATGCTTCAGCAGTTGGGACTGGAAACTAAGTTGGGCTGGACCTATGATATGGAAGCCCCTTAGTCTCTGTGTCTATGTCAGACTTTACCATTCAATTTAACTGGCTGCAAATGGTTTTTCATGTTATTTGGAGTGAATTTCTTGACAACAGACACAACCTTTATGTGATACATCACTTCCTCTGCCCCCTGCACTACAAGATTACAGTTATATCCCGCCTCCAACAAACCTAACTCCCTATGACAGACAACTACATGGGGTGCATGGACTCTGGCACCCCAAAAATGCCCTTTACCTTCTGGACACTCCCATTGCAAGTGATGATGACAGTTGTAATACCTGACGAGTTTGGGAGCTACAAATCTCAATAATTGTGGTGAAAGGGCTTTGCTTTCTGAAGGTGGTCACGCTGTCATGGGTGATGTCTTTTTCATGTCCAAAAATTTTGAGAATGACACAAATATTGGTTGTCACAAAGTTTGCTGCTTCAGTGCTTTTAGACCTTTTTGTTCGATGTTGCTATGGCATACTGAAGTAAAATTACAAGCATTTCATAAGTATCAAAGACTTTTATTGACAACTACATTAAGTTTATGCAATGAGTCAATATTTGCATTGTTGAGCCTTCTTTTTTAAGACCTCTGCAATTTGCCCTGGCATGCTGTCAATCAACTTCTGGTTCATATATTGACTAATGGCATTCTTGCCTAATCAATGCTTAAAATTTGACAGAATTTGTTGGTTTTGTTTGTCCACCCACCTCTTGAGTATTGACCACAAGTTCTCATGGATTAAAGTCTGGGGAGTCTTCTGGCCATGGACCCAAAATTTCGATGTTTTGATCCCCGAGCCACTTAGTTATCATTATTGCCTTATGGCAGGGTGTCCATCATGTTGGAAAAGGCATTGTTTGTCACCAAACTGTTCTTGGATGGTTGAAAGAAGTTGCTCTTGGAGGATGTTTTGGTACCATTGGGGTGGGCTCACTCATAATTTTGCCTAAGAACACAGCCATAAATAAAGAATGGTACCAAAACATCCTCTAAGAGCAACTTTTCCCAACCATCCAAGAATAGTTTGGTGACGAACAATAAATGCAAATATTTATCCGGTACTGAGATGGACTGCTCAGACTAGGTACCAACACTGGGGATCTGCACCCCAAAATATATATATATATATATAAACAACCACAATAATGCGATGGTATACCAAGTCTGCCGTAAAAGTACTTGTGCACACAAAGATTTTAAAATATTTATTAAAACAATATATGAACCACATAAAATTGGTATTGAATTCTAACCACATATAACATGCGAACTTGCATCAGTGCCACACCGGAAGTAAAAATTGTTGGCTTGTCTGTTAATCTCTTGCCACTGCTGTATTGACATGTAAATCACCGTTTGTCAATAAAATAAAGTTGTATCTGACTCCGAGGTCAGCTGAGTGATTGAAATATACCCATATCTCTTCACACCTTGGATTATACAAAATATAATATATGTTTCATATTAAGTCTTGTTAATTAATTTTCTACATCTGTATATGTAAAATATTAGAAGCTCTGTATATCAATCATGTAACAAACATTTTAATTAAGAAATTCTAAACATGTGAAATAAACTAAATTAATAACTATGAAATAACTACTACTGAAATAACTATATAAACATAGTTCACCTTTTGACAATGTCTTACTACACACACGATGGTCGAAGTGGACATTTAGAAGTGTAACATGTAAAGGGAATGTAAGGTATGGCACATCACCCTATACAACCCTACTTCGATCACTGTGTCATGTATATGTCACATCATGCAGGCAGTTATTATATATATATATATATATATATATATATATATAATTTTATTTAATTTTTCTAATGGCCATGGATACATGTATATACGTCAAAGGATGCACACATTAATAGAATAACCACCTCTCCTAAATACTAACCAGTGTCACACACAGCATTCAGCTAAGACTGCATGATGTGACAACCAAACACATCTGGTCTGTCAAGTCATGATTACAATCCCTCTTTTATATCACACGCTCACTATTAATTCACAAATTCTGCCACCACCAACGTCTGTTTCAAGAGCTGAACTCTTACAGAAAGCCTTTGGTTACACTGTGACCTATCTAAAGCTACAATCAAAACTTAAATCATTTACAGTTATTAATAACCAAATAATAACCTATATTTTAGTTAGTTAGCATTATAATGACCAAATATAGCTAGCACACTAATTTGTTAAGAACAGATCTGTTTGATTATGTGAGCACCTTTGATACAGATAAGGAGTGTTACTTGCACACCATTGGGTGTAGAGGTTGTCTGATTGTGAACATAGGACACTGTTTTATGGCATATTATATTCCTGCATTGCAACTGAAAGGAATGTTTTTGTTCTCCTTCTGTTTCCCAGTTTTTCATTAGCCATATGAAATATTAACCGAATATGAGTATGTTTACTATCACAAGTATCATATTGTTTTCAATTTTAATAATGCTGCTTAGTTCTAATATTTGTTTAATATTTTTTTATGTGTTAAAAAGTAATGTGTGTTGTAATTGACTATAGTCTCTTTGCACTTCTTAAACTTTTTAATTTTCATCATTTGTATATGCTTTTAAATTAGGGATAGTTTAGTAGTCTCCCTGTTCTGATGCTGACCTGAGACATTTTTCCTTTTTGGTGTTTGTTGGTCTGCCCTTGAATTATAAATATTTTATTATGCTTTAGCTAACTCATTTAGTGCTAACCCTGAATATATTTGGCTTTGCCAATGAGCCATAAATCAAGCAAAAAGCACTTTTTAAAATTTGTGCTGCCCCTTAATGTCACTAATTTACTCCCTGCAGTAGTAGTAAGTTATTTTAAACCTAGTTGAAATAAAAAACCTAAACAATTGGGCCATGTTACCACCCAAAATCCTTAATTAGTTGCAGTTCTACATAGTAACATAGTAACATAGTTGATGAGGTTGAAAAAAGACATCAGTCCATCAAGTTCAACCTATTTTGGATCTCCTGCGATCCTGCACTTATATTTGAAATTGATCCAGAGTAAGCAACCGCCAATCTGTTTCAATTGTGAAAATCCCCCCAGACTCAATATTGCAGTCCTATTTTTACCCTATATCCACTACTCTCTTTCATTTTAATTAACGGTCGTATCCCTGGATACACCTTTCCGCTAAAAATTTGTCTAACCCTTTCTTAAACATATCTATTGAATCTGCCATCACAACCTTCCCTGGCAATAAATTCCATATCTTGACTGCCCTTACTGTAAAGAAACCCTTCCTTTGCTGGCTGTGAAATAGACTGGGCTGGTTCCCACTATATCAGTTTAACCATGTGAGTGGGAGTTCCCCTGTCATAGAAGGACAGGGCCGGTGCCATGAAGATGTTTTATATTCCTGCAGTGGCACAAAAATTGTGTTATATTCCTGCATTACCCCAAAACCTGTGTTTTCGCCTCACTTTTTTGGGTTACTGCAAAATCCAAAATGCTTGTGCTCAGACCATCATTATATGCAGTGAACTGCAATAAACTCTATATTATTTCTACTAAAACATCACTGCATATTCCTGTCAATTCCTAACAAGTACACAGGGCAGCATGGTGGCTTAGTGGTTAGCACTTCTGCCTTACAGCACTGGGATTATGAGTTCAATTCCCAACCATGGCCTTATCTGTGTGGAGTTTGTATGTTTTCCCCTTATGTGCCTGGGTTTGTTCTGGTTTCCTCCCACACTCCAAAAACATACTAGTAGGTTAACTGTCTGCTATCAAATTAATCTTAGTCTCTCTCTGTCTGTGTGTGTATGTTAGGGAATTTAGACTGTAAGCTCCAATGGGGCAGGGACTAATGTGAGTGCGTTCTCTGTACAGTGCTGCGGAATCAGTGGCGCTATATAATTAACTGGGGATGATGATGATAGGGTACAGAACTAATTATCTTGATAAATTCCTGTATCAATTTAATAAATGATCTCAAATTTAAAGTTTGTTACTGCAGGCATACTGGCATTAAATTAATATATTTTTAATCACATTATTCCTATTTAGATAGACAACAGTCAACAAAGTTATTCTCAAAAGTGCAAAAAGCATGTCCCTAATGTGATATTGATTCAGTAGGTTTTATACCTGTAGTAAAAACAAGCAAAAAGATAAAAATTGGCTGCATCAATAATAGTGCCATTATGAACTTAATGTATCTTAATACAAATCTAGTTTTGAGTACAGCTAACAGTAATTCTAGTTACTGTAAGTGACTGGGCAAAAAAAATAGGGTATAAAAAACAAAATTTCTGTATCAGTTTACAGATTTAAATCTCATATAAATAACAGCGGCCAGGAGGAGATTAACATCTTATAATCAATAATTATAGTGTAACTGGTAGGAGGTAGAGCTCATTATTCTAAGCACACTCTCACTCCTCATATTTACACTCCTGTCTTGCCACTCTCCATCCACTGAACCCTCTGATAGGCAAAGGCATTAGACTTGATAAGGTGAGCTGCTGCCAGCAGGAATGCTCTGAAGCTCTGTTGCAGCCATTAGTCTGTATGTTTTGGCCGCGACTCTCGTAAAATGGTATTTTACGCTTCCACTATTGTAGCTGGCCAAGACAGCGAGGGGGGTTTCTATGCAAAAGCATACTTGCCAACTCCCGGTTTCCGGGAGAGGGGGCGTGACTGGAGGACGAAATTCGGGTCAGTCCCCCGGGCGAGCTGGCATTTCTCCCGCATCCTGGATTTCACCGAGAATCACGCCATTTTGGGGGGCAGGGTGAGGCCAATCGCCAATCATTTTGCCCCCCCCCCCCACCCCGCTAAATCGTAATCTCCGTCTCGGGGGCCGGGCCAAAATGACGCAATTGGCCTCGCCCCGCCCCCCAAATGACGCGATTCTCTGTGAAATCCAGGATGCGGGAGAAATGCCAGCTCGACTGACCCGAATTTCGGGAGTCTCCGGACTTTCCGGGAGAGTTGGCAAGTATGTGCAACAGTCTACATATACCTTGTTGGTAGATATAAAAGTGCATAAGGGACGAGAAAGGCTCAATGTCAGTTGCAGAATGCCAGGGCACATCCCTATGTGCTTATTAATACACACAGCATTGCTGTAATTTGACCCATTGTCTATAGGAAAACACTAGTGAAAACTATTAGAGTACCCGCAATCCTGTTCAAATTATTTCATGTTGAATACTTCAATATTTTATTTGACAACATCTGATGCAGAATGATCCTGCTGATACAGAAACTTTCTGCAATCCGCAATGAAAATGACCCTTGCCACTTGCAATAAGGAAAGAAACGCTTTTCACAGTAACATGCAAGCCTTTTACTAAAATCTATATAGATACCACGCTACTGTATGACAGAGTTTGTTGTCAACTTCATACAAATGGGAATATGTGGAGTTGGCTTAGTAGGAAAATACCAAATGAAGTTAAATCTTTTTTGCACATAATACTACAATTCCTCAGGGATAAACTCTCATAAAAACGGTTTCCATTAAGTTATTTCAAGGTAACATAAAATGCTATTACTGTGAAATAAGGAACTTCAAAGTTTAGGATTTAAATACATCCTTTCTTTATATTATCAGAAGACATCCCGCTGATTCAGGTAAAAAATAATTTCAGGCTTTGAAAACAGCCTTTTGTTTTAAAATAAAAGAAAATCTTGTACCTGCAGACTAAGGCAGAATTTGCAAATGAAAACATACTGTTGTGTCCCAACCTTTTCACTCTGTACTTCAATATACAAGACTGCTGAACAGAGTGTCCTGGATAAAACAAAATTCATACAGGATACAGTCAAGCTCTCTAGTATAATTTCGATTGCAGTTTATTTGTTAAATGTTCCTTCAAAATCCAAGAATGATGGGTAGAGTTTAAGAGAAGCAGCATCTGCTGTTTTGAGAACAATGGCATGTTTGATGCAACCTGTTCAAAGCAATTGTGACTGTCCTTGCCAATATTAAAAAATATGATTTCTCCTTTACTATATAGTTAATCAGCAGGTGAACAGAAGTTAGATAAGCATATTTTCACAATAGATGAGCAGGTTTAACTGTGTTGACCTTATGTTGATTTCCGAAAATTCAGAGAAAACAAAATATTGCTTTCAGCTTAAAGACGTAGGGCCTGAGTCATTAAGGAGAACAAAGCATAAAAAGTAGTAACTTTGCACCTGGACAAAAACCATGTTGCATTGGAGGGGAGAGGTAAATTTAAAATGTGGGGACATATTTATAGTTGGGATAGGGCATGTCCTAGATCAACTTTAAATTTCAGTGGTGTAAAAATAAACCTAAAAAGTATTTGTGTTCTGCATGAATAAACAGCTAGTATTTAACTTGCGTGCAAAATAAAAAACTCATTTGTACCCCTTGTATTGTAACATGGTTTATCCAGGACAAACTTACCCCTTTTTTTTTGATTTGCACTCCTTAATGATTCAGTCCCATAGTATGCGCCATTAGTAAGAAGACACACAAGGTGAAAGCAATTAGGGAAATTGGGGAAAATCCCTCCCTGGCTTTTTGCTGCAGATCTTCTAGCTTCAAAATCACCTTAAAGTGCCGGGTCTGATATTTTTATGACTGACTGATTTGTTTTGTCTTAAATTTTCAATCAAAAATACAGGTATATAATTTATTTTATACAAACTATATTGCATGTGGGTGAACTCATCAGCTCCTTCGGCTTCAACTACCACCTTTACGCTGACGACACTCAACTATAACTCTCCTCTCCTGATCTCTCTTCCTCCCTCCTCTCTAGGGTGTCCGCTTGCCTCTCTGCCATCTCCTCCTGGATGTCCTCTCGATTCCTCAAACTCAACCTCGCCAAAACCGAGCTGATAGTTTTTCCTCCCCCCCATACCTCATCCCCTGTCGACCTCTCCATCACTGTCGACAACTCCTCTATCTCCTCTGTCCCCCAACTTTGCTGCCTTGGTATCACCCTCGACTCCTCTCACTCCTTTGGCCCCCATATCCTCTCTCTTGCTAAATCCTGCCGCTTCCAGCTGCGTAACATCGCTCGCATCTGGCCCTTCCTCTCCCAAGATGCCACCAAATGCCTTATTCACTCTCTGATCATCTCCCGCTTGGACTACTGCAACCTCCTCCTTACTGGCCTCCCCCTCTCTCATCTCGCTCCCCTTAGATCTGCACTTAACGCAGCCGCTAGGCTTATCTTCCTTTCTTGCTGCTCCTCTTCTGTCTCCCCCCTCTACCAATCCCTCCACTGACTCCCCTTCCCCTACAGAACTCTGTTCAAGCTCCTCACTCTTACATACAAGGCCCTCGCCAACGCCACTGCACCCTACATCTCCACACTCCTATCTATTCACGCTCCATCCCGTCCTCTCCGATCTGCCAATGACCATCGCCTATCTTCCACCCTCATCACCTCCTCCCACGCGCGTATCCAAGACTTTGCCCGCGCTGCCCCCCTCCACTGGAACAAGCTCCCTCCCTCCATCAGGACTTCCCCTAACCTGTCCAGTTTCAAACGGGCTTTATAAACCCACCTTTTTCTTAAAGCCTTCCAGTCTCCCACTTAACTACCTACCTTATTCTCTGCCTCTCCCCCTTCTTTCCCCTTCCCTGCCTCCGTCCCTCTACTCTCCCTCTCTCCCCTGCGTTTCTCCGTCTGTCCACCCCTCCCCTTAGATTGTACGCTCCTCGGAGCAGGGCCATCTCTCCGTCTGTTTCCACCACTTCTAACTCTGCTCTCCAGCTACTTTGCTCTCCACCTCGAGGGCCCTCCTCCCCCCTCTGGGGGTCTCCCTGTCTTCCGCGCCCTCCTTTTGGGCCCCATCATTTGCGGATACTCCCCCCTCCCTCACTAGCTGTGCATTGAGCTTACTGAGTTACTGTGCTTTATGTTTACTGTACTGCGCTGTCTCACCTTGCATTGTTATTCATTTTTGTCCCTGTACGGCGCCACGGACACCTTGTGGCGCCATATATATAAAAATTAATAATAATAATAATAATGTGTATAAAAGCATTGGTTGGCATTAGCATTGAAATGCTGCAGTAACCAGTTATGTTCATACTGGGACTCAATACTTTTAGAAACATTGATTTACTTACAGTCAAAATCACGAATTCCCATATTTCATGCTCTCATAGACTTTCTGATTCACTTGTGAGACTTATTTTTGCATGTTCTATTTAATTCTAGTACTGATTCTGTTGCTATGACTACAATTTTAAGCAAATATTGATCCTTCTCTTAAAGGCTGTGTCCACTTTTTGTAGATTTTAGGCACATAACGTAAGTAAACTGTAATAGCAGTTTTTGCAAATGAAAGTTTGCGCCAAATTGCTATAGTATGTTATATTTGTTCCCAAACAGAAGGCATCTAATGCTTACCTTAAATTAAATGTTTATTCTGTTTTTATTTCAAAACTACGTGTGCTCTGTATAAAGCTGTTTTGTCCACTTGCTTACACTTCTTGATATCAGATGCTAAAAATAAATTGATTGCATTTTGTCAATTAGATATAATGCAAATGATGAGAACTAATTCAACCAATTTCCATTGCACTGTACTCCAAGTACTAGGTATTGTTTTGTCTTTAATCTTCTTCAATTTTTGCATGGAATTTTAAGCTGATCATAGGGGCCTGTTGTGTGTGGAAATACAACTGTCACAAATGACTCTCAAGTAAATTCAAATAAAAATAAAATAAACCTGACCACCATTTGTAGTAGGGCTGCATAGTTATTATTATTATTATATTTATTATTATATTTATTATTTATAACCTTTATTTACATGGTGCCACATGAAGACCACAGCGCCGTACAGAGGGAACAACAAGTCAGTACATGGTATAACAGTATAACACAGTAAACAAATAAGACTACAACTCTCAACATAGCTAATAGGATGCAAGGGGTATATTCAGCACAGGCTGAAACCTGTGCCCATTAGCATGGACGCAGCTAACAGGTTTAGAGCCACTGAAAGAGGTGCACAGACAATGGAGAAGTGGAGTCAATGGGCAGATAGCCCAACGAGAAGGTACGCAGTATAGTTGGAGAGCAAAAGTTATAATGAGAACAGGAGGGAAGAGGGCCTTGCTCACTAATGCTTACAATTTAAAAGGAAAAAGGTATACAAACAGTAGACACGTGGGCGTGAGTCAATATAAGGGGATCTAAGGGCAATGAGGGGAGTCAAATGTGGAGCATCACGAGAGAAAGATACGTCTAGCTGCAGCATGAAGTATAGGTTGAAGAGGAGCGAGATGGGAAATGGAGAGGCCAGTAAGGATAAGGTTGCAGTAATCAAGATGAGAAATGATCAGTGACTGGATAAGCATTTTGGTGGCATCCTGTGAGAGGAAGGTCATACACAGGCGATCTTGCAGAGCTAGAAGAGACAGGATTGGGCAAGAGATTGAAAGTGGGGGGCAAAGGAGAGGGAAGAGTCAAGAATGATAATCAGGCAGCGGAGCTGGGGAACAGAGGAGACAACAGTGATAGAGAGGTTGAGATGGGAGGAGACTTTTCATGGAGGTACGACATCAAGCTCAGTTTTGGCCATGTTCATTTTGAGAAAGTGTAAGGACATCCAGAAGAGCCAACTGAACACCTGAGAGAGGAGTATTAAAGTAATTCTATTGTTTTCAAATAAGCATTGCCCAAGCGATTGTGTTGTGTTTCCAAGGCACAAAGTAATTTATTTTAGCAGATGCAAAATTTAACAATTCAATACATGATTATAATACAGGACAGCCAATACCAAAAGATAAATACATACCTTGCTCACTTGCGCTCCCACTGGCACCTGCACACAGTATTTCACTCCAGAATACTGTGGTCAGAGTAGACTGAAGCCAGTGGGAGTACAGCTAAATTATATACACTCAGTGTTACAGAGAGAACAATGCAGATGACGTGGCTTGCTTCTATAGGTCCAGACTTCAGGTGGGTCCAGTGTAACCAGGTCATAGGCTAGTTCAAACAACCCCCTCTAAGGCTGAGGGTCAACATTCCAGATGATTCTCCCGCCCAGAAACCAGTTTAAGCTAGTCTATTTACACATTCCAGTCAGTATAACTTTAAGTATTGATTCCCTAACATCACTAACTAGAGTATGCAATGTGCGATCTCTTCGGCGAAAGAACCGGACAACTGCTGATGAATAGGGGATTAAAATGATACCAGACGTGACACAATTTGTATAACCTGAACCTTAAATAACACTAAAGTGTACATATAATCATAATATATATATACTAATAATAAACTAAATACTATCTGCTCATAAATCACTGTGGATTGGAATCATTATAAATAGGAAATGTATAAATAACTAAATGTTGTAGTGCGAGTCTGTGCGTGCATATTTTACTGTGCGATCGCAGTATGCCATGTGTAGCATGGCATACTGAGTGCAATCACACGATAAAACAATATTAACCATTATACTTTCGTTCATCCGATTATACGACTTCAACATGAGGGAAGGGAATAGATCAGGAGATGAGAGGTAGATTTGAGTGTCGTTGGCATAGAGGTGGTACTGGAGACAAAAGGAACTGATAAGTTTGCCCAGGGAGGAGGTATAAAGAGAAAGAAGCAGAGGCCAAGGACAGATCCATGTGGACTCCTAAGGGGAAAGATGGATGGGGAGGGTTGGGAGGAACCAGAGGTAGAAACAAAAAATCAGCAATTGGTGAGGTAGGAGGCGAACCACAATGTCAGAAAAGTCAATGCTGTGAAAGGTGTGGAGTGGGAGACGGTGATGCATCTTGTCAAAGGCTGCAGAGAGTTCAGGAGGATAAGCAGGGAAGAGTGGCATTTGGATTTGGCTGAAGAAGATCATTAGTGACTTTGGACAAATGAATTTCTGTGGAGTGGAGTGGGCGAAAGACAGATTGCACAGGATCATGGAGGGAGTTGTTAGAGAGGTAACTGCTGAGACAGTTGTAGACAAGCCGCTCAAGTATTTTGGAGGCAAAAGGGAGATGAGACAAGGAAGTTAGAGAGTGAGGTTGGGTTTCTGTTTTTTTTAAGAAAGAATGAGACAAGAGCATTTTTAAAGGATAAGCGGAAGATTCCAGTGGAGAGACACAGATTGACGAGGTGAGCAAAGTTGGAAGCAGGCAATAACGAGGAGGGAGCAAAGGAGGTGAGAGACGATGGGATCCAGTGGGCAGGTTGAGGGTGTATATCGGTAGTATTCTCATACCGCTTGAACCATTTCATAATAGAAGTTGATGCACATGTGTAATATAGCATATCTATGGTCTCCATGTCAAAACTATATTGAATCTTTGCAATGATGTGAGTTAAGGAGTGAGGTGCAGGCGACTTCCAACACTGGGCTATCGCAGGTCTTGTAGCTATCAAACTGCAGCCCAAGAGATATCTGTCGTGTCTGGGAAAAGAGGATGGGTAGATATGTAGGAGAGCAGGAGCTGGATTGGGATCAACGGTGAAACCAAGCACAACAGACACTAGAGTAAAAACTTCTCTCCAGAGCAGTTGGATGGAGGGAGACACCCAAAAGATGGCGAAAAGACATTAGCCATCTGATTGCGATGCATCTGTCATTTTAATGGTGAATAAAATTTTATCTTGTATCATGTCATTAAAAAGCTTCCAAAACCCGTGTTAATGCCAGGAACAGGTTCAGCAAAGGCACACAAAGTCTGGACACTTTTTGCCTGGTTTGGGGTTGTCAACATATTGCTTTAGTTTACATTTCTGCATGTGTCGCCACAGGTATTTGCTTGTGAGCAAGCCTTGGAAAGTGACACAGTGCATGAAACCTTTGGAAAATGCACCTTTTAGGTTGTTTGTATGAAATCAGAACCCCATGTTCTGTCCTTTCCTCACATTAGGGGGTAAATGTATTAAACTACGAGTTTTCTTGAAAAGTGGAGATGTTGCCTATAGCAACCAATCAGATTCTAACATAGTTACATAGTAACATAGTTGATGAGGTTGAAAAAAGACACCAGTCCATCAAGTTCAACCTATTTTGGATCTCCTGCAATCCTGCACTTATATTTGCAATTGTTCCAGAGTAAGCAACCACCAATCTGTTTCAATTGTGAAGATCCCCCCAGACCCAATATTGCAGTACTATTTTTACCCTACATCCACTACTATCCTTCATTTAAATTAAGTCGTATCCCTGGATACACTTTTCCTCTAAAAATTTGTCTAACCCTTTCTTAAACATATCTATTGAATCTGCCATCACAACCTTCCCTGGCAATGAATTCCATATCTTGACTGCCCTTACTGTCTGTCTATCTAGCCCTAGCCCTAGCTGTCATTTTGTAGAATGTGCTAAATAAATGATTGCTAGACTCTGATTTGTTTTTCAAACCCGGCGGAAAACTCTCAGCTTGATACAATTACCCCTGGGTGTGCAAAGATACCTCTAGTTTTAAGATGTTCAAATTGTGTACACCTTTTCTTTGAGTACTCGAGGAATGTAATTACCATGGCAACTTCAATCTCATTACATTGAACATAATTTTTTTGGACAGTGTTTAGAAAGACACTACATCAGATTTCGGGTTTTTTATACACCATTTCTAAAAGGTGTAAGAAATAAACGTTACAACATTGAGTAGGTTTAGCACTACTTGGTTATTTCTATGTATGTCACTTACTGTAGGTCAAGATCTATTACATGGAACTTTCTGTTTGATGAAATATATTGTTGCTAAAATGTGTTTATGTGCCTAAGTATATGAAAAGTAAAGTCATATGAAAAGGAAAGCACACCCTCCTTTAAATCTGTGTTTTTACATATCGGAACATCATTACCAATCATCTAGTCCTCAACAAATGTCTACATTTTGATAAATCTAACGTGACAAATAACACATAATATATTTAATTTGTCATTATTTATTTTAAACAAGGTAACATGAAAAATGAATGTGTTAAAAATACCCAATATGGAGCAGGGCATGAAAGTCAAGCATGGTAACAGCATATCCTCGTTGCTCCAAAGAACTTGCTATCCTCACTAAACTGTCTCCATCGCTTCTAGAGTGATTAATTGTGCTACCTAACACCGCAGATGAGAACCAGCATACCACGGACCTTGACTGGGTGACTCAAAGGGATCACCGACGGTTTTCTGGAGATTGAGGCCTACATGGATCCAGCTGCCACGCGGTCCAGAGACGCTGTAGGTGACTCTCCGGTGTGTGCCCTCTCCCTACTGGAAGCTCCATGGGGCAGGACTTTATGAGCTATATTGGGGTCCCGGACCTGTTTTTCTTACTTTTTTCATTTTCATCCCTCCCTTGTGTGCCCAGTGACAATACGTGTAGTTTTTAATTCATTATGCAAAAATCTGCAGTAAGGGGTATAAAAGCACTGTCAGGGAAATCATACAACATTTCTCCAGACAAGAGAAGAATTTGATTTCTTCACCACCCCCATCACCTCCCAGGGTATCACCAGAGGTTGAACCAGGATATTTGGTCCCCTCCACTAAAGCCGATAAGCAGAGCTACGTAATTTAACTATGGAACAGACTAATTCTTTGTCAGCTTACCTGCAAAAGGCCATTGGAGACTTGAAATGTGAAATCATCGATCTCTCAAAGCAGACTATGGTGCTGGAGGATAAAGTGAAATCAAAACTGAAATTCCAGAATAAAGCATCTCACGATCTCGACTACCTATTGCGAGAAAATTACTTTCTGAAGGATAAACTGGAGGATCTGGAGAATCACGATCAACGCAACAGCCTTGAACTATGTAATGTCCCTGAAACAGTAGAACCCAGGGTACTGAAGCAACATATACTCAGTTTTTTTATTTTTTGGTTCCCTATTCTCAGACTAATCCATTCATATTAAATGTGCACATAGAGCCCTGTGTATTCGCCAAAAGATATAGAACTCCCTAGGGATACTATTTTGAGAGTGCTTTCCAAACCAAGAAAGTGTTAACCGCCACCACCAGAAACTCTTCTCTTATGCTTTTTGAAGGGGTACTGAGTCAGATTATTCAAGACCTTGCTCCTTCTACAATAACCTAAAGATGTAAACTCAGGGATGTGACAGATCACCAAGGAGAACCTGAATGAAAGAAAAGAGCTACTTAATCGACTAAATCTTCCCCACCATTCCCATGACACACCTTTTGATCATTTGTAACGATAGTGCTTTGTATTTTCTCTAGTCCTATCTATCTAGTTCTGCAATTTTTCCTTCTTTTCCAGTAAATTTCTATTCGCACTCCCAAACATGGTTCCCTGGTTTTATACATTGAGCTATTGTTCTAACTCCACATTTACCTGGTGCATAGTTTAGCACCAACCTCATAAGCAATCCCTCTGACCTTTAAACTTTTGTCTATGTTCCCACCCTTCTCCTCATACCCTCCCCCTTCTTTTCCTGCACTATTAGCTCCACATTCTCTCTATTCACTCTTATTACTAGTTTTGTGGGTCACCATTTTACTACCTACAGCTCTGTTTTTTGGCTCACTTGACCCAGTTGAACCAGAAATTTTACAAAAAGGGCAACAAAGTAAATTCTTTACTGGGAAATAGATTGAAAGCCAGAAGGCATTGCAGGCCATCACGACTATCAGAGTTATGAAGGGAGAGCTTACCTGTGACCCGAGACCTATCAATGAAATGTTTCAGCCTTACTATGATTCGCTGTATTACCTAAATAACACAGTCTCCTGTCAGGGTGCTGATCTCTCAGAGATTCAATCCTTTCTTAACAGATGTGCCCTGCCAAAATAGTCCCATTTACATGTATCATCCATTAATCGAAACGTTACTGAGGAAGAAATTACCCTCTTAAATCCCAAAACCTCCCACAGCCCATAGTCCTGACGTTTTTGTGATGTCCTATTGCAAAGTGTTTACAAAGGAGCTGGTCCTTCAGCTATCCCAGGTCAATAATATTATACTTCATGGTGGCAAATTCTACCAAGACCCATCCAATTGTCCCAATTACAGACAAGTTTTGCTTTTGAACACTGATATTAAGCTTTTTGCAAAAGTTTTGGCCAATCGTCTAAACAACCATCTGACTCACTTGATTGACCCTGATAAAGGGGGTTTTGCTCCAACAAGACAATCCCTGGATAACACCAGGAAAATGATAGACGACATCACACATATTAACAAAATTAAAATTCCCTCTGTCATTTTGGTGCTTGATGCTGAAATGGCCTTTGATAAACATTTGTGTCCTTTCATGTTCCGCATGCTACAACATTTTGGCCTCCAGGGTGATTTTTTAAGTGCCATCCAAGTGCTTTATCATCACCCTTCCTCAGGGGTTTTGACTAATGGACTGACGTCCTCAGTATTTACGCTACACAATGGCACCAAGGGTTAGGTACTAATTTCCAACTGTGGAAATACAGCCAGAAATAATACTGACATGAAAATACCGACATGAAGAAAATACCTTACAGTCTAAATACCTACATGTATAAAATAGCTACACAGATAAAATACCGACAGTGTGATTGCCGACCGTGAAAATGCCGACAGTCACACGGCCAGCATTAAAACGGCAATGTGAGCGGGTCTGGCGGCTGTAAAAAAAATAAAAAATAAATTCAATCATAGATTCAATTAATCATATAGCAACTTGGAGCCCTCTTTATATATTTTGGTTTTGTCGAATTAGTTTAATTAAAATGAATGTCCTGCACTGCTAACCTTATTCGTTTCAGACTTTACCTGTGAAGGTCTTGAAATCCTTCTTTGCCACTTTGCAAATGCTATGCAGCATATTTATCTGGAATGGCAGGAAAACTAGTTAAATGTTCTTGCCTTGCTAAGTCCACCAAATCTGAAGGTTTCAGATTACCCACCTTCACGCAGTACTTTCATGCAATCCCCCTTAGCCACATTATTTTATGCCAGTCTGCCCCTGGCATCAAATGTTGGGTAGATATTAAAAAACCCTCACCTAGACACATGCTTTTAAATTTTTCCCGATGCTTGCTAGGTATTTTAGACCAATGTCAGCCTAGTCTTCTCTCATCACACAATTCATCCTTAGTTTAAGGTACATACCATTTAAAATTTATAAATTTACAGAATATCCTTCCCTTTTTGCGCTACATCGGCAACATCCTCTTTTTCCTGCGGTAAATTCCCAGAAATTTGTCTTACCCTGGAAACAGGCGGGTATCACTTAATATGCAAACATTTTGGGGAATTTGCCCCTCTCTCTTATTTCTGGATCTCTGCAAGAAAACAAAGCTTTCTCATTCTTTATACTTCCAGTAACTACAAATGAAAGATTTTATGCAAGCACAGTTGAAATCTGTTCACTCTTCGAACAGCAGACCATTTATTAGTTTGGAAGACAGGGTCTTGTCTCCCTAATGTACCATGCCATTCTATCTCCCATGCATCAACCTTTGGAGCCATTTGAGACAGCATAGGAAACTGATACTCAGAGAACCTTGGACTGGAATGGTTGGTCACTTATTAAACATCATGTTGCTAAAACTCTATAAACACATCAGTAAGTGAAAATTCTTATAAAGTCTTCAACAGATGGTACATGCTGCCCAAACTGCACAGAATTTACTGCAGCACCTCTAACATATGCAGGAGGGACAGTCAGAGTACCGGATCCTTCTATAATATATTGTGGCAATGTCCACTTGTTTCCACTCTTTGGACCCAGCTTGCTGACCATATTGCCTGGTTTATTGATATTCAAGTAGTTTTATACGCACTGGTTATGTTACTTTGCTACCCAATGAAAAACCTTTCTAAACCTGTTTACAAATTGATGTAATATATCTGTACCGCTGCTCGTCTCCAGATGACCACTCCCCAAGTCTCACACCTGTAGTAACCTGTACCTGGTATATAACCTCTATGGAATACATTATGTGCCTGCTCCATGACAGGATCACTAACTTCCACAAAGTCTGAGATACATGGTACATATTTTATTACTGCTCTTTACCCAGATTTCAGTGACCTTGACATTTTCTTTTTCTTAATTTTTCCTTTTTTTCATATTTTTCTCTTCTCAGCTCTCTTTGATAGACAGGACATACAGAAGTTGATGGCACTTTCCCCTTCCCCCCATTCCATCTCCCTACCTTCTTCTTTTAAGTCTTAGTTTAGTTCTGGGTCAAGGTTTAGAGACCTCCACCCTCTTGTTTCCTCTCTCTCTCTCCTCTTTCCTTCCCTCATTTCCTTTTCCACCGTAATGTCACCAATATAATAAAATTCCAACAACAGATGATCTGCATGTACCTTGTATTTTCAAGAATATCATTTTTATTGCTCCTTTCCCTCCCAATCTTGTGACATATTTTCTGTTATGTATTTAAGAATGACATTAACTTGTCATATTTTTCTTTTTTTTGTACTGTTGTTATAAATAAAAATATTTAATAATAAACACCCAATAGTTCAGTAGCTTGTAGAATCACATTCAGCAGCAATAACTGGAAGAAAGTATATGTTAATCAGTCATTTAAACTGTATCTGATGAAGATCAATTTTGTCCCACTACTGCTTACATCATCGTTTCAGTTCAGTGAAGCTCTCTAGAGAATCACTGCAACATCTCTGGAGTTGAGGTCTGGACTTTAACTATCCATTCCAGAATCTTAATTATTGTTACTAGCCACGGTGGTGCCCAGCCGCCGCGACTCTCCTACCTGCGTCCCAGCCATCGCTATTACGACCGGGACATCACTTTCGGGGGCCAGCCGACTGTTGCTGTAGCAATGGCTGGATGCTTTATCTGATTAGCGCCGCGTCTTGGCACTATGGGCAGCCGTGTGCTTGTGTCCCCTGGGTTCCCCGCAGCTGGTACACATCACACGACCCTCTGTAGTCTGCAGCCAAGTCTGTCCTCACCACTAGGGGCTCCAGTGAACACCAGACTGCCAGAGCAGACTCCGGGTGGTGTTGTACTGGCTGGATGGGTTCCTGACAATTATTATCTTTTTCAGCAAGTCATTTGTAGATTTGCTGCTGTTCTTAGATGATTGCACTGTTGCCAGATCCACTTTTGGCCAAGCTTCAGTTATCAGACAGATAGCTTCATATTTTCCTCTAGAATATTAGGTATTAATAGAAGTTCATAGCTGACTTATTAATTGCAGAGTCATGAATTTGACATATGCTTTGTATACCATGTTGACAGAGGCCTGTAGATCCCTAAATGTAACATTTGGGTTCTTGGCAATCGGATGATCATATTCTCTGTTCCTAGGGTAAATTTGCTGGTATGTCCACTTCCAAAAAGATTGGCAACTGTCTTCCATGCTAGAAATCTTTCTCACTGTGAAATAATTCCTTATAATAACTTGGAAATGGCATTATAAATCTTTACAGGCTAATGAGCAACAACAATTTCTTCTCTGGGATCATCGGATGCATTTTTGTCTTTACACAGTGTTAGCAAAAACCTGAATGCTACAGATTGAACTACCAATTGTTCTGCTTTTATATATATAAGTGTTAGCACTTTCTGATGATTAAATAATGAAGTACACTTGCTTAATAGTGCCTGGCTCAAATTACCATATGATACGGTGTGCTTTTCACACATTGCTTCCTCATTCTCACTTTTTTGTTGTTGTAAAAATAATGATAACAAATTAAAATATTTTATTGATTACTTTTATCTTTAGATTAGAATGACCGGATTTTGGGTCAGAACTAGATGATGGTTAATTATGTCCTGATCTTTTTCAAATAACTGTACATATTAATTACTTATCTTTACCTGGTGTAAATATTTAGTCTCTTGTTAACTTTTTGACTTCCAAGCAGGTGCTCATTCAGACCAGACAGGAAGAATAGTCTGCTTACAGTAGCTTCTGGGCAACAAGATTTTCTTTAGCAAGTTGAGCACTAAAACCCCCGCTTTCTGCCTTTTCCTTATGTGGATAAATGAATTCTAAACAATAAATGAACTATACCTCATTAAGTGCCGAAAAAGAATACAACTAAATTATCCAAATGTGCCACTGAACTAATAAACAAAATTTAAATGAAAATACAAAAATAAATAATAAGCGTTTTCTCCATTTAAAAAGACATAAAAAAGGGGAATTAATGCAATGTACAAGGGATGACAAAGCCCCAAATAATTGTATTAAAACACTAAGGGGTATATTTACTAAACTGCAGGTTTGAAAAAGTGAAATCAGATTTAAGTTACCATTTATTTAGTATATTTATTATATTATACAAAATGTCAGCTAGTATCTGATTGGTGGCCATAGACAATATCTTCCCTTTTTAAAACCCACAGTTTAATAAATATACCCCTAAGTATCATTAAATCCTCTCTGATATAGGTGAAAATTTGTCACAATGCTGATGATGGAAAGGTGACTACTTGCTGAGATGGACGCTGCTGTACCTGGAGGCATGGAATCTAACGCACCCCTGGTCTTCTCCAGGAACCTGTGCAAAAAGGTTTGGGTCTTGCCACAAGGGATGCGCAGGTCGTGGTTCACCAGAGTGGCCCCCAGAATAGTAGGAAAAGCGTGGATGGTAAACAGTCCGGGATAAGGCCATACGAGCAATGTGGTGCTGAAGCAGGAGAGTGGTTGAGATTGCCAAAGTTCTGAACAGCAAGTATTGTACCAGGGAGAATCCAAAAGAGTAGTCAAGGAAGCCAGACATCACCTCACATATAGCAAGAAAAAAGAAAGCAATCTAGCATAATACATTTTTTTTTATTTATAAAACCGTAAAATATTTGATTCCAATGCACTTTCATAATGTATGTAGCATTAAAGAAACATTGTAACATATCCTAAATTATCCAAAACAGTCTCCTATCAGAGATCTAATAGAACAGATGCACTTAAAAAATCCATATGAAGTTTAATGGAACCTGAGATGATTTTCACTGCAGAGCAAGAAGCCAGGTCAGATCCACAGGTAGGAAAGACCTTTGAAATCCCTAACTAGATCCAACGCATTTCGATTCAAACTGATCTTTTCCAATCTTTCTCAATACGCCTCAATGTGCTTTCTGACTTGAAATACATTGCTGTCTGACTTTCTTTTGTGATTTTGCCAAGACCTTTTTATCTACTAGGCAGAATTATTTTTTCATTAGATTTGGACACAACATAAAACTTTTTCGAGCTGAGTTGAAATTTGTTATAAGCAAAAGCTGCTCAGCTCAATTGTATTTATTGAATACAAGTGTATCTCGAAGGCAGTTTTGTTTTGAATTCAATGGCAACAAATAAATAACTTTGTTATATACAAAGGCCTTACTAAATAATAGATAAAGAAGAAAAAAGCTGAATCAATATATATGTATGTATAAGTTGAAGGAGGGAATTACTATTATATTTTTATTATTATTATTATTATTATTATTAATATTATTAGTCTTCTCAGTCCAGTTATCAGATCACAGGTTAGATAGAAATATATGATATGACAGCCGAAAATGAATTCAGAGCACATGGTAAGATCTATATTTTCAACTAAGAGCAAGTCTAAATCAAAGCAATTTCTTTTGTCAATCATGTTTGAGCAAGCCCTGTGTATATTTGTAATCAGGAAAATTAACTACACCTAATATGTCAGATAGAAATATCTACCTGGCAAGGAAAACATAGAATTGAAAATTTCTCTAAACAATCAATATTTTATAATGATTTTTCATATCTATGTGTAGGTAAAATTATATCTGTGGATTTTATATATTATTATCATTCCGTGATGTTCAAGAGAAAACTTATGGCTTGTATAAGAATTTTGGACTATTGATATACTGTGATTCATGCCCTGGTGTGAACTGCATCTATACTGTCTTTCTGAGTTACTTCACAAGAAAGATGGCTGAGGGGAAGAGGACTTGGTTTTAAAAACAATGAAAAACTGTTAAATGTTAACAGACTAAGAGGATTACTTGAATAGCAATGTTCTGTCCAAATTTTTAAAATAAATCAACAAGTTCCATGTGTTTTTCTGTTCATACTTTTCACTTTTTTCATTTATATAAAAGTTATTTGGAATTTTATAGTACTGTGAGTCATTTTGTAATCTTATTTTTTATAAATTAGGAATTTACTAGAAAAGAAAAACATTCACAGTATCAACTTTCATATGTACTCTTAGATTACAAATGAACCCTGAATATTTATTAGTTAACTACAGTATTTTATCGTAAAGTATATAACAAATAAAAAATGTCCACATTATTGTAGAATTTTTGAGAACTAGTTTATGACTTTGTGACATATTATATATTTTGTTAAGTTAAATATAAAATAAATTCAGCAGAATCTTTTGTGATAAATAAAACATTACAGGTCTGATGCTGAGTTGGACATAAACTTGTTTGCGTAGAGTAAAATCCATAAATTTGTATTTTGCACTCACACTGAACAAGCTGCACCCTTATGTGCATTGTGAAGATACTAGGTATATTTGGCCCAATGCTACCCACTTCATGCTGGCTGGCCACCCACGGGTGCGTTACTATGCCAGATAAGTCTACCCAGTACCTTCTAGGATTCGTAAAGGCACTCAGGCAAATGCAGTTAGAAACAATACATTTATTGTAATAAAAACAACACTACAATGTTATGTACACACAGTAAATACATGCCAGGCAGGTTTACCACATCATCTGTCCCTTACCCCACTAGCTTAAGGAGCTACAGTTACCTGGCTGTCCAGACTTGATGACCCATGGATCTCTCTCAGCAACATATGTAGACTCTGGTAGAGAACAACAACTCACAACCAGACCTTGCACCTTCCATGAATGAAATCCCAGAATGAACACCCCCCCCCCCCCCGAAGTTGCTCCTTATATCTACAGTCTAATTTCCAAAGAGAATTCCCCTCTCTGGGCAAACCCCTGGGCTTCTTCTTTTTAAACATTGGTCAGTACTGGACTAGGGGGGATTGGCGAGGGGAGTGAAGATGAGATGTCCTTCCACGGAACCTCCCCTGCTAGATGGCCGGTCTGGAATAGTCTTCTGAGAACAATGGACACTAGCCCCACCAGTATCTTGCAACCGGATCCCTACCCATAACCCCCTGTCTTCAATTTAAAGACAATGAATAACAACCTAACTGCCACATTACCAATATACAATAAACAATATACATATTTAGAATGAGCTACAATGTTCCCTTATCCACATGTAATTAGACACTGCAGTGGAATTCTGTTAGGCTGGAGAACAAAAACAAGGGCTATAAAAAGTACATACTATAATCCACATTTTGTGAGAAATGAGGGACAGATTGGTTAGGGTGATATTAATACTTCGTTTCACCACGTGCATATTTGATCAATCAGACATTTGTGTTTGCTCGTGAATAAAGAGGCGGGATGGGGGAGGAAAGGTGCTATCTGTTCTCAATCAGTCTAAGGTAGGCCAAATACTGTAAAACCATGTATACATAATTGTCTACTAATGCAGAACTAAACAGAGATGCATATATATGCCTGTCAGTAGCTGTATCGATTGCTGGTGCAAGAGGGCAGGTGCAGATCAGTGCCGTAACTAGACATTTTGGTGCCCTGGACGAGACAGGGCACCGGCGCCTCCCATCTAAGTGGGAGTGGCATTTGACAAGTGGGTGTGGCCAACCTAAAGTGTGGGTGTGGCTAGCACTTTACAGAGAGAGAGAGAGACTATCATTACTGTCTAATGACATAATTTGCAGGGACCATACTTGGCTTCCTCCTCACATTATTGGACATTTTTCATTTCATATACAATGATCATAATAAATATGAGCATCTTTTATTGCTCCATAGTTTTCATCATGTGTGTCGTACGTTATAGTCTAATTATGTTAAATTAAGGTGCCAAGGCTCTTTGAAGTGACTTAGTATGTATAGGATATGAGGTCTTGCAGCAGTTGAAACCAGTTCTAATGTACACTCACAGATCTTTAAGTGGTTTCAATGGCTCTTCAATACCTGGAATGGAAAATGTCTCCGGCCTTCCGTTTAAATGAAATCTCCCCAAACAGACTTCCAAGAGACTACCAAGAGCTTGGCGCTGTCACTCACCGGACTGTGAGTGCTTCTTCCCGGACATTTAGGAACCGTGGCCGTCCTCCATCCTGAGGGTCTGCGCATGCGCAGCCCTTTCCTATACTTCAGTGTATGTCCCTTTAACTCAATTGGCAGATCAGGCAACACTCCCTATATTAAGCACCTGTGGTCAACACCACGTTGCCTGATCTTGGAGTCTCATTCCCCATGAGTCTCTGAAGGTGTTCCTATGTTTCCTCGTGTATTCAGCGTTGCTGATTCCTGTGGTTTCCAAACCACTTCTACCTCTGTGGTTTCCAAACCACTTCTACTACTGTGGTTCCCATACCACTTCTATCATCAACTGTATCATCGTGACTGTTTGCTGATTCCTATCCGCTGCCTCCGTGCACTACAGTCTTCTATACCACTTCAACGCTATCATATTCCATTGTGACTGTTTGCTGATTCCTATCCGCTGCCTCCGTGCACTGCAGCCTTCTCTCCACATCCACTCACCTGTTCATCATCAAGTCTGTGAGCTGATTCCTATCCGCTGCCTCCGTGCACTACAGTCTCCAGCTTGCAACTCGTCTGTGTTCATCATCGTGACTGTTAGCTGATTCCTATCCGCTGCCTCCGTGCACTACAGTCTCCAGCTTGCAACTCGTCTGTGTTCATCATCGTGACTGTTAGCTGATTCCTATCCGCTGCCTCCATGCACTACAGTCTCCAGCTTGCAACTCGCCTGTGTTCATCATCGTGACTGTTAGCTGATTCCTATCCGCTGCCTCCGTGCACTACAGTCTCCAGCTTGCAACTCGCCTGTGTTCACCATCGTGACTGTTAGCTGATTCCTATCCACTGCTCCTGTGCACCTCAGCCTCATCTCATCTCTCCCGTGTTTCCTCGAGACTGCTGCTATTATTTACCATCTGCTTCTCTTCGTGATCAACAGCTCCTGGTCTACTCTGCTCTCCCGTGTTCCATCGCTATTGGTACCTGTTGGTTGCTACTGGTTACCTCCGTGTGTCCGCAGAGCCCTGCTGCTGCTGTCAGCGCTATCGTCCATCCGCTGCTGATCCGCTCTCCACGCCTTCCTGTGTCCCGCTGGTCTCTACCCTCCTGTCAGCATTGGATTCGTATCTCATCAGCTACTCCTCTGCTAGATCATCTCCATTCTCCTGGGTCCTCCATGAGTCCAGTTCCACGTTCTACTGATTCCTGTGGATTCGTGTCCCTGTTGGTCTACTTACCTGTGCGCTGCACCTACTAGACTCTTCCTCATCCATCCAGGGACTTCTCATCCTGCCAGCCTCCTGCCGCTCAGGTATCGCTGCACTCCTATCTGACTGCCTACTTCTGAACCTCGGTATGCATACTTCTCATTGACTGTGCTGGTGTATTGCATACCTTGCTGGACTGTGTTGGTTCTCCTCTGGAGTCTGCTATCCGCTGAGTCTATTGCCATCATTGACTGTCTTATCTTGTGCTGGATTACTTCAAGAGACTTTCTATATTTGCAGACCTGTTCAGTCATTTATATATATTGTGCATATTATTGTGGATCGTGTTTAAGGTGCCCGTGTACATCCTGTGTTGCAGTCTCTCCCCGTACACCTCCTCACATATATATTCAGTGGTACAACTTGCTGAAGGCAGACCACTGATCCCTGTTTCCTGTATCACCTGTTCCAGTATCCTCTCACATAGCAGTGGTACAACTTGCTATCGCAGACCACTGACTACTCGGATACCTCCACTTGGATTCCATTCCTTCACTCAGACAGCGGTACAACTTGCTTTCCGCAGACCGCTGACTCTCATCACCTCCTCGTTGCTGTTGGACATTCATCCTCACTATAGCAGTGGTACAACTTGCTATCGCAGACCACTGACTACCTTCACGTGTCCTTGTCCATACAGTTCCTCGTGTATTAATACCTCCATATTACCAGTGCTGCTAGTCATAGACTTTCCTGAGCATCTCATCATCTACCATTGCCTGTTCCGTGATCACCCTGCTACCAGAGTACTCTATTACCATCTACATTGCTCTGGTAAGCCTACCACCTGGTGATCCCTGGGTAAAGACTCCTAGTGCCCGTGACAGGCGCTTCTGCCCGCAGTGGAACGCATGCCTGGAATAGCTTGGCGCTTCTGCCCGCAGTGAAACAAGCAGGAAGTTCGGCATTCAAATGCCGGACTTCCTGTCAGTGGAACGCACATGCAGAAGCTCCAAGCTATTCCAGGTATTGAAGATATATTTATGCCGGGAATCGATTGTTGCTGGTAGGGGAGCTGGATTAGAGCCGCGATTCGTCTGGGCACAGAGGCAGGTATCGGGTGGCTGCGCCCCCTTGGGCTTGCGCCCGGGGCGGTCGCACCGCCGTTGTTACGGCTCTGGTGCAGATACATGCTGATAATGATGATTATGGTTGCTAGCACTAGCTACCTGCTTGCGATTGGCTGATTGTAGATTCACCTCTGCAGCTGATAGATTCTTCCTACATTGATTGTGAATATATTTTATGATTTTGTGAGCGTGCATGATTTCTTTTATTATTCATTCATGTAAAGGAGATTTATACTTGCTGTATTTGAAAGGTTTTTTTAAAATTTTACTGTAACCTAATATCTTATTTTATATTATATTGTTATATTTCGCTTTCAAAAAATATTTGAAAAACTGGGAGTAAGCATATGTGATGTATGCCTGATGTAAGCCTAAGGTAAAAGCTATGGATGCAGAGATGCACGCACCTTGCGATTTGTCCAACTTTGTAAATTCACACAATTGGGAGCAGTGGTAATCGTATTAACTATTACCACCGCTCCAACACCCACTTGCCCTACAAAAAAAGACGAAAGTGTTAAAAAAATCTGCGGTGGCTTGACATTGCCGCTTTAAATTTAAAGGAATCCAAGTCGCAACGACAAGAAACTGTACTGCTGGACACCTCTTCATTAGAAATGACTTGCGTTCAGCAATTTGGTGCATCGCTTAGCTGCGTAGTCGCTGTAAAGGTAAGTCTATCAATAGTCACATCGTTTTTTAGCAATTTCGTCTTTTTTTGGTAGGGCAAGTGGTTGTTGGGTTTTTTGCTAACGAAAAACTGCACCCCACCCATTGGGAGTTCTTTGCGAATGCATTTTAAGTCTGCGTATTTTTGGCACAAGTGCATTCAAACTCAGCATAAACCATTTCATTGTCGATTTAATTGACTAGCCAAAATGATATAAATATTATGTTGAAAAGCATAAAAGCATTTTCCACAGCACAACGCTACCATCAAGAGATAAATCAGCAACAGAGTCGTCATGATCTGAAATTTCCATACTTTATTCCAAAGGAACTTTTGATTGAATACTAGAATAATGGAAATTCAAAGTAGTGTATGTTGTCAGAAAAGGGTTATTCTTTTTTGTGCCTCCGGCATCTTGTCACAAATCTAGCAGCTGGCATGTTCTTCTCAGTGTCAGGTGACAGTTTTTTGTTGTTTGCCGAAGGGGGACGATTGAATTAACTATATGATTCAACACATTATCTTGTGTGTCATAGAGAGAAACCAGAGATCAGAGAACATTAATTTAAAGTGATGCATGAATGAAAATAGTTATCAGGAATGTTTTGTTTCACCTTATCGAAAATAGTAAATATAATGCATTTATAAAATTTAGCAGCATTTTTGTTACTATTTTATAAAATTGTTCAGTTCTTTGTTCCAAGGTTTAGATAAAGGAAATACATTTTTCTCAAAAGAACTATAGTTATACAGTTTGTTTTATGAACTGTGCTTCTCTGTTTCTTTTGGTGAGACCTAAGGCTGCTTAAAAGAAATGTGATCCCTACGAGGGGCGTTGGATTTCCTACCTGCCCCCTCCCGTCCGTTCCTGAGAAAGAAGCATAGCCCTTGGCCCTGTATTTTGCTCTCAATCCATTGCTTTGTGATACATAAAGGGGTACACTCACATGTATCTCTCATTCATTCTTTTATTGTATATTCAATAAAGAGAGGGACAGGCAGTTAATGTAAGTAAAATAGATGCAGAATATACTGTAATACCTTCAAGACATTTTAGGATACTATACTGTAGATACGGGGAGATCTTCATCTGTGTGTAATGTTGTTTAACAGTGGGGGAACTACCATTGGGGCAGCAGGTGCAGCGCACCGGGGTCCATGGAGATTATTGGGCCCGCTGCATGACAGATGCAGAGAGTCAGAACTAGCAATCTGTGGGCCGTGCTTTCTCCTCCCCGCTTCCCTACACCAGGGCCCACAGCTTCCTAGTTCCGTCTCTATTATAGAGCTTTATTGAGAGGTCATTTCAACACTTTACAATGTATTTAACCTTCATGATTTTTATCTAAGCATTATAATTTTTTAATTTAGTGATTCTTAAACCCTGTTTACTGCTAGGGATGCATGCTAAAATTGCACGTCGAGAGGCTCAATTATATTTTACATATCTGCACTGTCAGTTTCACTGGGAATAGTTATATATTTATTTTCTACTCTACACACAAGCAGACTTTTTATTGTTTTATTTTCAGAAGTTATAAGGCAAAAAAAACCTTTATAAATTAATTAAATCGTTGGAAAATACTCCCACAATTTCTAACATTATTAAGGATTCCTTTATGGTTTAGGAGGGTCAGGTCACAAATTAAAACCTGCTTTTACATGACGAGTTGGTAAGAAACAATATTATTGATTGAAGATCCGCCAATTTATATATGATAATACATGGGTTAACACGAGAGGCCTTCGACATATTATTACTTCTTCTACCTCCCTTTACTCTCCACACCGCTCCCCTTCCCTCTCCAACTTTTTCTTGTTCTTTGTTTCTAAGAAAAAAACTCATTTTCATATTTAATCAAGCTATTTCAAACTAATATACTAAAAATTAAACATGACCCACTTACAATTACTAATTACTAGAGATGTGCTCTGATTGCAGTGTTTTGGTTTTGGATGTGGCTTTGGCTCTAAAAGGTCTTCGTGTTCTGGATTTATTACAGGTTTTGCCCAAAAATCCTGAAAGGTTTTGATTTTGGTTTTGGATCTGAATTTAATGAAAAAATTGAAAAAAGTTAAAATTATGTGATTTTGAGCTGTGTTTGTTCCTTCATTGCTATTTATAGCATCAACATTCATTTACTGTCATTTACAGTCTATTTTCTAATGATCTCATCACAACTATCCAACTATCCAAATTTTCTCTAATTTTGGCCAAAGTCTGCAGCGAGCTAAATGGCTAACATTAATGACAGAGTAGCGACAAGCATACATGGCAATACAAACATACAAGCACCATTTTTGCTTTCATTTTCTTTTAATTCAATTCAATACCTCACATTATAAGTTGATGTTTTGGTCTTACATTTGAACCTTTGTCAAGACAGCCACATAGAACAACAGAAAAGACAAATAGTTAATTATGCAATCCCAGATCGTCTTCTGTTGCAGCTCATGATTCATATAAAGGTGATAGTCTGCATATCATTGCAAAATATATGCGGCAATGGTTACCTTGTAGTCTCTATGAGGCACTCCAAATAATATGCATCCCACACTGGAACGCGTAAACTGGAAGTACCAAAACTGGAGGTGCCAAAAATCAGAAATACAGGAACAGGTTTTCACTATAACAACCAAACATAGCGATTCCTAGGTGAGTCACTATGACCCCTGCTTAGCAGGAGTGTATTCCACATGAGTACCTAAGACATGTACCATGAAGGTGCAATAACGCACCTCCACTATCAAATGCACACTCTGGAGGTATGCGTTCCAGCTTGGAACTCATTAACTGGATGTGCAAATGACGCACTTTCTGTATGACATGCGTTTTGGTTCCATATTTTTCTGGAAATTATGTTTTGCATCGTTTTCAGATCCGATTGTGGCTCGAAGAATCGAGCCATGTTTTGTATCTACTCAGTACCACATTTCTCGGATCTGTCAGATTTGGAGAAATCCGAAAAGCTCATCTCTACTATTAACTATGTTTCTCAAGAGTATTTTTGTATGAGTATGTACTTAATGCTCTTTGACTATGTTTCCTTTTTCATGTTGTGAAATTGTTTTATAGTGAGTTCTTAATAAAAACATTTAATAAAGAAAAAGGATTCCAAACATCTATACTTTATTGAATGTTTGCATTGAGAAACCTGGGTAATTTTTAACCCTGTTCATCCTGTCAGCTTACTGTTCTGCCTATATGTCAGCCTTATGTATCACCCCTGTCCTTCTGGGTACCTCAAAGTGGGTTAAATCAACTAGACAAATAGAGGGTGAATGATGCATAAATTTATATAAAACACAGCACACAAAATAATATCAAACATGTAACAATACCAGAGGCTTCACCACATTGAGAAATATACACTACTAAACCTTATCAGCTTCTCTGTCTCAGTCACTTTGATGCAAAAGGCTGGCTGCTGAGCCACATTCTTCACTCCTTTACCTACATGGTAGAGACTGAGCTAAATTACTTCTGCTTTTTTGAGGTCCACAAAGAACTCACAGTCTGTGGAGGCTTTGATGTCCACACAGGCACAATCCTGGACCAGTCTGCCAGCAGTAGAGAGAGAGACGCTTGACTTGGATGTCAAAGACATTACATGTTATCACATGATCTTACCCTAAGGGCACTGAGAACACTCTACAACCCATGTGCATTCATGAGTCTCTGATAATCTGCTATCTGTGTGCCATCCTGATAACACTTTTCTACCTAAGGACTCACAACCATTGTCAACAATTGTATATTTTCGGGTGTAATAAAGAATTATACAATTTCACAGATCGTGCCTGACAGACAATCATTAAATAGCTTATTAGTCAGTTTAATAAATTAAAATTGTACTTTTAAGCATGAGTGTAGCAATAATTTTCAAATAAATACAAATTGTTCCTATTCTTCAGTTTATCACACTGTCACAATACAGATAACAGTAGCAGAACTGGTAACTCCTATACCTAGATGATAATTGCTTCCCCCTGTCTCTATGTTGGACAGCTAGTCCTGAGTTCATCATCCAGCCCCTCTTTAAACTCTTAAATGTCACCTATCTCCCTCCCTCCTGACACCTAATCCAACCAAGTCATGTTTTCCGCTCTGTCCCTGTTGCCTGTAATATGACCGTCCTTCATAGCCTCATAAGCTTTCTCACACATTTCCCCCACACCAAAGCAAAAAACAGATGTGATGTGGTACCCACAGACACACCTATTTCTGGAAGAAAGCATATGCATTGGGATGCTGCAGAGCAAACCTTTGTCCAACTATGAATCAAAGTGGTTAAAGAGCCAATAACCATGAGGTTGCTTGGTTTCCATCCAACACAGTGGGGCATGATTAGTGAAAGCAGTTTCAGACCAAAACCACTAGCTGATCTATGCAACATTCTTCAGAACCTACAGTATCGGTTTTAAAACAACTTGTTCCAATCAACTCTCTTCAACTATGCTGTTCTCTAAGACTTGAGGAACAAAAATATTAAGAGAGAGAGAGAGAGAGAGAAAATAGGAGGCAGTTGTGTTATACACCTGTTTTATACATTTATGCTTATTTGATACTTAAAGTACTGCAACCTGTGGCATGAGACCACATTCTTAGTTACATCAGAGGCATAACTATAACCTGAAGGGGTTCAGAGAAATACCTGGTCTAGTGGTGTCTGGATAGTTTAAGTTTAGCCAGTAGTGCTGCTGCCATACTGCTACTATGATCTGTCGTTATATAAACCTTCTGTCAGTTTACATCACCTACTGAAGGATCCTCAAATCATATTACTAGTCTCAACCTGACACACTCAGGTGATGTTATTTTTGGGGGAAGGGGTAATTATGGGAAGGAGGGTGAAGTATGGAACCTTAACATTTTTGCTATAGAGACTGGAAATCCATTATCCTGCCACTGGTTGGCACCTCTGTGTGATATTTCTGTATTTCCATAATAATGTGCTGTACGATAACATAATCACTAATTAATAGCAAAATAAGTAAAACAGAAATAATAGCAATACCATACTATGCAACATGAAAACTAATAAAGAAGGGTATTTGGTAACTGTCATCCGCTCACATTTATAAACAATGCAAAGATGGAATAAAGAATGAAAAAACTGAAGTTGACGACAATGTAACACCATATGGATTCTTATGTTTAATTGCTTTGTACTTTTTTTTTTTTTTTTTTTTTAAAGTGACAATAATTTTCCAACTAATTAAAGACCAGCTGTTACTAGGAATGCCAGACAGTCAATTAAAAATGTGAAACCAGGTAAACAACCTTTGCTGCCAGCTAGCTAAGGGAACCACCTTCTGTCACTTATAGGGAGAGTGATTGTTAGTTTTCTTTTATAATTACTTGCTGTCATATTGCACACTATATATGTTTGTGACAGATACAGTAATTGGGCATTGAGCCAATTTGCTATTTTAGAAATATGTCCAATATCTTAGTATTCTCAGCTTATTATTTTTTTAAACATAAGTTGTCATTTTGCAAATACATAAACCATACTTCTTCTATTGAGTGTTTTGCAGCTATAACAGCACAGATACATTTTATTTTCTGTTTCCTTAATTTAGTTCAATAATACAGATAAAAGAATTGAATATTACAATATGTAGGGTGCTTACTTTTTGGAGAATGGGAAAAAATAACTTTGAGTGTCTAATGCTCAATTATTTTAGAAACATTGGGGATCACTTAGAGTTGGACACAAATTTGTGCATGAAATATGTTTTTCTTAATCCGATTCAGAAATCTTTGGTTTTACTGAAGCAGGAGTGTGATAAAAACTGGAGGCCTTGATAAACCCTCTGCTCATCTAGAGTGTACTGAGTAGTACTAGCAGAATATGAGTCTAAGAGGACTATGCATCAAGCTGATCAAGCACTTAAATTATGCGGAAACAGCTGTTTCCGTGATTTGTAGCGATGCATATTTTGTGGCACCGCATTTTTTTTAATGTATAGATCCCCAATACCAGAGTCTGCCCCAGAGTACGGAACTGGAATCCGCCGTAGCAACACTCTGGAACTGTTCATGGGAAGTCAACCCTGACACCTGTAACCAGGAACACGGAACTGGTTCTATTAACACTATTAGGAACTCAGAATGCGCAACACACAGAAACTTCAAACAGAAAGAGCAGGAAATAGAGACAGTAACTCAGAACTGTGGCTTGGAATGGAGAATTCGGGACTGTGAGACAGTCACAGACCTGGAACCCACACACAGATACACAGAACTGGAAATGAGCCCTAGATACTCAGAACCAGCCCCAGAACTGGTGATACCGACAAAACCCCAGGCACTGCAGAATAAGCACTAGATAATGCAAAGTTATTGCTGAGGTAAGCACTGTTGATGAAACGTGTACACATATACTTTTTGCATATTCCTAACTTGCAACTCCTTATTCTTAGAGAGGCAGGATGGGAATAAAAAGGAGAAAGAAAGAAAGAAAGAAAGAAAGAAAGAAAGAAAGAAAGAAAGAAAGAAAGAAAGAAAGAAAGAAAGAAAGAAAGAAAGAAAGAAAGAAAGAAAGAAAAGAAAAGAAAAGAAAGACAAACTGAGAAGTACCTGCCCTTACCGTACCTCCAATGGTGAAACCAATGGGTGAGCCTACCAAAGTAAGGTTGTGTTAACGGTCCTACATGCTATGCTGAGGGGGGAGGTCTCTGTTGCGGGTGCTTGTTCTCTGGTGCAAGATCCATGTTGATGATGATGACCATCAGCAAGGATCTTGCTGTGTTAAAAAACATTTTTTTTTTTACAAAAAAAACCCGCCCCCCCAACAAACATCACTCTCTCCAAACATAAGATTACCACTCACCAAAACAATTGCAGATAACTGGTGTATAAAGAAAGCCTGAATATTTTTTCTTTCATTTTATTACTGTGGTGGAATTAATATGTCTAACAAAATTACCCATATAACTATATTTTTACATTTTCAGGCTTACAGTACATCTCTGATTTTCAGATCCACATCACTGATAGCAACCAGGATGCATGCAACTGTTCATTCCGTCATGTCATTTGTCAATTTACAGTTGTTACAGAACCACTTATTTTAATCACAGCTCAATTGTAGTTGACACTTACAAATCCTGTCACCTTTATCCTGGTTTGAAGATTTAAGCAGAATATATTGCACGGGTACAGTAAGTGACAAAGTATTAAAATCATGAAACTTATAACAATAAACCGAGCATGACAGCTAACTTGACCTCATTAATTCCAGGCTGTCAATGGTTCAAATAATGGCCCTACATAAAATAGTTAATAATTACAGAATCTGAACTCTATATTATTTTTAGTTGGAAAACACAAAGTAAAAACAGTTCTAGATATTATTTTTTAGCTTATTTTTCAAGACAAAATAAAGTGTAACTGATAAGTTAAACCACTGTTGCGTTGAAAACAATTATCTTTTCAGTGGTATGTACTTTAACCTCTGTCGGCTGTGTGAAGGGATAAAGTATGAAAAACAATGTAGTGTGAAAACTTCCAAGCAATTGTAGATAATTTTAGTGTCTTGCTACAAACTTGAAACAAAGAACTAAGTTTAAGTATATTGTAGAACCATAACATTTCAAGACAAAACTTTCTCAGTATAAATGCATGAGCAGTATTGGTGAGGTTGTCTTTATAATGATATACTGAGGAGTTTGAATAACATTGATAAGTGTGATCTGCAGGTGGATATTCCATGTCATCTTAAGCTATGTAGAAATGCAATGGGTAGGTCTGTTTTATAGGGCGAACATATAAATATCATAATCCACCTGTATATACTACTGAATGTGGCTTATTTGATGTCTTTTTATATGCTTTTGTGTTACATTATGAAGTATTTTATAACCTGGTGTATACAAGTTATAGGTCAATAATTTCTACCCTTTGTATAATGTCAGGAGTTCAGTGTCGGTTTTGAACATTTCTGGAATGCAAAGATTAACATACAGTACTACTAGATGAAGATCATTTAAGGGAAAATACATTCCCTAATGTAAATCATATGGATATTAGAAGTCAAAGAAGAGTTATGTGGCCAAACAAAGTCCTAGGGCTAGATTTACTCAGTGCCTTTCATCGCCGGCGGTTTAGTGGTCCAAACCGCCGCATTTACTATAGGGCTTCAATTTAAAATGAATGGCGATGTATGGTGGATTGAAAAAGTTAAACCGGTGGTGGTTTGGTTGAAACAGCCATCAAAATCATCTTCCAAAGACAGGGCAGGTGTCAGGCGCCATCTCCGCACTGACACTTGGTGCAGGAGACGGACGCCTGCACCTTCCAAGCAACCACGTCCTGTTGCCTAGCAGTGGGACGCTATCTCTGCTCACCTGTCTGCAGCCAGCATGTCTTGCTGCCAAAATCTCCCTAACCCTATCAGGAGGCACCTTAGGGTATATAAGGCAGCCTCTGACACATGTCTAGTGACAGAGCATTTGTTCCTGTGTTGCTATTACTTTGATCCTGACCCAGCTTGTTCCTAACTTCTCCTTCGGTTCCTGATTCTGGCTTAGACTGATATTTGGTATTGACCCGGCTTCCTGACCATTCTCCTGCTTCTGATTTGGCTATATCCGTTCCTCTGGTTGTGACCCGGCTTGTTGACTACTCTTGCATCCTGCATCCTGGTGGGCTGTCACCGCTGCCTCAATTTTTACCTCCCCAGCTGACTGATACTGAGGGCAGCGACCTGCGCATCCCTTGCAGCAAAGTCAATACCTCCTTGCGGGGGTTCCTGGTGAAAACCAGGGGCGTGTTAGACTCCGCGCCTCAGTACTCAGTAGCGCCAACTGCTGGCAGGTATCATCAATTCCACAGAGTAATTCTGACAGTATACTCTGGCCATGTCAAATGCCGAAGGCGCCGGTGACCTCCTGCAGCACCTGACTCGCCGAGTTCATCAACAAGAGGTTAACAAGACTCTGCTCCTGCAGTGACTTCAGGGATTGGCTACAGGCATGGATACCCTCCAGAGAACCTTGACTCCGCCCGGAGTATCTGTTGCTCCCGTACCCCCCGCTGTCAGCTCTCCTTCTTCAGCTGCACCTAATCCTACTGGAGGGATTCACATCCCCCCTCCCGACAAATTTGGTGGTGATCCGAGAAAGTGCAGAGGGTTTCTCAACCAATGTGCTATCCAGTTCGAACTATCACCAGGAAATTTTTCTTCAGAATGAGCCAAGGTGGCATATATTATTTCGCTACTCACGGATCAAGCGCTTGCCTGGGCCTCTCCTCTCTGGGAGCATGATGACCCCCTGTTACAAAATTCGTCTTCCTTCATACAAACCTTCAGAAAAGTATGCGATGAGCCTGGTCGAGTTACTTCTGCGGCCTACAGCATTCTAAAGCTACGTCAGGGAAGCCTTCCTGTGGGTCACTACGCGGTTCAGTTCAGGACTCTCGCCTCAGAACTAAACTGGAATAATGAGGCCCTTGTAGCTACCTTCTGGCAGGGGCTGACGGATCGGATCAAGAACGAGTTGGTCTCCAGGGATTTACCAGCTACTCTAGATGATCTGATCTCCTTATGCATCAAGGTCGATATCCGGTTTCTGGAGCGTAATCAGGAACGTAAACAATCTCGCTGGGCTAGTCCACGCTTGGCTCCCACTTTTCAGAACCCACCAATTCTGCCTGAGGAGCTCATGCAGATCGGGCGTTCTCACCTAACTGTGGAAGAACGGGAACGAAGGGTTAAAAACCATCTATGCCTCTACTGCACTGACCCTTCTCACATTCTATCACAGTGTCCCAAGAGACTGGGAAATGCCAGATCCTAGTCGGTGCCGGGAAGGCCGGTCTAGGGCTGAGTACATCTTCCCCCAATTCTCCAGACAAAACTGACTTTTTGATGCCCATCATCATCCATGCTTCCCAGGGTCCGGTCTCCCTTCAGGCCTTCGTGGATTCGAGGGCAGCTGGAAACTTTATTTCCGCATCCTTAGCAGCTAACCTTCATCTACCCCTGGAATCATTATTGCAACCCTTGATTCTGACAGCGGTGGATGGTAACAGAGTAGCCAATGGATCTATCTCTCAGGCCACCCGGCCGATCCGTCTGCAAGTTGGTCTCCTCCATTTTGAATGAATCTCATTTCTAGTCCTTCCACAGACTGTTAATCCAGTAATATTAGGACTACCCAGGTTAAGGGACCATTCACCCCAATTTGATTAGCAACGTGCTCAAGTTACTTCCTGGGGTCCGCTCTGCGCTGATCGATGCCTCAAGAACCTGCCTATTAGGTGTCACGCTCTCACACCCAGTCTTGGGTTGCCATCTGAATACGCTGCCTTCGTGGATGTCTTCGGTAAAACTGCCGCTGAGACGCTTCCACCCCACCGTCCTTGTGATTGTTCCATTGAACTTATTCCTGGAGAGAAGATTCCTCGTGGTAGAACGTACTCTCTTTCCCTTCCTGGACTCGAGCCATGACCGAGTATGTATCTGAAAATCTCGAACGAGGATTTATTAGAAAATCTTCCTCACCTGCCGGTGCAGGATTTTTTTTTGTAAAGAAGAAGGATGGTTCTCTAAGACCATGCATCGACTACAGACTGCTCAATGCCATTACTGTGAAGAACAGGTACCCTATACCCCTGGTTTCTGAGTTATTCGATCGGATCAAAGGTGCCATGATTTTCACCAAACTAGACCTCAGGGGCGCCTATAATTTGATTAGGATTCGTGAGGGCGATGAATGGAAGACTGCTTTTAACACTCGGGATGGCCACTATGAATACCTGGTGATGCCTTTTGGCCTTTGGCAATGCCCCAGCGGTCTTCCAGGAGTTCATTAATGACATCTTCCGAGACCTACTCTATCTCTCAGTCGTTGTCTATCTGGACGACATACTTATATTCTCCAGGGACTTAGAATCCCATCGAGGTCACGTCAAGGAGGTTCTCTCTCGACTACATTCCAACCACCTTTACTGCAAGCTGGAGAAGTGTGTCTTTGAAGCATCTCAGGTCCACTTCCTGGGATATATTGTGTCCGGTGCTGGTCTTTCCATGGATCCTGGGAAAGTGGCTGCCATTCTCAATTGGCCACAACCATTGGGTCTCAAGGCTATCCAACGTTTTATTGGCTTCGCCAATTATTATCGGCACTTTATCCAGGACTTCTCGACTCTCACTTCTCCCATTACTGCTCTCACCCGCAGGGAGCAGCAAAATCATGGTCTGCCGAAGCCCTCAGTGCCTTTCAGTCATTAAAGAGGGCATTCTCCTCCGCCCCTATTTTGCTACAACCTGACTTGTCTCGGCCGTTCTTTGTTGAAGTTGATGCATCCTCCATTGGCATAGGAGCCATTCTTTCACAGAAAGATTCTGATGGAAAGTTTCATCCATGTGGTTTCTGCTGCAGAAGATTTTCCCCCAGTGAATTAAACTACGGTATCGGGGATAAAGAATTATTGGCCATCAAGACAGCCCTAGAGGTGTGGAGACATTTGCTTGAGGGGGCTGAGCATCCTGTTACTGTCTACACGGACCACAAGAACTTAACGTACTTTCAAACAGCTCAGTGTCTGAACCCGTCAGGCCCGCTGGTCCTTGTTTCTTGCCCGTTTTAATCTCATTTTGACCTTTCGACCTGGGGTTAAGAATATCAGGGCAGATGCTCTCTCCCGGTCATTTTATGATAGAGATCTTCAACCCGCCCCCACCACTAGAACCATCTTGAACCCTACTACCATTGTGGCCCTCAATAGAACCTCAACCAAGATTCCTCCTCCGGGTTGCTCCTTTCTCACTTCCAGGCTTCGGCCTAAGGCTCTCAAGTGGGCCCATGATTCTCTGTTTGCCGGGCATGCGGGTGTCAAGAAGACCTTCTCGTTGATTTCTAGGCATTATTGGTGGCCCTCTATCCGGGCGGACGTTAAGGCCTATGTTGCCGCTTGTGGAATCTGTGCCAGACACAAGACACCTAGGCAGTCTCCTGCAGGACCCTTGGTACCACTTCCTATTCCAGAGAGACCATGGACTAGTATTTCTATGGATTTCGTCACCGATTTACCAGCTAGCCATGGATTCAATACTATCTGGGTGGAAGTGGATAGATTTTCCAAGTTGGCACATTTCATACCTCTCAAGGGACTTCCTTCTGCTTCTATCCTTGCTAACCTCTTCATCAAGGAGATTTTCCGTCTTCACGGCTGTCCCCAGGATATTATCTCGGATAGAGGAGTACAGTTCGTGTCCAAGTTCTGGGGATCATTCTGCAAAGAGTTGGGGGTCAATCTAAAGTTTTCCTCAGGGTACCACACTCAAACCAACGGCCAAACGGAGAGGGTCAACCAAGACTTGGAACAATTTCTCAGGACCTACTCTTCGGGTAATCAGGCTGAATGGAGTCGTTTCTTGTGTTGGGCAGAATTTGCTCATAATAACCAGGGGCCTGATTCATCAAGGTATGGGACTTGAGCTACGTAAAACACCACATATGCAGTGCAAACAGAGCAGATATGGCACTCAAAGTCAACTCAATCTCAAACTCCAACGCAAAGATAACGGTTTGCGTCACTCAAAGTATGAAACACAGATGCGTATACATTTGCGTACCTTGATGAATCAGGCCCCAGGTGCATGTATCTACTTGTTCGTCTCCATTTTTTCTTACCTATGGGTTTCACCCTCTCCTTCCTGAACTTTCCCTACCTGGCTCAGCGCTTCCGGCCGTGCAGAATCTCATTCAGGACTTTTCTCAAATATGGTCTCAGGCGAAGTCCAGATTATTGGAATCCTCCCGAGGCTACAAAGCTAGCGCAGATTGTCACCGTAGACCAGTTCCCAGACTTCGAGTTGGGGACAAAGTGTGGTTATCCACAAGGAATTTAAGACTGAGTTCCCACCATGAAGCTCGCACCCAGTTATATCGGACCTCAAGTTATAAATCCCGTGACATTCAAACTCCTTCCTCCATCACTCAAGATTCACAATGTGTTTCATATTGCTCTACTTAAACCCCTTGTTATCAACAGATTTGTCAAAAGAACCCCACCTCCGGTCCCAGTAAAGACTGATCTTGGGGAGGAAAATGAGATCAGTCAGATTCTGAATTTCTGGATCTCCAGGGGTTGCCACCAATATCTTGTTGACTGGAAAGGTTATGGCCCCGAGGAGAGATCTTGGATCGATGTACAAGAGATACATGCCCCTCGCTTATTGGCCAAATTCAAGAAGGAGAGAGAGGCGACCTTGCAAGCCCTGAAAAAGAAGAAAGGGGAGAGTACTGTCAGGCGCCATCTCCGCACTGACACTTGGTGCAGGAGATGGACGCCTGCACCTTCCAAGCAATCACGTCCTGTTGCCTAGCAGCGGGACGCTATCTCTGCTCGCCTGTCTGCAGCCAGCATGTCTTGCCGCCAAAATCTCCCTAACCCTTCAGGAGGCACTTTAGGGTATATACACATGTCTAGTGCCAGAGTATTTGGTCTTCATCCATGCTCCAGCATTTGTTCCTGTGTTGCTATTACTTGGATTCTGACCCGGCTTGTTCCTGACTTCTGCTTCGGTTCCTGATTCTGGCTTAGACTGATATTTGGTGATGACCCGGTTTCCTGACCATTCTCCTGCTTCTGATTTGGCTATATCCGTTCCTCTGGTTGTGACCCGGCTTGTTGACTACTCTTCCATCCTGCATCCTGGTAGGCTGTCACCGCTGCCTCAATTGTTACCTCCCCAGCTGACTGATACTGAGGGCCGCGACCTGCGCGTCCCTTGCAGCAAAGTCCATACCTCCTTGCAGGGGTTCCTGGTGAAAACCAGGGGCGTGTTAGACTCCGCGCCTCAGTACTCAGTAGCGCCAACTGCTGGCAGGTATCATCAATTCCACAGAGTAATTCTGACAGCAGGACAGTTTTAATACCTGCTTCAGAATGGCTTGATAGCTCAAACATTCTGTTTGAACTATTTTGCCATTCAGAACATAAGACAAAGGCACCACTGACATTTAAATGATACTGGCAATCAATATATCATCAACATCATCAACATTTATTTATATAGCGCCAGCAAATTCCGTAGCGCTTTACAATTGGGAACACACATTAATAAGACAATACTGGGTAATACATACAGACAGAGAGGTAAGAGAACCCTGCTCACAAGCTTACAATCTATAGCTATCTATATCAATATATATTAAGGAGCAAAATTAATTTAATATTAACTTATGAGGAGTGAAAAAAAAATCATTATATTAAGGGGACAAATTTGTTTAATAAATATATTATTCGAGCACTATGTAATGACAAATTGAGCAACATAAATCATTATATCCACCATTAACAATCAGTTAATAAAATAATATATTCACATTTCCCACATAATATAATGATATAATAGTGTCCCCTTAATAAAATATGAAAAAAAAAATCCCCTTGTAAGTTATTAAATTAATTTTGCCCCTTAATCAAAATATAATGATTTTCCAAATAATTTAAATGTCAATTGTGCTTTCTCTTATGTTGTGAATGCCAAAATAACTCAAACAGCAGCAGTTTGAGCAATCTCGCCACTCACAACCCCCTCTTTCATTTTGGACGTTTGGATGGCTGTTTTGCGGCGGTTTTAAAAAACCCCAGCTTAGTAAATCCAGCTGTTTGTATGTTCATCATTGTTAAAATCAGGATGGCGGTAAAGTGGTGGTTTTGAAAAATGTCAATTCTGGCTGTTTTAACAGCGGTTTGGGATTTAGTATATCCGGCGGTTTCAAAACCGCTGGAAAAATAGCCAAAAACGGTGGTTTAAGCAAACCGCCCATTAGTAAACCTAGCCTCTAGACTTTAGACCAATTTAGTATACGTAATAATTTACAGTGGTGGGAGCATTCTACCTTATAATGCACAACTTTAACTCTCTGTTTCTACAGATATTATAAACAAGAATTTATACATATATTAACACCACTTGTGTATTGCAAGTATATTATGTATAACTTTGTACTCTATATAAAAGCATTTTGTCTGTGACCGTATCTACTCAGTGAGGTTAATCTATGACCATGGAAAAAGGATAATTCACAGCTGTTCTTTCTTACTTTATTTTTCCTCAATTGAGCATATTTTACAGAGTCATTCTTTATTTAGAGCTAGATCAGCTGTGGGTGAGTACATTTCTGCACAATTTGGCAATTGGACAATCAGATGTTCAATACCAAACACTGGATATCATCAACAAATAAAATATATTCTATTAGATGAATTGCACCTATATATGCAATAGGTCATAAAATATGTGACATTTTCTGGATTAATAAATTACCCTAATGACATACGGTTTGACCTAGGGCTTATATTATAACATGTTACTTTTCCATATTGCCAAGAAAAATGAACCAGTAAAACAAAGCCACAAGAGCAATCTAACAGATATGTTAATACAGAGTAGCATTTTTTGGATCACTTAAATTAAAATATTATTGAAATGCTAAGTACATTCATGATTAATAATTGTGAATGAGTAGATCATTCAGTTAAAGGGGATGGGTAATTCCAGGTGAATTATTTAGTGGCAGCAGGACATACAGCACTCATGTGATGCTCATATCTACCCCTCTAATCATCTCAACGGTGACGAGAACCCCGACACACTTGACACTTACCAAAAAATTCCAAACCCTACTACTCAGCTAAGTACATAGCGCTGTTGTAGAGTCTCCCAGCTGTTTGCAATAATTACTGAATTTAGCCTTGGGATATCCATCACCTTTAATATAAAATGAAAGACACATTTTAAATATAAAAATTATTTAGAATCAACTGATATATATTTTATTTTGTTGGAGAACTATATGCATCAAGATTGAATGTTTGGGAAGTGATACTCTTAAAAAACTGTTGCAAAAGGCCATAATGAATAGACATTTAATATTAATTATCAGTGAAATCATTTAGGACGGAGTCCTCATTAGATTAAGTCTTTAACATGTTCATTACAAGATCACTTGCCTTAGAGGGAGTTTACAGTTTCTCTATATTGCTATATTTTTCTTTCATAATATAATCCATCTGTGATGCTGCTTTATATGTTACTTCAGTATTACAGTCTTAAATAGTATCATTTAGTGTTAAAGGACCATGATAGTTTAAATAAAAATTAAGCAAATACATTTGAGTGCAAGAATTTGTATTGCCGTTCGGGAGAGAGAGTTCAATGAACTCCAACATTTTATAATACATCTTTCTGTAAACCTACTCAAAAATTATTTTATTGCCTCTTCCAAATAACCAGGGCTCGTATGTGTCTCGGGTTTCCTGGAACAGTCCCCTCTGTATTCCCCAGCCAAAATCTTTAACTCAAATTATTTTCTTTCCCATCATTTAAATAGCTGATGAACACAAATGATAGGGCAGGTTGGAATGTTCTCCCTAAAACTGGATTCATTATTTATGACCTACATTGGAATATGGGTGAATTATGTGGCCTGAGCAAACTTTAGTTCAGTGTCCCAGTTTTTCATTAAATGAAACCTCCATATTTGTAACAGTAAATCACCTTGATATCACCACATGCCCTCAATCAGGCCTTCCATGCGGTTTATTGCTAATATCTCATGCAAAATGTATCTAATAGTATTTTGTTGTAATAGTTGCTAATAGATCTAATTGTTATTGGATTTATTGTTGCTGAAAATAGGGGAGACCTATTGGAGTCTCAAGTATGGTCTCACTTGGTAAAATAAATAACATGAATACATGAAAGTCTGGAAAAAAAACATTATACCATTGCTGCTGGTCCTATAATTAGTTCAACAAAGTACCCTTATAAAGTATACCAAAACTCAGGAGAATTAGGGAATAACATGTTGCTGTTTTAAGGTGTTGCATTAACTGCATGAAAGCAATTTAGAAAAACTGTAATTTTTGCGATATAATGCACATAAAATAAAAATATATTTATTCCACTTTGCTGCCATAATAAATCCACATATCTTCACTCATATTTGCTTAGACTTTGAAATAATAAAGTTTTTCTTGGCGTAGCCAATGCAGGATAATATGCATACATTGATCAAGTCATTAAGCTGCAAAAGGGTTATTTTTAACATTAAAATAAACACATACATAAGTAAATTAAAAAAGAAATGACTCTTAAAATTATAAAAATTCCCTCCTTTCCTACAAACATATTTCACAGTCATTTTTATTTATTATTACATTTAAAATTCATTTGTATTATGCTCATTCAATCCTGTCTTTATTGCTTTTGCGAATAACCAGGTTTAGCTCCTTGATAACATTCTGGGGCAGTTGTGTGTTTGAAGACAGCTCTTTGTTCAGCTGATCAGCAGGATTGTGTAGTCTCTTGACATCCATTGTGTGTATTTCTCTTGTGTCACCGCTATAATTCTTAGGACTGTCAAGGTCAGCCAAACTGTAGTGTTTCTTTTGGTTAGTAAGCCTTTCTTCTTCTTTACAACTGAAAACATCCACCATCATAGACAGCCTCTGCTGTACTGTGTTGTTGAGTTCTTCCTTCGATGCTGCATGCTTCAGTTTTCTTATTGTTTTCTCAGACTTTGAATTGATAAAAAAGAAAACATAAAATATATTGTCTATACAGTACACAAGCACAAAGACAACAAACCTTAGACAAACAGGTCACACTAATAAAATATTGTTAATACACTCAGATCTGGATAATGTTAGGGTTAATCACGAAGCTTAGAAGATGGTTTTTATCTTCCTAGAGCCGACTTACCGAAAAAAAATGTACGTCAAATTTGATGTTAGTTTACTACAAATTTGCACCTTTTTCAGCAAACTTAGTAAATAGCCCCCCTACGGTAAAGCCAAATCTACATAATTGCTCATCACCACAGAGATGCAATTGATTTCTGTTATCAGCAGTAAATACAATTCGATTTATCTATGGGCAGCAATTGGCACAGCATGGCTGTGATGAAGGGGCACTGTGGGATCATAAGGAGGCACAGCGTGGTAATGATGAAGGGGAACAGTAGTATGTGTGTGGTGGCAAAGGGGGCTTGTGGTAATGTGTGATCACACAGGGGGCTTGTGGTAATGTGTGTAATGACACCGGGGGCTTGTGACAATGTGTGTGTGTGATGGCACAGGGGGCTTGTGGCAGTGTGTGTGTAATGGCACAGGGGGCTTGTGGCAGTGTGTGTGTGTGTGTGTGTGTGTGTGTGTGTGTGTGTAATGGCACAGGGGGCTTGTGGCAGTGTGTGTGTGTGTGTGATGGCACAGAGGGCTTGTGTGTGTGTGTGTTGACACAGGGGGCTTGTGGCAGTGTGTGTGTGTGATGGCACAGGGGGCTTGTGGCAGTGTGTGTGTGTGTGTGTGTGTGATGGCAGAGGTGGCTTGTGGCAGTGTGTGTGTGTGATGGCACAGGGGGCTTGTGGCAGTGTGTCTAGGCTGCCTTGTGCTTTGCAGCACTAGAAAGCCCTCTGGGGGCATGACCATGCCCACATCATGACATGACCACGCCCCCTGCCCCGCTACTGGGCATGTTGACAAAGTTGTTTAATAGTCCCATATTGCATAGAATTTAAATTACTATATTTTACAGTCTTAATTTTCTTTTGACAGTGTGTAGTAGAGACTTATATACGATTTACACTACATTATGACAACTCACTTTTCAGCAGAATTTCAAAGGCAAAACTTATCTGCCTTTGTTAGCTTTATGAATTAAATAACTAAAAATATAGCGAATAACCAATTTGCTGAATGCCATAGATGGATTTAATTAAAACTAGTAAGTCTGTTCTAGTGATCAAAATAGTTCAATCAAAAGCCATTTCAATTGTTTATTTGTTTCTTTAGGTTAGCATCTACCAATGTTGTGATTTTTTATTATTATATTTAGTTATAAATATATAATGTAAATATTATCAATCAAAAGAAACCAAGGTAGACAAAAGTTGGAGGTGAGGAGATTATTAAATAACAGGTTCCAATTTATTTGCCATCCTCTTGAAGAATAGCTTTTTAGGCCATGTAAATATTTTAACTTCCAAAATATAAACTAGTAACTGTGAGGACTCATATTTTAGAGTTATCAACCTATATCAACTGTGCACAAATACACACACTCTTATTGAGCCTTCTATTTTAATGTATAGGAAGCGTTGATCTCTAATAAATACTTATCAGTGCCCCACAAAAAAATGGGAAAACTAACAATGCTGACATTCCTCTCCTTACAAAATATTTAGCAGGACTTCTATGGCATATAATGCTCCCTCTGTCATTATTAATCACACCTCCTGGTGACTGAATGTGTGACATCGGCACTAGGAATGGTTGCTCAGCAACATAAGGCTGGAATGACCTGATCAGCATCTGTGGGGTGAGAAAGTGATTTCCATGGACTCAAGAGACGGAGGGGAGAAGATCCATTTGACCAGAGGTGGAACTTTGCGAGCTGTGGGCCCCGAAGCAGGGGGCTTGTGGAAATGTGTGTGTGTGATGGCACAGGGGGCTTGTGGCAGTGTGTGCACGTGATGGCACAGGGGGCATGTGGCAGTGTGTGTGCGTGATGGCACAGGGGGCTTGTGTAAGTGTGTCTGTGTGATGGCACAGGGGGCTTGTGGCAGTGTGTGTGCGTGATGGCACAGTGGGCTTGTGGCAATGTAGTGTGTGTGAGGTAGGTGGTGTCTAATGAATGGTTGCTATTTTGTTTGTGGGGTGATGGTGAGACAATTTAATAGTGGGAACTATTAATTTAAGATAGGGTAGTTTGGGGGCTATTGAATGTGGGGTTGAGTTTGGAGAGAATGAAGTCTCTTTATTAAATGTGACTATGAACTATTTAATGACAGTGAAGATTGTGGGAAATAGGTATATTTATGAAATGCAAATACTATTAATTAATTGCTAGGGCTGTTTGGAGAGAGGGAAATAGGTTTATTTATTAAATTGGCATAGCATTATTTTAATGTTGGGGCTGGTGGAAGGTCTAATTTTTACTTGTGGGTGCTATTGATTTAACGCCAGGGCTGGTTTGAATTTTCTAAATCTACCCATTTTGTTTTCCAAATAGGTTTCCTAACATTCCAGTATCCAGACAAGCTGCAACTAAAGAAACCAGCAGCCACAGGTGGTGAAAGTGACAAGAACAGGAAGGTAAGAGCAGGACAGTCTGTGAAATCTTGTGATTCTAGTGGAACAATCCCAAATTTTGGTGACTGTTCTGCCCAATGTAAGGGGCAGGCCAAGACTGTGAACTCTTTATGCACACACTGCATTCTTTATATACTACACTGTGGTGCTAGATGTCCTGAAAATCAGGAGTGCTGGGACATATGTCAAGCTCCGGCGAGCGGGCACTGCACCCTTGTGCCAATGGTGTACACAACAATGCAGGTTTTTTTCTGTAGGAGGGTGGCAATTGATTTTCACCTGCTAGCCACGCCCCAATGGTGCATAGCCACGCCCCCAAGCATATGAACACCTCCATCTTTGCACCGCCGCATTTTTTGCAATGCTCAACTATAAGGGAGGCCCCCTGAAAGTTGTTGTACCGGAGCCTTAAATTCCCTTTGGCAGCCCTGACCAGAACACTTATCTTCAGTTTATAAGTACACACCTTTGTCCTTTGTGGAGACTAAAATAAGCACCACTGCAATGAAAACAAGAATAAGCATGCTGCCTGAATACCATATTCCTAAAATATAATACATAAGTATTTGCTTGACCCAACAAGTAATTATTAAAGCTGTTGACCTGGACAAAATCAGAATTATGTTAATCATTTTTTTCACACAAGAGCTACTTATCATCCTCTGTGAACCAGTCTACTGTTTAATCTATGAGCACTTAATTAATATTATTATCCCCACTAAACTATATATGCAGCATAATTTAGTGTATTTCTGTTACAAAGCCCATAATTACTCAGACAAAGCACTGGAATAAAGGCTTGAATATGCTAAACTGCAGGCTCACCATAGGCATGTGCTTAGCTTCAGCGGTGTCCGTCTCTGGTTTCCCACGAAAAAATTCTCTTATCTGTAGATTTGTAGCTGTTAGAATTTTTTCATTTCTTTTTCTTGGAAATAAATCCCCTGCATACTGTAGGGTGCAATGTGTTTACATATTATTACATTGTTTTAAACAAAAGTGTACCGTGTAAATTAAACGTTGTCAACTATAATAAGTATCAACTGCTATAATGCATGTCTTGAAAGAGGTGTGCAGTGATATTGTATTTTACCATGAATATTACTGACCCCAAGTAAGTTTCCATTAGGCTCTGTTCTGTACTATAAGGATAAATATGCATCCATATTTATTATATATATCAAAAAAGATAAATTATTCCAAAGCAAATCTAATAACGTTGTTAATAAAGTGATGCAAACATATGTCCACAAGGTGAAAACACCCATAATTTAAACCAAACTGATATATTACTTGCTGCACTTGAAATTAGCTCCACTAGTTATAAGGAGACAATCTGAGATCAAGTTTTAGATGGTAGCAAAATGAAGGAATTTGTTTTAAAATGTTCTTAACTCAAACAATCAGCAGTAGTTGCCTTGATGGTCTTATAATTGTTAAAAAGGACAATATTTATACACAAAACTTATGTCACTCTACGCTGGAAAAGTATGAATTCTTAAACTGTCAACCAGTGGCAGAAGCGGGAAGTCTAATGTGTCACTGGTCTTCACCAAGGAACCCCCACAAGGGAGTTTTGGCTCCACTGCATGGTGACACTCAGATCACGGCTCTCTGCCCAGATTCCAGGCATGACAGGTTGGTATATTGGAACCCACGAGAGGCTCAGATCAAGCCGGGTTGTAAACGGGCTGGTACAGAATCAGCAGGTGATTAGAATGGTCAGGATCACAAACAAAGGTTCATAAAATAGGAATCAAGCCAGTGAACACAAGGAATCTTAATGGAGGAAAAAAAAGAGAGTTGGAGTAAAGGAGACCTAATACTCTGACACCATGCTGTGCACAGAGCAGGCTTTAAATAGTGTATGAAATTCGAATTGGGTGAGGAATGTGACATCAACATTAACATGACCACAGTTTCAAAAGAGGTGCACCACTGCACTCCCGTCACTAGGAGGAGCAGCTCTTTGGAAAGAAGCGACTGCCTGACGCTGGACCCCTGATTCAGAAGCAGTATCAGAACCTGAACACATTAAGTGGGCCTGTGTATCCGGGACTGCATGAGTGACGAGAAAAATGCCATTAAGGTTGCCCTTGGGAACACCCATGACTGCCGTATGCTAAAGCTAAAAACTGCTCCAGAATCTGTAATTTATATATCTGTCATATTAAAAGACCATACCTCCCAACGGTCCTGATTTCAGCGAGACAGTCCTGATTTCTAGGCTCTCTCGCTGTCGGGGACTGGTTTTAATTGCCTATGGGAATTTTAGGGGGAAGGAAGATATCTAATAGCAACCTAGTGCTTTGCAGCACTAGGCAGCCCTCTGGGGGCATGACCATGCCCACATCATGACATGACCACGCCCTCTTCCCCGATACTGGCCATGTTGACATGTTGGGAGATATGAAAGACAAAAAGGAGTATCTGTACTGATCTATTTAGCATATGTACTTCAAAATAAATGTAGTTTACTTTCACAAAAACAATTCTATTTTTCTTGACAAAGTTGTTTAATAGTCCCATATTGCATAGAATTTAAATTAATATATTTTGCAGTTTTAATTTTCTTTTGACAGTGTGTAGTAGAGACATATATACGATTTACACTACATTATGACAACTCACTCTTCAGCAGAATTTCAAAGGAAAAACTTATCTGCCTTTGTTAGCTTTATGAATTAAATAACTAAAAATATAGCGAATAACCAATTTGCTGAATGCCATAGATTCATTTAATTAAAACTAGTAAGTCTATTATAGTGAGATAAATAGGTGAATCAAAAGCCTTTTCAATTGTTTATTTGTTTCTTTAGCTTAGCATCTACTAATGTTGTGATTTTTTATTATTATATTTAGTTATAAAGGTGAAATATATTCCACAGCTGTAAATATTATCAATCAATTTAATTGCCATCCTCTTGAACAATAGCCCTTTAGGCCAGGTAAATATTTTAATTTTCAAAATATAAACTAATAAATGTGATGACTCATATTTTAGAGTTATCAACCTTTATCAACTGTGCACAAATACTCTTATTGAGCCTTCAATTTTAAATGTATAGGAAGCGTTCATCTCTAGTGAATACTTATCAGTGCACCACAAAAAAATGGGAAAACTAACAATGTTGACTGTCCTCTCCTTACAAAATATTTAGCAGGACTTCTATGGCATATAATTCTCCCTCTGTCATTATTAATCACACCTCCGGTGACTGAATGTGTGACCTCTGCACTAGGACCCAGAGTAGACACACCAGGAATGGCTGCTTAGCAACATAAGACTGGTATGACCTGATCAGCATCTGTGGGGTGTGAAAGTGACAGCCAGGGACTCAGAGACAGAGGGGAGAAGGTCCCAGGGACCAGAGGTGGAACTAGCAATCTGTGGGCCCCCGGGGCAGGGAGGTGGGGAAGAGGGAACCAGAGCCCCCAACATTTGCATCTACCATACAGCGGGCCTCATTATCTCCATGGGTCCCAGAGCACTGCACCTACAGCACCAAAGGTAGTTCCACCACTGCCATCAAATGGTTACCTTGGTAACATGCAGAAATTACCATGCCACTTTATGGTAATTTCTGCATGTTACCAAGGTAAACATTTGATTACAGTTACTTTTAGTGTCCAGATGCATCCATCAATTGTTGAATGCCACCTTGAAATAATTGTGGGCAATATCTTTTGTAAAAGTAAAATATCTATTTTAAGGGTAAGACTAGGGCACACAACCATTTTCAGTGCATGCTCCTGAGAAACCCAATGTTTGTGCACAATATTTGCCTGCCCATAGCAGGGAAAGCAAGCGCCTACCTTTACATAAGCAATGATAAGCAGAAGAATAAGCAAGAGATGGCTGTATGAAAGCACTTATATGGCATTAGTCAGAATGGAATTGAGTTTTCGTCCAAAAAGCTGGGACCATAAAGACGCTTTTTCACTTAGATATGTGCTTTACAAGCTCACTTTTGCACTGTTATTTTCTGCACTAGCACAGTTGGAGAAGCAAGCACATACCTCAGACTTTAAGAAATAAGATTAGCCAACAGTAGCTAACAACACAGCTACTATTAAGTCATTGTCACGGTTAAATGCAGGAACACAGCTAGGAGCCACGAATATTGTGAAAAACACTATGTTTATTTGCAGAAGTGTACAAATAGCAGGTAATCATGAGTTTGTAGTAAATACCAGGTGCAAAGCTGATGCAGGAAGCAGGAGGTCATATGATTTGCAGAAAACACCAGGTACACAGCTGATGCAGGGAAGCAGGAGGTATGGAGAGATCCCAAGCAGCAAGTACCCAGAAGCATACCAGAAGGCAGGAACAACAAGTAACAACAGGATGTGACAACAATAACCAGCATGTATGCTGGGAGTGACAGGTATAAATAGGGGAAACACCCAGGTGCAAGGAATAATTAGTGTAGCACGGTTAACTCCTAAAGCACAAGTAGCAGGCACAATAGCAACACCTCTGGTGATCAGAGGTACTGCTGCTAACACATACAATGAAACACAAATAATAAAGTCCAGGAGGCAGGAGCTGCCAATACAAATCAGCAAGCTGTAAGCAGGTCGTTACAGTCATGATGTAAAATAAAAGATCATAAACTAAATGACATAAAATATTAAAGTTGATAATGGAGAACTTTTTAGTGTCTTCCTGGCAAAAATGAAATAAAACAAAATGTAAAAAGCAGAAAAAGTAATAAGCTATCTTTAAAAAATGGTGAATGAAAAAAAAAATATCGCATTAGGATCATTTTGAATGTTTACACATCTGTGGCCCCAAAGCAGTAATAGTGATATGCGTAAAAACATGTTTTTTTGAATAAATAATAATAATTTTTCACAGTGCTGCTAATTGTAAAGTACTTTTTGTATCATCAACTTTATTATATTACATAATAAAACTGTACACATGATTCTCATAATAAATTTTAATTGATGTATCTGGATGTCCACAAATTTATAATGATGAGATAATCAAGATAAAAAATCAAAGTACAAATTTATCTAATATGAAAACTTGCAGACAAATACACACTAAAATCAAAACTAATCTGTATTTTGTCTTAGGTGTATCTATAATGTTTTGTTTTTTTCAATTACTTTAACTTTGCAGGAATACTTAATTAGTATTCCTGAGACTGGATATAAATTTTATTGGTCATGATTGAATTCCATCCAAATTTTATGCACGACGCTTTAATGCCCCAATCATAAAATCATTCCTAACAGTTTGATTTGTGTCTCTTCAATAACAAGTTTATGGTTGTATAATATATCTAGAAAGAAAAATGTGTGTCTTTAAAATCACTGAAATATGTTTATGCATTGATCTATCTGCCATCACTTTACCTGTGCATTGAGAATACTGATTAACCACTCCATTTGTGCTTCTTTTGTATCGCAACAGAGATACCTTAAAAAAAGATACATACATTTACAAGTAAAAATATGAAAAAAAATAAAAAATAGTAGTAATAGCCATGTAATACAGCAATTGTTTATTATGATCACTGTATATACTATACAATAAAATATCTAAGCATTTCTGCAAATACCCTTTATAATCAATGAGTTCTGATGTCAGATTTCATTGATTATAAAGAATTTCTACATGCTCCTTAAGGAAGCAACTGACATGAAAACGCAACAAGAGCAAAAGTGAGTTGTTTTAAAGTACACTTTTTAACGTTGTTGTTCTAGATTTTGTTTAACATTTGTCTGCTCTGAAATAATTAATTTAGAATTTTTATTAAAGACCACTGTTAGGCTTAGTGTTATTTCTAGGGGGTATATTTACTAAACTGCATGTTTGAAAAAGTGGAGATATTGCCTATAGCAACCAATCAGAATCTAGCTGTCATTTTGTAGAATGTACTTAATAAATGGACAGATATAATCTGATTGGTTGTTGTAGACAACATCTCCACTGTTTTATATCTGCAGTTTAGTAACTATAGCCACAGGACTGAAGTGAGTAGTTTAAAAAAACATCAGTAGTTTGGAAGCAGAAGTATTTATAGGTCTATAGTATTTTTGTTTTTGTAGACCTGTTTGGGTTATTGCAGAGCAATGGCTGTTTGGAATTTTTGTTTTGTGCAACATTCTGGAGATATAAGAACTGTCCAACTTTTATGTATTTCTCTTATTAATCTCTCCGTATGTAGTTCTCCCATTAATCACACAATATTTTCAGGAACTGCTTGCAACGTGTTATGAAGTCGTGATAAAGAAGATACAAGTCATACAATTAGATGAAGCTCCCAGAAGGTGTAGAATAATCATAAAAAATTTCTGCTCCACATCACATCTCCGAAAAACAACTTCCCCAATCTGCTTTCCCCAAACAGATTATATAATATAACTGTGAAGTAAAGTGTAATTTATCATCAAAATCACAATACCAGACAGTGCCATGACAGCTATTTCTCCTTAAGATCTTTAAACAAAACCATTAGGCATATATGTCTTTATACAATCTGTACATTACACTCATTTCCAGTCCTACTAATGGTGTATTACACCCATCCCGACTCTTCAACAGGACATTGTCTTTATTTATAAACATCTCAGCCTGGATGGTAAATTGTAATTGCCCCTGATATTGCACATGTAATAAATTTTCCTCTACTCCAGTCATACCTCATACTTGCTTTGTTTTGCAGAAGCTGTTACAGACCCTGAATATACATGAATCATGGTGATACACACATTCCACTAACTGTACTTTCTCTTACTACTCAAAGTTCCTTATCACAGATCGATCTAATGATAGTTGCTGCAACTATTATTCAAATGGTTTGTTAAAGCATTTACTTACCCAGATCACTGTGTGATCACTCCCCAATTACAACCATTAATCAAAATAAAGGATGGTAGTGGATCCAGGGAGAAATAGGAATGCAATATTGGGTCAAGAGGGATTTTTTTAATTTCCCAATTTAAACAGATTGGTGTTGCTTCATTTGGATCAATTTCAAATATAAGGGAGGGATCACAGGAGATCCAAAATAGGTTGAACTGGTGTCTTTTTTCAACCTCATCTACTATGTAGGTATGTAAGTACGTTAGGCTGTAGGCTACAAAATAAATTTTAAAAACTTGGCCGCCTCTCCCCCCAAAATCCAATCCAGTCAGTGCTACCAACCTAGGCTGGTACTGGGGAAATCGTGTGGGACAAAAATCACGGTGTCCTCCTAAAGTTGCCAATACCAGCACTAGGCTATGCCAGGCAGTGGCATTATAGCAGGGAGAACTGCAGCGTGGGGTCTTCCTGTCATGAAAAATGGAAGTATTAAGAATTTTGTCCAAGATGTGCTACGGGTCACAACATGCCCAGATTGCCATTAAGTGGTTGGGCATTGTAGTACTACAAGTACAGACATGCCCATGCCAGGATATGCTGGCACTTGGTAAACCACAAATCCCAGCATGAACTAGGAACTGCTGGGAACTGTAGTGTGCCAGAGAAAATGTTAATAATACACCCACACTTGACAAAATAATTTAATTGAAATAAAAACTCCCTTACACATCCCTCATTCCCCCTCTCTTCATTAGCTCAGCTATATCCAGGCTAGCACCGATGGCATCTTCAAGTACAGATTCATGTCTTGGTAAAATGCAAAACCATAATACCTCCACTATTATGGCCTCTAGCCACAAATGAGCTCAAATAGTTCAGTCCATTAAATTTGTAACTGGGGGATTTCCTTATTTTTAGGGTGGCACAGTGGCCCAATGGTTATTCCACTGCATTATCTGTGTGTAGGTTTTGTGTTCTCCCCATATGTCTGTGGGTTTCCTTGGAGTGTTCTGGTTTCCTCCCACACTATAAAAACATATAAGTAGGTTAATGCGCTTCTAAAATGGAACTCTGTGTGTGTGTGTGTGTGTGTGTGTATGTGCATGTGCGTGTGTGTGTGTGTGTATGTGTATGTATGTGTGCGTATGTGTGTATGTGTGTATGGTAGAGAATTTAGACTGTAAGCCCCAATGGGGTAGAGAATTATATGAATTATTCAAAATTCTCTGTAAAGCGATGTGTGATATGTAGGTGCTATATAAATAAAGGCTAATAGAGTTAATAAATTCTCTTTGTTGCATATTCAGCACTGCATAATGGCATGGTGCTGTACAAACAAAAGATAATAAAAAATAGTGACAGCTGTCAAATGCATTTGCAATGCAGATATTAAATGTGTGATGTTTGGTTGATATGCTGCTTTACAGTAAGCAGTAGTGTGTTGTCTAATTGTAAAACTGCTGCATTGTTCTTAAGTAAAACGCAGTTTAATTTTGCCTGAGTAATTAAATGAGATTGAAATCTCTGGCCACATTACAATTTAATAATGATTGACTGGGAGTCTCTGCAGCAGGCTCATATGCTACCTGGGGTGCTCTCTTCAGATAGGTAAGCCCTGCTGTTGCAGCTCCAATCACAATAAATATTACAACACAATCACTGGTTTCTACTCCACATAACAGGACAAGTTGTGAAGCAATGTATGGTTAGTTATTCATGTTTATTCTGTATTTTTCTTACAGGTTTGTTTTTCTAATTCTAATCTCTCTTCATTTATGCTTTGTTTGTAGTAAATTCACATTTTTAAAAAAAAAAAAAAAATCATGCTGTAAAGTATTTTCAAAGTTTAGACTCACCATTGATGTTTTTCAAAACAAATGGTTAAGCCAAAGCTGTAACAAATAAAAGATAATGAAATCATTGTGGAAATAAAGATTAAAATACACAAAACTAACAGGAGAACATTAATTACATTCTGATTAAACTTAATCACTCCCATAACATTTTTCCACACCGTACCTAATTTTATCAACTTTGCATTTCACCAAAATATTAATAGTCTATGTATATATCTAATCTACAAATGCTACTTAAAGTATTAAAAGCAAACGCTGTATTAATGCCCTGTTCTGGAGCAGACTGCAAATTAAACATCCCCTGCATAAAAACAGCAGTACAAGTGGCTGAACAGTGATAGGAATTTTCTTGCATTTATTCATATTTTAAACACCTATAATCCAACCACGACACTTGCCTTTGAGTACCGGCCCCAAGTTAATGTAGTATTACAGCAAAACTCAAAGAATTAGTAGCTAAAAAACTCAGTGAACTTTAGATTTCTGTACATTTTTAAATGTTAAATTGATTGACTGTAACTTTTTGACTGCTTATTCATATTTACGTTTGGGGTACTTCTCCATGTATGTAAACAGTTTTGGACATTTTATTTTAATGAAAATATATTGTACTGGCATTTTTAACAGTAGCTACATTTTGTCATGCGGACCTTTATATTTTTTAAATACACTATATGATCCATTTGCAATAAAAAAAATTCCTTGCATACAATGGGCCTGATTCAATAAGGTACTCAAAATGAACGTTTTGTGTTAGTTTATAAAAATGCACATAAATTGGGCATACGCATGTCCGTATTCAACTACAGGAACATCTCTTGTTGAATTCTGCCTATACGGCGCTTGCCATGGGCAGAGAGACCCAATACACCGTAGGAAACTTACAATACATATACACAAAATGGTATTCAATTATTGACACCTGTTAATAATATGATCATTAATGAAAAAACAGTAAAAACAAACAAAAATATTAATTCCCCCCCTCATGAAATACATTCATCATGGTGTTATTATTAATAAAATGCATTTTTATAATTTCCCATTTGCAAACACATTTGCTAGCATGCATACGTGCCCGTCATCACTAGCAATAGGCTACACCTGTCCTGGAGCAAATGACAGAAAAACACGTACCTTAGACATGCCCAAAGTCTGAATCCAATGCTGCAGTGTGTACTCGAGCTGGGCACACCCTTACTGTGCATTTACTACATGCATACATGGCCGCCGAGAGGGGGGGGGAGCGGGTACTAATTACCCGGGCCCGGGCATGCCAGGGGGCCCGGCCCGGGCTCTCACTGTTCAGGTTTTTTTTTCTTGTTTTTTTTTTAAACTTACTTTATTTTCCTTTTGTTTTTTTGCACGGGGTGGTTGCGGCGGTTCGGGGCTCCGCCCCTTCATTGGTGGGGGGGGGGAGCAGCGTTGTAAAAAAAAAAAAAAAAAAAAAGATACTTACAAAATAGCGGCGCCGGCGGCCCCTCCTCCTTCCTCTCTGCTTTGTTTACACTGACTGCCGGGCGTGGCGTCATCAAGTCACCCCCGGCAGTCAGTGAGGAGCAGGGCAGACAGGACCAAGACAGAAGAACAAAGACAGAAGACAGAAGACAGAAGAGAAGAGAAGAAAACAGCTAATACTAATGTAAGTAAAAAAAAAAAAAGGCACAGTGTGAGGAACAACGGTGGGGGGAGAGAGAGGCACAGTAATAAGAAAAAGAGGGGTACAGAGAGGCACAGTATTAAGAAAAAGAGGGGTACAGAGAGGCACAGTATTGATAAAAAGAGGGGTACAGAGAGGCACAGTATTGATAAAAAGAGGGGTACAGAGAGGCACAGTATTGAGAAAAAGAGGGGTACAGAGAGGCACAGTATTGAGAAAAAGAGGGGTACAGAGAGGCACAGTATTGATAAAAAGAGGGGTACAGAGAGGCACAGTATTGAGAAAAAGAGGGGTACAGAGAGGCACAGTATTGAGAAAAAGAGGGGTACAGAGAGGCACACGTATTGAGAAAAAGAGGGGTAAAGAGAGGCACAGTATTAAGAAAAAGAGGGGTACAGAGAGGCACACGTATTGAGAAAAAGAGGGGTACAGAGAGGCACAGTATTAAGAAAAAGAGGGGTACAGAGAGGCACAGTATTAAGAAAAAGGGGAAGGAGGCGCAGTATTAAGAAAAAGGGGAGAGAGAGCCACAGTATTAAGAAAAAGGGAGTAGAGAGAGGCGCAGTATTAAGAAAAAGGGGGTAGAAAGAGGCGCAGTATTAAGAAAAATGGGGTAGAGAGAGGCGCAGTATTAAGAAAAAGGGGGTAGAGAGAGGCGCAGTATTAAGAAAAAGGGGGTAGAGAGAGGCGCAGTATTAAGAAAAAGAGGGGTACATAGAGGCACAGCATGAGGAAAAAGGGGGAAAGAGAGGCACAGTATGAGGGAAAAAAGGGGGGGCAGCAGAAAGGCACAGAGTGATGGAGAGGGGGAACAAGATGGCACAGTGATGGAGAGTAGGGGCAGCATGGCACAGTGATGGAGTGGGGGGGGGCAGGATGGCACAGTGATGGAGTGGGGGGGTAGGAGGGCACAGTGATGAAAGAGTTTAAGATGGGGTGGTTTGGGGGCTACTGAATGTGGGGGACATTGAGGTCTCTTTATTAAATGTGCCTATGAATTATTTAATGGCAGTGATGGTTGCGGGAAATAGGTATATTTCTGAAATGTAAATACTATTAATTTATTGCTGGGGCTGTTTGTAGGGAGGGAAATAGTATTCACATTTAATAAATAAACCTATTATTTTAATATTGGGGCTGGAGGAAGGCCTAATTGTTAATCGTGGGTGCTATTGATTTAACGCTGGTGCTGGCTGTAATTTTTTAGAAGAACCCATTTTTTTTCCAAATAGGACCCCAACATTCCAGGTTCCTGCCAAGCCGCAGCTAAGGAAACCTGCAGCCACAGTTGGTGAAAGTGAGAAGAACAGGTAGGACAGAGCAGGAGAGTGTGAGAAATATTGTGATTCTAGTGGGACAATCCCAATTTTTGGTAACACAGCAATGCAAGTTTTTTTTCTGTAAGAGGGTTTCCTAGGCACGCCAAGTGATTCATAGCTATGCCCCCAATTGTATGACCACGCCCACATGTGTGTGTGGTCGTACAATTATGGTCGTGGCCATACAAATTTTTAGTGGCGCCCCAAAAAAATTTGGTGTTTTTTTTTTTTTTTTTTTTTAGCCGGACCAAAATATGTTGGTGCCGCAAATTTTTGCAAAAATTTTTTCATTCTCAGCTTTAAGGGGGGCCCCATGAAGTTGTTGTACCGGGGCCCTGAATTCCTCTTGGCAGCCCTGCATGCATACATCCCTTCCTCCTCCTCATTCCGCTTATGAAATCGCAGGCTTTCTAAAGTGTCCTTTGCAGATGAAGGTGAATTGCCTACACTTGCTTTCACTGGAGTATAGCTCATTTTTGGGCATGTGCAGTGCAATTTAAAGCTAAATACGGCACATATTGGCACTTTCGTTCCTTAATGGGTCAGGCCATGTGAACCATAATTGAGTAATGATGCAGTTTTCACAATAGGATCAGCTTTATTACTTGTGGTTACGGTATCATTAGAACTTAGCGCTGATACCATAGCTGCAAGAAAATGTTGTGCTAGTGATTAATGCTACTAATGCTTCAATTTTTAATACTTGACCCCTAAATATTTATGAACATTGCAAATAGCAGTTCTGAGTAAGATAACTTGAATTTTGGTAACAATTTTTTCTTTGAAAAACAACAATCGACAACACTGTGGCTGAGATTCAATAAACCAAAAGACTATTTATAAGGTTGTCAATACATTAAATGACATTAACAAAGCAATTTGAAATTATCTGAATTAAATGTGAAGTACTCATTAAAGTAATATCAGGACAAGAAAAGTAGGAATCCGATAAACAAAAACAGTAGAGAGATGCTGTAAATTAGTGCATCAGCAAAATCACCATAAAATACATTCCTACACAGGATAATCTTTAAATAATTTTGCTTGTGTGGGGAAAATGGCTTTCATTGCACTTCTCTGCTGCTGCAGAGCGTAAGATCTGGATATGAGCAATTTGGATTACTTGAAACCTGACATTGGGGATCCAAGTGAAACCGAGTCATGACTCAGTTTCTCCCACCAAACGATCTCAAAACCAGACAGGTAAAACGTCATTTGTCATTTCTGGCACTATGTATATATATATATATATATATATATATATATATATATATATATATATAGAGGAGGTTAGCTGCGGTGCTTTGGTAAAAAAGTAGCATTAAGGGTGAACTAGGGACATAAGAAAAAAATAGGAAAGCAATAGGGTCCTGTCATTATTCTAAAGCAGTTCTGTAGAGATTAGTCAGTTACAATAGTTTGCTGATCAATTGCTTTTAATTTCAATCTTAATACACTTTACACAGACTAGTGGCTATTGGTGGGTGTTAATGAATTGCATATATCTAATAGTACTAGACAGTATATACAGACTGAGTTGGATAGAAATAATTCTGAACTAACTGCTAGTATACTCTTTGAGGAAAACAGTGTTTTTGCTTTCAGACTATTTGCAGCAGAATCCAAAAACAAACAGATTTCTTTCTTTTAAACTTGAAAGTTTTAGAAAAAGTAATCTTGTGGGGCAGTGATAAGCGAAATAATTTAGAAAATAAACTGGGTGTTTGCTTGTGAGATTCAGCAACAGTTGCACCCCCCAAAAAAGGCTATATATGTTATTATATTCTAATCTTTTAAATTTTTCAATACTTTTATATTTTGGAAGGGTCATTCAGTGAAATCTATATTTAAAGAAGGCTGTTTCTGAGGTACAGCATGCAGCTGGACCCCCCGCCTCAGAAAAGCTATATATTCTAGTATTTTCTATTTTTCAATACTTGTCAATTTTGAAAGGGTCATTCAGTGAAATCTATTTTTATAAGAGGGTGTATGCATGTCAGTGTTTTAAATAAAATGTCATCTGCCGTGACACCAAATGAAGCAAGCCTATTTGATAAACTACACAACAAAAAAGGTTTAGAGTAAGGTGCAGGAGATAAAAATGTTGAAACACTACACACACACTAAATTTAGAACATTTCACAGCTTTTATCATAGAGAGTGAAGAGACAGTAACAATCAGATGTCATTAGATGGAAAGAGGCACCAGTATATATTTAGACAACTAGATACCCAGCTGTAAAGAGCGACGTAATTTGCTGTCACTGTATAAATAAATGATGATACTGAAAGTTGAAGGTGGCCTGCACCCATACTATAAAAAATTAAAGACTACGCACACAATACATTGGCAAAGCATTTATCGGTAGCCAAGGGCTTTCCTTACCTTGCCACTAAATAAATAAATGATGATGCTGAGAGAAAAAGGTGGCCTGCACCGATGCTAAAAAATAGACTACAGACACAATACATTTTTTGATGGCCAGAGCAGGGTTTTCCTAACCTTTCTATGCTTATATGCTCTGTGCTATAATGCTTCCCTGCTGAATCAAACCATGGGACTAGTATATATTTATGGAGAGGAAGTGCCGAAGAATCTTTCCCTTGGGGTAAACTTCGTCTAACCCTGGGGTAAAGAGGACTGCAGCGCAGGTAGTCCCCAAGACCCATGTATATAAATATGGAATGTATATTAATAGTATATTGATATGTTCTATTATTGTAAGTGTAGGGCAGCACAGTGGCCTAGTGGTTAGCACTTCTGCCTCACAGCACTGGGGTCATGAGTTCGATTCCTGACCATGGCCTTATCTGTGTGGACTTTGTATGTTCTCATTGTGTTTGCGTGGGTTTCCTCTGGGTGCTCTGGTTTCCTCCCACACTCCAAAAACATACTTGTAGGTTAATTGGCTGCTATCAAAATTGACCCTAGTCTATCTGTGTCTGTGTTTGAGTGTGTGTCTATATTAGGGAATTTAGACTGTAAGCTCCAATAGGGCAGGGATTGATGTGAATGAGTTCTCTGTACAGCGCTGCAGAATTAGTGGTGCTATATAAATAAATGATGATGATGATGAAATATGTAAAACAGACAGTTCAGATAGGCCAATAGTTGCCTTTCTAACCTTTTCCATGTAAGCATGTATAAAACTCACATTGATGCAGATTTGTTTTGACAATGCAATTGAAAGTCCACATTCTGAGAAATTAAGAAGACAGATTTTGGCTCTGACAAAGAACACATGTAGAGATGGAGATATGATAGCTGACGATTCAAGGTAAGTGATGGAGTTAGAGAACCGTATAGACTGATTAGAACACTTTTTAGAACTAAAACAACATCCACACCCAAAACAAGGGGGTCAGCACACATTTTCAAGTTTTATCCTGCTAATGCTAAATTTGCTTTGTGTGATAAACGCTTTCACTGCAATTTGGCCACCAAGGCTGGATACATTGACTTTCTCAGGTCAGGGCAAATTTGGGTGCTTTATATATTCATATAGTGCTGGACTTCCAGATAAATCTCCAGTAAGAAATCATTACACACCAAGTTCAACTTTAACCATGAACTAGTTGTGTTGCTGGAAAGGCATGATATAGAAGAATCAAGTTTGGATAAGGCAAACAACATAATTGAGTGCATGCCATTGTGGAGAAAAATGCCGCGTTGTGCTCAATCATATACACACGGTATGTGAGCAAGTGGATTCAGCACACATTGCTGCCCATGCATCCAGCATCATGCTGTGCATCTCTCTGAGACCTCCCTTCCTGAAGGATTGAATGATTACTGAAAGGGTTAAGATGGAGTCATTGAGGAATTTGTGGAAGATGTGAATGATTTGGAGAAGACTAAGGTTGATGAATGAAGAATTGGGAGAAGGTGGTATGTGTAAAGTTAAGGTGAAGTTGGAGCAGAGAAAGAATGAATAAAATGTAAGATTGAAATAATCATGATAGCAAAGCAAAATATTATTCTATTGGGCATAGCTACATCCAATAAGTGCTGCAGAGATTTATGTGTTTGGCACTGCTGGGTGCAGTATATTTAGTCCCTACACTTTATAATGGGCATGTACAATATGATATGTTTGAGTACTGTAAAATATAATGTGTTTGAGCACATTGGAGGTATAAGATGTTGATTCACTGCTAGATTTAAGTTACTGGGCACTGCTGGGGTACTGTTCAGTATGACGTGTTTGGACACTGCAAAGTATAATATCCAGCATATTATATACTGTATAAAGCTTGAACAATGAAAGGTAAGACATTCTTATCATTCTTGGGTAAAATGTGGGTTGATCATGACTGGGAAAGACATGCTGGTCATTTCTGGATATGATATGGTTGTCTTTTCATCCTTGGATTGGATATGATAAATTAGATGCAGATTTAAGTTCAATAAAAATTGTAAGTGCATGTATTTAAAAAACAGACTTCTGAGGTCAGTAGTGTTGTCTCAATGTATCATGTATCAATAAATTATATTATCATAGCTAAGGTCACCATCAGAATTAGTCCCGTTGGTAAACCACATGTAAATTCTATTTCCTTCAATTAAGAAAACAACTGTGTGATTAACGTCAACATCCACACACATTGAGAAATTATCTCAATTGTCATTTACTCCTTCTGTGCTAAGGATGAGAGGGACTCGTCCACAGCACATGCTTTAAAACTGCTAAGCATAAGTCCAGTTCGCCCTTAGCACTGCAGGAGTTCAAATGGCAGAAAAACTTACTTAAAAGTCCTCCATTGTGAGTTATTAATGGAGGGAATCTAGGAATAACATCATCACTCAGGGCCTGCAATGATGTCATCAAGCCCCAACCCCTCCCATCTGCTACACCACAGACAATTCTAAAGAGATAGGGATGGTGGGAGAGCATTAAAAGCACCTATCTCACCAGTCCTGGCACCTCCTCTTTTAAATGATACATCCTCTTAATAGCTATTGATTGGTGATCACCACAGAATAACACACTACACTATAGAAAGTGCTAAGAAGTTCAGAGATGGACAGATGGAATGCTCAGATCTTGCTGATCCTGTCTTAAATAAACACAGGGATATCCCCATTTAATGTGTTAGTCTAACCATATTATTACTAGTCATTTTATGCATATCATTCAAGATGTGCAAAATAGCATCAAGAAGGTAGATTTTATTAAGAATATTATGCATATAATTCTGCTTTTTGCTGTTTTGAAAAGATGTTAGATGCTAAACCAAGAACCACAAAGTGCTTTTTAAAAAAATAAAAATAAACACATTTGTTTTTAGTTCAAATATAATTTGTACTGATATTGATGTTGGAATGTGATCAGCCCTAAAAGTGAAAATATAGGCTCAGCACAGGGGTGAGAAATGATTCAGCCATGAGGGGGTTAAATGTTCGCCTTTCATACCTTGTTGGTGGTTTCATTTTCTTTTTGACTCCTATGTACAGCTTGCATGGTACCACAGGCAACACTTTTTCTGGCTTGATGTTCTGAGTTAAAGTAAATAAAATACTGTTAAATAGAAATAAGGAAAAGCATTTGGAACCAACAATTTCATATTTTAATCACTGTTGTAGTGATTTGCAGCCTTCAATGGAAGGGTTAAAACAAAACCTAACCTGTCAATTTTTAGTTAAATTGTTTTTATTGTGTCTTGTGCACTATGTAAGTGTTAGGGGAAAAAAAAAGGTCTATCTTCACGCTTCCTTTCTGCATCATATGTCTCGACAGCACTCACAAGTCAGGAAAGCTGAAAGACACAGCATCACTACATTTGCATACAACACTCTCTGTTCTCTTCAAGCTGAGGGAGCACAGAAAAGCTCAGTATAATATTACACTTAGATAGAATACTGGGCACTATGTAAATAACAAAATAACACTAGTCACACATGGGTCAATCCTTGCCAAAACAACAAGATTTGATTATTGTCGGTCATCTGGCTCTTCCATATATTGCATTTGATGTTGCCAGTAGCATATTTTTGCAGCTAAAGAAGCCAAACATACAACATCCAATCAGCGCAAAGAGCACAGTATAAATTTTCTTTGTAATAGTACTATTTCAATATAACATTTTTATATATTGAAAGTTCGTTAAAACAGAAAAATAAAGAAAGGGGATGAGGGGCAGGGAAGACTGAGGGAAGATAAAAAAGTTAGAGGGGAGATTCGACTATGGGTATTGAACTCTCACAAATGCATTAGACATAACACTGTAAACATATAATAAAGCAGCTTTAAAATAAAAAAAAAAGTATTGATCACATGGGAATAAAATTTACAAAAAAACCCTTTTTCTTTACTTTTGAGACACTTGAAACATAATTAATCCAAATCAAACAGTTATATATTTTTCCAGGACAGTATGTCCACTCCTCCATAAGATATATGTTTCTATCTGCTTAAATCAATCAATAGAAAGAGCTACAGCTTATTTCCCATAAATTAATATGAACTGTTTTGCTTCATATTAAAGAAGATATAGACATTTGCTGTTTATATGTTTTCATTGGGAACTGTTTAACAAGTAGGAGAAAAAATGTAGTGTTGTTCTGCATTGGTAATTCGGTGGTCTGTTTCATATAACAGATACAATTCAAAATAGTTTTTCATTTCTTAAGGGAAGGTTAGCATCTCAGATCCCTATGCCGTAAGCCATTCCTTGGTTGCCACCATTGTAACCAGTTGATACAATAATCTCATACAGCACACAGTGCATCAGATGAGATCAATACACTCTCTAAAGGTGTTTAAGGTTGTGTGTAAGGTTTAAAAACTGGTCTCAGTGGTGGAGTGGTTTTGTAATGTTTCAATTGCATAAGCGTCTAGAGAGTTCAAGGTTGTAGGGAAAAGGTATCTTTTTTTTGGGGGGGGGGGGGGAGTATGCTATTTTTTGAGATAATATGGTTTACCCTTAGTTGGCCATCTATGTGGCACTCTTAAAAATCAGTATGGGTAAGCTCCGGTGGAAATGTTGTATTATGGAGAACGTGAGAGGGGAGCAAACAGAAGTCACTCTACCACTATGCATCAGTTTTCACCAAACCTGCAATGTGAGATCAACTGTGGGTTGTGAGGAATTACATTGCTTAATTATGGTAGTTTATTAAAGAGCACATCAAGGTACAATTGTCTCAGCTATATTATTTGATTTCTCTTCAGACTTAAAAAATGTCTAAAAGTCAATTTGTATGAGCTACATAGTGTGAAATACATTCTGTTTTGAGATCTCATAGCCGACAATGGGGCTTATTTAAAGTTGAATGTACTAAAATATTTTTGCATAAGATAAGCATTCCTATGCTGCGCACGCAAACCAAAAATGCTTATGAATACGTCCAAATAGATATTTGTGCACATTGTTGACTTACATCCCCATGGTTCTTTAGAGGTGGAATTAGGGTTGGCAGGAGTGTACAGGAAGGGCATGTTCACATAATTGCATCACAATTAGACACAGACGCATCACCAGCTTTTCCTTTTAGGGGGTGTAACTCTTGCGGGTATCAGAGGGCTGGTGCAGCAATAAGCAATGATGATGACTATCTAGCCACTTCTGATGATGAATGACTGATCGATTATAGTACTTAAATAATTGCACCTATATTATATCATTATTTAATTGACATTTGCATTTGGACTAGGGCAGGAAAGGAGATTCCAATTTGATTGAAACTGTTAAACAACAGATGTAGAGGAGTATTTATTGGATTACATTTCATAGGGAAAATGACACTTTTACATTTACTAATAACTTACACTATTCTCTATTGTGTATATGACACTTTACATTATTATATTGTGTATATACAGGGTAATAGAACATTAACAGTAATTACTAACACTTTCCAGACATATCTACACTATCATGAGGCCTAAGTATACACAGAACACGCCTGACAGACGCCTGGTGCAGATACTACTGCTTTTGAGCTAGACGCATCTTGAGATGTATAAATAAAAAGCACTTGTAATGGGAAATCCCATATACAGGTATATATCTGTGAGCGCTGCCTAGTGGCCGTCTAACAAAACTAAAGGAGATGAAGGGAGATGCACCTGACTCACTATATGCATGTACTATTTTTGCTTGCATGCGTCTTTTCCTACATAAATTCGGAGCGCTAATGCATCCACCTGTAAACAAGCTGCATTTGGAATGAGGCTTTTTATTACCCAAGATACATTTATTTATTAGTGTCTTTCATTTGGTAAAATCTAAGAACTCCTATCAGTAGTGTTTGAAATTGGCTTACCCTGGGTAGGACATTCATTTTTATAACATTAATTATGCTACACCATGGTAAACCTGGATATTTCTACCTTGTTATATCCACCATAAAAAACTGTAAGCACAGCAAAAAAAAAAATCAAAAGAAAGATTTGATTTAGATCTTTAAAGATAATAATTCCTAAATACAAAAGGATTGACTACTGCCATTGAAACCTAAAACTAGAAGGCAGTTGCAAAATCTGAATCTCAGATAATGTAATATTACATCAATTTTTGAGCAATTGACTTTAAGATTGGAAAGAGCACTAAACTGATTGATTTCCATGAAACACCCAGGTAGGGAAATTTATGGTGAAGTCAATAATGGGAATAAATCATCAGAAAATAGACCTCATTCAAATTGTTTCCCAAGACACAGAACGGAGAGAGACAAATTTAGGCTTGAAAAGTGCAGTAATATAAGCTGACATAGCATGTGGTAGAAAATGAATGCTTTGGGCCTATGACGTTAAAAGAATGTAGCATAAAAGAGGATATATGGATTAGTGAATGTTTTGTAGTATAAATCATTAAGATCACCAGGTCCTGGACTTTTGCTGCTAGGGAGCATAGCTATAACTAACTTTGAAATGGGTGCATCTAAAAGATAGCCATAGGAGTTGGTCAGATGCATTCTATCCAGTGTCCAGTGTTGCTGTATCGCCAAGTGGGCCAGAAAGATGATAAAAAATGAAGCAGAGAGCCCTCTAAGGGCTGCATTTACTAAACTGCGGGTTTGAAAAAGAGGAGATGTTGCCTATAGCAACCAATCAGATTCTAGCTGTCATTTTGTAGAATGTGCGAAAATGACAACTAGAATCTGATTGGTTGCTATAGGAAACATCTCCACTTTTTCACACCCGCAGTTTAGTAAATATACCCCTAAGAGTTGTCTTGTAAGACAAATAAAGACAAAATATCTGAAAAAGTCTAAATTGTTTTTACAATGGATTCCTAATTTCACCCAGAAACCTCTAATAACCTATTCACACTGCCTATAAAACCCAGGTTATTGCTGGGACGAGCTCCAACGACCCGGGTTCAGTGCAAAATCCCGGGTCTGATGATCCGGGAATTAGACCTGGGACTTTTGCAGGGTTATTCCCGTGTCAGTCCCGAGTCACCGGCAGTGTGAACGGTGTGACCCGGGTTTTTCAACCTGCGTCTCACATAAAGAAGCTGATTGGGGAGTTAGGGACGCTGGAGGATGACGTCATTTCAATGCTGCAGAGAAGAGAGATAGGAGAAAGCATGGCACACTGACTATTCTCCCTCTCTGCCATAAATTGCTTCTTTCTCATCCTGAAATTACACTGTGCAAGGAAGCACAGTGTTAGCAGCTGCATCTAGCTCTCATTTGCTTTATAAAACAGCCAAAGAACGCAATGAAACAGGAACTCCTGGCTACATAATAGTGAATCGTCGGTCATAATTAAAGCAATGCAGTCACCACCCATTTTGGTCTCATCTTTGTGTGCAAAAAAAAGTCCCCTTTAAATGACCTCACCATTTTTCAGGCAATCAAATCTCCTCTTGTGATGACTTGCACTGTTTGCCAGGGCAGACCCAGGTTCAGTATGATTGAGGCGGACCCGGGAAATTCCCGGATCCACCTCTGGAGAGAAAAGATAATAACTCCTCCACTATTTAGTATCAATGACCATGACTTGGGTACAACCATCAACATCCAACAGTAAATGCTAAATAAATCTGTCCAAGTCCAAATTTTTACATATAGTAAGTATGTAAAATATGATATATATATATATATATATATATATATATATATATATATATATATATATATATATATATGTATGTACATAGATAGACAGATAGATAGATAGATAGATAAATAGATAGATAGATAGATAAAATATGTAAAACAACTTGTGAATTACAGGTTCATTTTGCTCAGTTCCCATAAAAATGCACTCCTGTTAGCAGGGCCGGTGCTAGGGTCCACGCTGCCCTAGGCATTTTTACAAAATCGGCGCCCCCCCCCGCAAAAATCAGCGCCCCCCCCCCCGCAAACATCGGCGTCCTCCTCCCTCCTCACCCCGTCTTTCCTTACCTTGTCTCACCATCGCCGCCTCTCAGCTCCGTCTCCTCCCCTCCACTCACTGACACTAGTGAGTGGAGGGGAGGAGACGGAGCAGAGAGGCGGCGGTGGTGAGCAATAGCCTCTTCCCCCCTCCCTGTGCATCTGAATGCTGTGCGGCGCCCGTGACAGGTATGGTCAGCGGTCGCCGCCGCACAGTTTTAAAGTAATTTACCATTCTGTGGCGCCCTCCAGAGCCCGGCGCCCTAGGCAAGTGCCTAACCTTGCCTAATGGAAGCGCCAGGCCTGCCTGTTAGTACATGTTACTAGGTGTATCATAGAGCAAGAGAGTGAAAGAATTAGGCAGATAGATTAGCATAACATTCAATTCCATGTTTCTGAAATAAATGAGTGCATAGTTTTATAGAACTTATAGTGTAAGAGTGTATTTTTCACTGTCACTGACAACTAAATACATATTTTCTTGTCTCTGGTTTACAGCTTAAACCTAAAATATGCAATGTTCTGCTTTGTGTTGATTAGTGTGAATACACTGTTGTTATAAGAGACCTTTCAAAAGACGTACCAAACATTACAGTATTACAACACATTTATTCAAAACATAAAATATGTTTTCTCACTTATGTCAGGAAACTATCTATTGTAGCATGAAAAACATATTTTCACTCTGAATAATTTGCCTGTTTCATAAACATGTTCAGAGCAGGCCTGGTTTCTTTTTAGTGTGGTGTCACATGGACATTTTAAAAGCCACATTTAAAGCACTGTGTCCAAACGCTTCAAACTGAAATCATTAATTTTAGAGATGAGCTGTTCAGGAGTTTGGAGAAATCTGACAGATCAGAATCTTGGGGTGCTGAGTCATATCAAGTCAAGATTCAGTTTCTCGCACCAAATTCGTATCCTAAACAAGGCAAACAAAATTTCAGCTAAAAATGTCAGATCCTGCGAGTTTTGGATCCATATTTTCTCTAAATATAGCCCTCCCTCCTGTTCTCAGCAGCCAGTTTAGAATTGATAGCAAATGGCATGCAATTGTGAACTCTCAAGGCTGGTTGTAGAGGGTTGGACAGGGTGAAAGAGACAATGTATATTGAAATACCTGTGATTTTACTGCACAAATCTTAACAGTTTCTTTATAGATCAGTATCTTGGCATTGGGTGTGAGAGAGTGCATAATAGACAAACAGTATCACTGACATCTGAATTATTTAGTGAACAAAAAACAGGGTGCTGTTTGACTGTCAGCAGCACACCTCAAAAAGCAAAATTCTGTTGCTTTTAAAATTCCAAGTGTTTCAATCTGAAAGCATTTGTGTGAGGGGCAATATATGTGATATCTAAACTGTTTAGTGGACAAAAATCAGGGTGCTGTTTGAATGTAAGCAGCACACCCCAATATATACATATATTCAGAGGAGGACTGGCAATTTTACCCTGGGAGGCAATATTCCACTCAGCAGCCTATTAGGAGTAATCTAAATGGAATAAAATGCAGGTGGTCCAGTGACCCAACCCAAGGTAGATCACTATGGGACCGGCCCGGGGATCAGATGCCCCCTGTCCCCCAGCCAAGCCTGCCCTGCATAAATTGCAGAACTTCTGACACCTTTCGACACTGACACCCTTAGGTGATTCATGCAGGAGCAACTTCTTACTTCACAACAAATGGTGTGTTATTGTTTGAATCACAATAACAGCATGCGGTCTTGTCAGGATGACACTAGTAAGCAATATTGAGTTGCCTACGACTCCTGGTGACACTAATGCTAACTATCACAGAAACCAGCGCTCTAGTCACCAGCCAGCTCTTCTAGCATCGGTCACCTTACAGCTGGAAAGACAGAATTAAAAACACAAATCTCTGCCCTTTGGTCTAATTACCCCATTAGACCATATTCTCCACCTGTGTGTAGTAAACCTAGCAAACATTTCCAAGTGTTTCAATCTGAAAGCAATTCTGTAACGGTCAGTTTCACCTCTGTACTAGTAAGCGACCAAAAGACAGGGTGCTGTGAATGGCCTGGCATTGTGCCATAGCCCTTCTATGCTGAAGGGATGAGAAGGATGATGATGCTACAGGCACTGCTGCTGCAGGTGATACACCTACCATGTGGGCTATCACGGTCATGTAGTCTTGTGTTTGACCAGTATCCACATATCCGTGCTGAAGAGTATACTTGGTACAATGGCATTTTCTAGGGACTGAATTACTCTTTGTTTAACCTCCCAGTCCAGCTGAGGAATCGCTGTTTGGGAGAAATAAAATTGAGATGGAATTTGATAGTGTGATCACATTATCTCAACTAATCTGCTAAAACCTGATGCATTAATGGCGGAAATTGGACACACATCCAGTGCTAACAGCTGTCATGGTTTTAGTGATCCTCTGCAACAGGACTGTCATACTTGCAAACACTTGTTTCACAGACCATTGTTGTCTAAAACTATGATTCCTCTTCTTGGTCTCCTGTATAGAAGTTCCACCTCCAACAGCAGCAGCAGACATAGTGCACAAGGAAGCCTCTTGGGAATAATGGATTGCATTAGGGGAGTCAGCTTGCTATTGAAAATTGGATGCTAGACTACGTACTAATTATGAGGATGTTGATGATGAAGGTGTTGACTGCTGCTAGCTGATGCTGGACTGCTTCCACTTTTTGATAAACTACTTGAATGAGCTTCCTGCAAATAACTTAAAAAGAAGATTGTAAGCTGGCATGAGGGCCTTCTTACCCCTCTGTCTGTCTGTATTACCCAGTATTGTTTTATTACTGTGTTTGATCCCATTTGATAAGGGCTATGGAATTTGCTACAGCAATCTAAGCAAATTATCATGATGATGATGGTGATGATGATGAAGAGAGAAGGTGCCTATCTCTACTTATTGTGGCATCACAAAGGCTACAGATGTGTTGATAAATGTTGGCTGGTTTGGGATAAAAATATTTCCATACGCAGGAGGTGGATTTTTTTAGTCTTTTGCCAGCATGATAATGCACTTATCATGGGCATGAGATGCTACCACTGGTGACTGATTTATTATTATGATTTATTATTAGGTCAACAATCATCATCATCATCAACATTTATTTATATAGCGCCAGCAAATTCCGTAGCGCTTTACAATTGGGAACAAACATTGATAAGACAATACTGGGTCATACATACAGACAGAGAGGTAAGAGAACAATTCACATGCTCAACACTGTTATTAGGTGAATAATTCAGATGGCAACAGTTTCATTAGGTCGACAATTCAAATGTAGACAGTATTATATGATTAATGTTAGGTTTAGGGATATTATTGTAGACCTAATAATTCTGTCTACATTTCAATTTTCAACCTAATAATATGGTCTACATTTCAATTGTCAACCTAATAATACCGTCAATATCATTATTGTCTCCAATCCTGTCTATATTATGGTGTTGACCATATAAATGTCGATCATGTAACTGCTGAACATATGTATCACACACAGCAAGCAGTAGTAACAAGGGGGAATTTGACACTTGATATACTTTTAGCATTTTTTTCAAACCACCTCAGTTCTGCGGTGAGCCTGGAATATCTTCTTTTCTAAAATGACCATCATATCAACCAGTGATTTGCCTATGTTTTAAAAGTGTCCTTTACTTTATCAAACTGCCATAATGTCTGCCACTGCTGTGCCACAATGTTTTATAGGTGTTGTATCTTTTATTAAACAGCTCTGTCACTAATTTTAATCAGCCAGCTCGCTGCAGTCTTTGGTTAACACTGGGGAAAATGTTGATAGTTGTGAAAAGAGAATTAGAAAAAATACTATAAATGACTGTAAATTAATCTTAATGTTATAAATACGATTGCAGGGCTAAAAATAGCTTAAAATCCCATGATTTTACCTGTTTTTCACAGTTTTTCAATGAAATCCAATTCCAAAACCAAAATATATGAGGATTTTTGGCCAAAACCAAAACACAGATGGTTTTAGAACTAAATCCCAAATACGGGGTCTGCACACATCTCTAATTTATTCATTTGGGGAGTATGTCACATGAGCTCTTGGAAAGTGCTGACAACAGTTTTTCAGACAATGCACTCAAGATAAACGCTATCCAATTGAAATCCATTATAAGTGATCAAACCTGGCTCATATAGCATTTTAAGCACTCATTACAAACAATGAGCAGTAACGAGTCTGCACTTTTCCAGCTAGGATAAAAAGTGTTGTCATCTTGAGCGTTTCTCAAGCTGGAAAACAAAAATAAGAAAAGTGCCCATGTAACAATAACCTTGCTAAAAAACATTTTCTGAAATGAACCATATGTATACTAATGTTTTAATCTGTTACTGGTATAACTGATATATATTTATTGTGCAAAATATGGGTAACAATAAAATAAAGTGATTTTTTTTATCCTGGAGCTAATTTTAATGGATAATTATTTCAAAATTACATTTACTCAATTTCTCTATAAAGGTTCATTTAGGTACATAGGCATGATTTATTTTTTGTGTGCAAATGATCCGTATGATTCTGTGCACTTACAATCATTTGAGTGCTAGCAGAAGTAAACAGAAGATATAAAAGTGTATTATATATACTATGTAAATATTTCAAGATATCAAAATGATATCACTGCAAGGGCACCGCGATCATCTTTTTTTAACTACCTGATCCTTAGCAGTTTGTACAGCTTGGCATTTGCCTGGTTTTCATGGTCCAGTCACTCATCACAAGAAAACAATTAATAAAAAAAATTCTCAGCTGCTGGACAGGAAAGTATTGCTTCCCTCTGCCACGCTATAAATAATAGCGCTAGGGAAAAACCTATTAGTTTTTTAATTGTCCAAAAATTGGGAAAGGACCTAATAAATAAAGATATATAAAAATTTAAATTAAAATTAGCAGAGTTAATCCATTACAGATGAAGAATCAATTGACTTGATAATGTATTGAATTAAAAGAATACAAATCTATATTTAACCTTAAAGTTACATACAAAATGCAGATACACCTTACCCACATACTTAAAGTCAATCACTACTATGCTAAAGTGCATGTGTGTATGTTCTAGATCAGTGTTGGCTAACCTGTGACACTCCAGGTGTTGTGAAACTACAAGTCCCAGCATGCTTTGCCAATAGACAGCAGCTTATTGCTGGAATGGTATGCTGGGTCTTGTAGTTTCACAACACCTGGAGTGTCACAGGTTTGCCAAAACTGTTCTAGATACTGCAAACTGGTGGCCACCTGAGATGGGATTTTAAGGATGCTGACGTGCAAGACCACAGGACAATTCAGCACAAACGCCCATGACTGTGTAATTCTAAGCTGTGGATTGATTACAATCTTTCCGACCATAATAAGACTTTTAGGATATTTACTCGGGACTCTATATGGTATTCTGGACTCTGGTTTGTGTCTCAGTTTTATGTTTGCTAGGTTTTAACAGCGTGTGTTATGCTGCCTTATAGAGGATAGACCATTATATGTGTGATCAGTCTGAATAAACTGATTTTAAGTGTGTAAAAGAAATTATGATCTTTTTAGCTAAGCAATGTATAGCTTGTAAAGAAATGTTAATGTAGAAGCTAATTAGTTAAAAATAAATGAGTACAGACCTTCATAGCTAAAGGAATTCCAATTAGATTAATGACTTCTGTTTTAAGAATGAGAGGTTTTACTTTGAAACTTAGATATAACTCATTTTCAGTAAAGATAAGCAAGATAAGCTGTCTGTCCTGCTCTAAGTAAGAAAGATTTATAGATGTCTTTGTACGAATGATTGAATATTATAACTACAATGTGAAGGATTGTGTTAATTATTATACTGTGTAACCAAAAGAGGGTATGCTATGTTTTCTGTATAAATATTAGTATACCAGTTTCAGTAAAAGAGAACTGATTATTCCAGACAACTGTATGTGTTTCGGATCAGTTCTCTAGTGCGCACTATATACCTAAATTAGAAGTGAATTTACAGGTGGCAAAAGGTCTATTGCCATTAACGATGTGTGGGTAAGGTGCATCTCCATTTTGGATGCCGTTTTAAGGTCAAAAATATATATATTTTTTTATTCAATACATTGTCAAGCAAATTGAATCTTCATCTATAATGGTTCAATGCTGTCAAATATCATTTTTACTTTTATGTTCATTTAAAATTAATATATTTTTCACAAGTGCTGGTAATAAACATGCTGCAGCAGGGTAGTCATGGTAGTCCTTATAAGCAGTGCTCAGTGCACTTGTTCCCAATATAACCTATAAACTTGCACATAGTACTACTTTATTAATGCCAATAGGATTGAATCATGCCTGTCCACTTTCTTTCACTTCCCTTCTTTGACCATGTACCACATCTGAGTCTCCCTATTTATGAGTCTATTTCATCATATAGCTAATGCTCCTATAGACTTTCAATGAGCTGTATATGAGGCAAAAACCAAACATTAAAGCCATGTACATAAACTACCACTTGAAAGTCCATGTTAGTGGGGCACCAAACCAGTGTAAATTGACCATGACATTTTATAACTCATTTGCATAAAAAAATCCATCTCCAAACAGGGAGTTTTTGATAAGTTGAAATAATTTCAGCCATTTAAATGTTTATTCTGAAATATGTGTAGCCATTCTGACTAATTGTAGTCTGATATGCAATGGTTGATGAATGCCATCTCTAAGTTTATAATGTACATCTTAGATCTACCTCTGATTGTGCCTTGTCTCGTCTCAGGTAATCACCTCTCACTCCCGCCTACAAGATTTCTCCCATGCTGCTTCCCACTTATGAAATTCCCTACCACGCTCAGTCAGGTTTTCCAACAACCTTCATATCTTTAGACGTTCTCTAAAAACCAATCTCTTTTTTACAGCTTACCTTATCCCTGATAATACTACTCACACTAATACACCCTCACAGCTGTCCCAATATCCACTCTAAGCCACACTCGCTCCTCTTGTTTCAGCTATGCCCTCTTCCACTTAGAATATAAGCTCTCTAATGAGCAGGGTCCTCCTTACCCTTTATTTTCAAGTCTGCATTTATTTTGCTTGCCTTGTATGTCTCTGTTTCCCTTGCAAGTCCCTGTTATATATATGTTCTGTTTTCCCTACTGTACGGCGCTGTAGAGCACTGTGGCGCCTTACAAATCTATGATGATGATGAAGATAATAATAATAATAATAATAATAATAATAATGATACATCCACTTTTCTGATGGATTTCCACTGACATGAACATACACTCAGCTTCAATTCAAATACTTTATCGTTAAAACAAGAAATTACATGTGCAAAATGAGCAGAGACCCCTTATATGTCCCAATCATGACCTGAGTAAAACTTCTCACATTTACATATCTTAATAAGCCCAATGTTTTAAATTAAACAATTTTCATGGTTCACAGTTTGTTGGTGTTTGGTCTGGGGTCTCGAATCAGGAACTCACAGGATGTTTTCAGATGGGGACTACTCTTTAAGTGGACTTTTCAAAATCATAGCCACTTTTCTGTTTAAAGCGAGTATATAAAACTTAATTAAAAATTAATAGAACTAATGAACAAACATTTCAAATTATTTGGGGGACCAGAATTCTCAAAATTTCCCAAAATGGAAAATTATCTCGTTTAGTTATTTGCTTTGATCAAGTTCATGTCTCTAGATCTAATTTTGTGCCATATTTTTCAGTTTCACACTTTTGTATATTTTCCTACATTTTACATTAGTAAATGACACATTATTTACTTGTAAAACAAGTCCTATATCTTGTACACTGCATAATTACAATCTTGCCCTGAGTCCTAACATTTCTGTCTTCAATACATTTATGTATAAACAGACATTAACAGCCCATTGTGTACAATCAATCATTTTGAGCTAGAGTTTGGAATGTCATGTAGCATATGATATACTTAGCAATCATGAGCATGTATGGAAATAATAAATATCTAGGAAGGTGAACTGGGTATATAGTGGTAATGTGCTGCATTTAATATACCTCACATGGGATTATTTACTACACTTAAATATTGTGGCAGCGTATTGCATTTATTATTTTAAGCCCATTGCAGATTTTCTTACACGATCTTAGATGTACAGTTTTACAAAAGTGAAAAACACACCACAAAAATGTGCCCACTATCAGGTTTGGATCACCTTTTACCGTTTTCTTATTCTTTGTACCATTTGTTTCACCCACAGTTGTGTGTTATTTAACTCCTGACAATAACAGGGCACATGATCTTCGACTAATTTATGCACCACAATTTTATATATGTGTTTTTTTAGATACATTGTTTAATTTGCACATATAAAAATAAGCCCTTTATAAAAATTATTCTAGACTAAGCAAGGGTCTCCTATTGAAAATAGTGGTTTTATCTCCAGTTTAATCATGGTATAAATGCCTATGTGTCACAGCCACAAAGCTCTGTGAATCCTGGGCAGAAATTGGAATTCCTTCAACTATGATCCGGTCTTTGAAACTCATTCCTTTTCCACAGAGTCTCGATAATGCAGAGCTGCACGGAATCTGGCATGATAATGCGTATGTCGCATATTCCATATCTCAGTTCCACTCATAGTCCTAAGTCTAAGCAAACAAAGCTGGAGAACAAATGTATTTGACTAACGCCATTATCAAGCTATAGACAACATATGCGCTAGTTGTAATGCCTACCATTCAACTATATATTCTCCTAATGTCATGAGGTGCCAGATCACGGCACTAGTTTAGATTATTTGTGCTGTATCTGTATTTGCTCAGACCACAATTTGCGCATTATGGCATCTAATCAATTCACTCTCTATCAAGTCAAGGGTGATACTCAGATATGATCTGAATTGCCAACAAACACATTTAATCAACGGAAATTTGGTTGCAGACATAACACATCACAGTGCACAGTAAAAATGCAAAATGTCTTATAACTTGTCACAGCTACAAACACTGATTAAAATGAAAAACGTTGTAATCTCTATCTATGAAATTGTTGGGGCAAGTAAACAAAATCAGCCTTTTATCCCCACAAAACAACAGTTTCCTAAAAACAATAACAATAATTGTTTGGGGTCAAATCCACTGAAAGGTATATTATGATAAAACCTTTGAATATCATGGTTTATCTGTTAATTCATGTTCCTCTATGTGCCTTAAATCGGTATTAAAATCAATATAGGAAAATGCACATGTACTATATTTTTTTCTGCAAAAACAAACACTAATAAGAGCTATCAGGATATTGCTCTCTTACATCTGTTGAAACAGCTGCTAAGGCTACATAGTAGACAGAAATAACTAATTTGCATGTTATAACCTATGGCCATATGGTGTGCACACTTAATATATATTTAGTTAATATTCTGCTTGGGCGTATTGCTTAAGTACAATACGTGCAGTAATTAGACCCTGGGACATAGCATTTCATCGATTTCAAAAAGAAGTGAGGACATACTTGGGCTTTGTCATGTTTTGGTCACTAACTATGCAATACACAGCTTCAAATTTGCATTTGAAGCTGCTCTATCACCAATGTCAAAAATCTTACTAAAGTGCCTCTCACCCAAAACTGCGTGAGGTGAGCTCAAATACAAGAATGTGATTGGTCCTCCAACTCACCACTGCTCCACCTCCATTAGAATTACAATGCTGGCAAGTTTTTTTTGTTGTTTTTTGGAAAAACAGCTACCCCTGGGCTACTGCTGGGGAACCTTAGTAACATCTTTTACATAGCTAGTAGTGCATTTTAAACTACTAGAGTACATTGATGGACCCTAAGCCTCAGTGGGCACCACTAAGAGGCTTAATACAGGAAAACATGAAAATGTGTTTAATTTTCTTAAAGGAGCTGTCCACACACAAAATCTACTTTACTCTCTGCTCCAAGATTTAAGAAAGGCAGGGGTTCAATACCTGGCACCGCTGCTCCTCAAGAGTTACTCAACCTCCCAGCGCCTGTTTAATGGCTAATTTCTTGCTGCTGATGTCAGGATAATTGTTAAACTCCACTATTCTGATGCATTGGGCTTGTAATGTGTCCAAAGCACTGATTGGCCAGTACTCTCACACAATAGGAGTGGGCATAAGGAGGGGGCATATCCAATTGTGCCTTACCTCAACAGTGAGGATTTCCTTTTGCCCCCATAGGGTTGGAAGGGAACTCCGCAATGTTGAAATACCATGTTACCACAAGAAATGCTCATCCGAACATTGTGGGTAATTGAATATGCTCGTTTCAAAAGAAAATAGTTTCAAATGTTTTGTGTGATGAGAATTAATGAACAATATTACACAACACTGTACAGAGGTTATGCAATTATTCACATCAATCCCTGCCCTAAGAACTTACAATCTAAATCCCCTGCCATGCACACACATACTAGGAACCATTTTTTGAGAAGACAATTAACCTACTAGTATATTTTTGGATGTCTAAGCACTCAGAGGAAACCGATGCAAACATGGGTAGAACATACAAACTAATCAGATAGGGTCTTGTTCGAAAACAAACACATGAGCCCAGCGCTGTGAGGAAGTTCACACACCAGTCACCTGCTGGTTCCACACAGTTTATAAATACCTCATAACATTCTTGATTTTATTTGGGACAGTCTTGATCCACTTGGCCAGTCAGGAATTTTGTCCCACTTCTGGGAACAGTGAGATATGTCCGCTGTGCGTACAAGTGCAGGTGTGCAAATAAGAAAGAGGAGAAGGTTTGGGCAACGTTGTACAAATGTGCCAGGAATTCAGCATACCCACAAGTCCCCAGTGTTACATGGTCATATCCTTATTTTGGAAGGGGGCGATGGTGGTGTCTTAATTGTGAAAATTGAAATGTTTGGAGGTATATCTTATACTGTACGCAAGATACCAATTTTTATTCCATCAATATGCTTGTAAATAAGCCGTTCGTGGCTCATGTCATGTTAGCAGTTAATTAGATGTGAAATAATATGTTAATGCAAACATACAGTGCTTTGCTCAACACACAACAAAGACGCTTTTTTACATAATATGTCAGATGTGTAGAAACTGAAAACTACAGCATGAAATTGCATTTGTTATATGAAGGGGAGAAAGCAATCTTGCAATAAATTCATATCCAGTATGTTCATAATAGAAAAAGAACATCCGGTTTTCTTATAGCATTTGATCTGATTGAACAAATAAATATATATTTCTTTGTAATTGCATTAAATTAACTCTTGTATTTGCAAAAAGAATAACTTTTATGTTCAAGTTTTGCTGCAATGTTCTGCTCATGGTGACTATTAAGTTAAAGCTTAGCTGATGCACAGGAAGAAGGTAAAGGAAATGAAAATTAAGGAATTCAAATAATTAGGCGGCCCTGTGTAAGGTTTAGTATAATGTATATACTGTACAATAAACTTTTTTTTATTGTAGAGTATAAATAATTAAAGAGGGATCCTTAAGATAACTTAACTACGCAAGTGAAAAGTTAAAGGGATTTTCTTTTCTACAAAAATTATCAACCTCTGGATTCCTTCCTTGACATCAGTGGATCTTTGGTAGCTCTTTGGGGATTTTTCAGTGGCATAATGGAACTAATCAGGTCAAAACCTTTGGTTCATATTCAGAAACCAGTCCATACGGTAAATTTAAGAAAACTTTTTAAAAGGAATAGTGGAGGTGTTGCTGACAGCAGCCAATCAAAATCTAGATTGTCTAGAATGCACTAGATAAATGATAGATAGAATCTGATTGATTGCTATGGGTAACACCTCCACTTTTCCTTTTTAGAAGTTTTAGTGAATCTTCCTCCATGGCTGTCTTTAGGTATTTATGAACATGCATAGATCTTGGCCATAATGTGGATGTTTTGGGGCAGTCTGTAAGCACATTTAACAATACATTTTTGGGGGGCTTGTGCAGCACACAAATACAATAAATGGAATATATTTAACCCTAATAACTAAATGAGCAAAAAAGTAAAGTTTAGTGAATATACTTGGTGGCATTTGTATATATCCTTGAAGCTGCAGAAGTTTCTGTGAGGGCACACAAGCTGGATTCGTATTACATAGTCTCAAGGTGGCATTGACAACTAGGAGCCAACATTCAGTACTGTAGTGCTTGCCACAAAATGACTTGACAAGAAATGAAACATTACTGAGTGCATTTATCCAACAAGTTGTTTAATATAAATCGGTTGAGAAATTATCAATTAAAAGTCAGTACTTTGTTAAAATTTATTTACTGATAGGGTATTCCAAAGGCATTGCTTTGACATGACTCTGCACGTTAGCACCTACTGTGTATTATCATCATCTTCAGCATTTATTTATGTAGCGCCAGCAGCTTCCGTAGCGCTTTACAATTGGGAACAAACAGTAATAAAACAATACTGGGTAATACATACAGACAGAGAGGTAAGAGAACCCTGCTTGCTAGCTTACAATCTATAGTTTCAGTCATTCACACTACAATTTTACAATTATGGCTATTTTGCCCATATTTATGCATTTTGTAGGTTTCAATACAAGTATGCACATATGCAAAAGGGACACAAAGTGCAAATCAGCCGTGTGAAGGAGCTCCTATATCGCCGCTGATGATCCAGTCGCGGTGGGCAGAGATTAAGCAACGCATAATGGCCGCTAGCATTTCACTGCTGTTTACATGCGCCCAACTTAGGCGCAGATTAAAATATGAACTGGCTGAAAGACAGAACATTTCAACCAACGAAATTGTCTCTCATATATTACTCCACAGTAAGTTAGGTTCAAACAAAGGAAAAACATGTGCTCACAGGACAAGAAGTCATAACTAAGAAACACAGAGCAGTGAGTCATCATTGCTGTTGTCCAGTTGTGTGGGTGTGGTATAGGTCACAAGCCCACCCTGAAGCAAGGCATTCTGGGTAAAGCTTTATAACAGGCTTGTCCAACCTGCGGCCCTCCAGATGTTGTGAAACTACAAGTCCCAGCATGCCCTTCCAGCTATCAACAGGTTGTCTACTGGCAAAGCATGCTGGGGCTTGTAGTTTCACAACATCTGGAGGGCCACAGGTTGGACAGGCCTGCTTTATAAGCTTCAACTCAGTCTGTAAAAGGCCTCTTTCGATCACACCACATACACACTTGGAAGTTGGGGACTTCTCTTACACCTGGAGCCCACAAGACATAATCACTCCACAGTAAGCTTATATTATGTGTCTTAAACTTTTATCTTCTTATATCTGTCTGTATAACTTTCCTTGCTTGCATGTATTTCTATTAACTCTGTTTATTTACCTTATATGTATTCTGCCTGCAACTTATAATACTTTGCTTGCACATATATGTAAAGTTTATATCTATTTTCTATTAACTCTCTGAATCTTTAAGTAACCTTTTCACACATACTTTATAAAAGCTAGCTTTACTATTTACACTACAATGAACTCTAACTTCCATCCCCCTCATCTCTTTCTCACCCTCTATGCTAGGTCTGACCACATGTTAACCACACAGGCACTATGTAATCTTCCTGTATCACTCTCTCATTTATCTTATATTTTTCTCTCTCTCTCTCATTTAATCTTTCTTTATTAACCACCTAAACACATTTGTACACATTTTATACATACACTAACATCTGCTTGCTTTAAACACATTCTTTTTCTCTCTTGTTACATCTTTACACACATTACACGAAAGAACAATACTGAACATACACTCCTATACATTTCTGTCTTACAGCATATACACTAGTACATATAAATATATATAGACACACAACAGAATAGGATATTATATACTTACTTCTGAAGTTTTAGCATTGTCTGTTTAATCTATAATGTATTATCTGTATTGTATGTATGCATTCATGTACTGTATGTTTGATTATCTTTGTAAAGTAAAAGACTTGTATCTTTATGCCTGCTTAGTATGTTTAGATAACTGAAGTGAATAGGATGAATGGATGTTTATATAGATAATGCAGTATAGTGAGGTAATTGATAGATTGGTATTTATTTAGCGATTAACACATAATGGTGGGCTATTTGACGGTGAAAGTCAATAGATGTGTAATATTTAGGCGATATATATATATAGCCTTGTCAAACACAGGAATTGCGTAAGCCGCTCCTACAAATTTCTAGTTGGGATGCGCAAGCATAACAACTGGAATACCTTGTTTATGGTTGGCATGGTATAAGGTGAAAGCTCAAAAGGTTGAGTGAAATAATGCATCTAAAGAACATCTGAGATGTCACGGGTGCATATTATTTGATACGACTAAAATAGCGAAAAAGACGCAAATTGCATTATATCCCAATAATTAATGAGATTGGTTATTAATAAGATCAAAGGCATTGTATCATTATCATGGCGGATCCCAGGATCCTATTACAAGCCCCAATATAGAATTTGTAATGCAAGTTTAAAGCTGCACCTGGCTGTGCAATCTTCCCTTTATTTTATTAGAGAAAATAAAACATAAATAATATTTGTAATGCCAGAAATTAATCATTTGTTATTGTGATTATTTTAATCTGGCCCAACACGCTCAAAGAAAATTCAAATACTATTCATAAATATAACTATAATATGACACAGTGAACAACACAGCTTAATTTATATATGGCAGTTCAATTATTTGAATAGTTTAGTACAGGTGTTAACTTTATGTGAACAACTTTATATACTTATTTAGACCTTCTGCACAGAAGGATTACAAGCAAACATACATTTGAAAGTATATTGTCAGTATCAGCCAAATGTTGAAATAACTCTACCTTTATGTCTTTGTAGATGAGAAGCTTCCTTTCCCTCAAAACAAAATATCTCTCTTGAAACTTGTTTCCAGAAAGAAGTTTTGAGGAGTCCTCTTTGTATTTCATATTACCCGACTGAATTTGACGGGAAGTATTCCTACCTAGAATAAAACACACATTACTTGTCTGAATTATATTGTTATAAATGAAAATTGTTGGATAAGCAACTATTTTAGGTCTTTTGTTTACATATTCAAAAATAAATTATTATTTTTAATACACGGAGAAGCAGAAAATGAACTATTTTAACGTTTGAGACTAATTTTAATGTAGTGTACGATAGGTTAAATATTCACAACTTTACCAGAACTAGGCTTTGCATATAGAGAACATTCTAATTCTCAAATCTAATATCCAAGTCAACTGTCTTACCTTTTTATTCCTTCAAATGCTCAGGTCCTTGAAAAATGCCATACTGAGACCTAAGGTATTAGCTAAAAAAGGTTGACTACCTACCATTGGTAAAGTCTATATAAACAAGATACAGATTACCCAGGTATGGTACATTTAATGGCAGCGCCTTTCTATAGTCATATAACAGAACAGATACGTTTACCGAGTATGGTTTTAATGGGCATATGTTACATGAACTAGCATGTGATCATATACCTAAAATGTAGGATGGAAGATTTGGCCTACATTTGGGTGAATCCTTTTTTAGAAATAAGTGAGGAGCATTCACCAATCAACCATAAGGTATGGGACATTTGAGGAAGTCCACTTTTTGTCAACATGATTTATATATTTAAATAATATTCTGAAGTACAGATTAATATTAAACTAAACATTGGCTTCAACTAAGATGTAAAAAATGCCACTGTGGTAAAAGCAGAGGACCAGGCCTGTTAATAAGGGTTAATCTCCAAGGTTTAAGACTAACTTTGGCTTTGATAAAGTCTCATTTAAAGAGACAAAACACGTCAGTCAGTTTTGCCTTTTCCGTCACACTACCGGTCCGAGCACCCTTGTATACGGTCACTTTACCGCTGGGAACTGATTTCATGAGGAATAAGGAGACTCCAATTCTGTTTCTGCCTGGACAGATTAATTTGTTGCGCACTATACTAGGGAGCACAACTACGACCGGAGAGCTGCGGGAAGATGAAAACACCAGGGTGGTCGTAAGTGTCCATGGATTCGTTTCCCTGTATTTACTTCATCTGGACATATGCAAGCTTGCTAATCCGGATAACGTTTATTCATATCATTTGCTGTTAGTTCTGTTTGGAGAACTGCTCAATTCATAAGAGACAAGTGGAAATGGGAGAGAGCTCCCTTATATCAATTGACATTGATTTCTTACTACCCAGTACTCTGAGGGTCCCATCCATTTAATATATATATATATATATATATATATATATATATATATATATATATATATATATATATATAAGGCGATCTTTACTGACCAATTTATAGCGATATAACTTTCATTGTGAGCTTTCTAATAATTTTATATTTATCGGCTAGTACTATGTGTTTTTTTATATATTGCATAGACTGATTTTACTGTGATGAACTATTAAATGTATTTTACTATATTTCTGGCGTGACTGTTGTATATATTCTGCCTTGGTTTTTTGATAGAGGCAAACATTTTATGTAATACATTACACATCACTTTTTATATTTTATATTTTGACACCTACTTTTACATCACACTCCAGCACTGCTATTTTTGTGTGTTTCACATTTATATATTTAAATAACTTTCTGAAACCCCAAGATATATAAAACTAAACATTAGTTTCATCTAAGATGTAAAAAATGCCATTGTGGTAAAAGCTGAAGACCAGGCCTGTTAATAATGGTCAATCTTCTGTCGGTAATAAAAGGCTTTTAACCCAGGACTTAAGTAATGTGGATGTTTTAGTCACTATGGGCCTCTTCATTTAAGATCCTTAATGAATCAGGCACTATGTCACTATATGATAATACTATTGAGGTCTATTTTTGTGCTTGGGTATATCTGTTAAAGTATCTATATACTGTATACATGTTAAATCACTGTATCGGTAACAGAGCCCAGTGACCAGGATAGAAAATAGGCCATTCTCCAAAAAGTGGACAAAATAACATTTCATCTATACCCAGGCCCGGCGCTCCCATTAGGCAAGGTTAGGCACTTGCCTAGGGCGCCGGGCTCTGGAGGGCGCCACAACAATGTAAATTACTTTAAAACTGTGCGGCGACCGCTGACCATACCTGTCACGGCCGCCGCACAGCATTCAGATGCACGGTGGAGGGGGGAGAGGCTCCGGAGCAGAGAGGCAGCGGTGGTGTGACAAGGTAAGGAAAGACGGGGTGAGGGTGGAGGAGGGCGCCGATTTTTTCAAAATGTCTAGGGCGCCATGGACCCTGGCACCGGCCCTGTCTATACCGGCACCTTCTCAAGTATCAAGTGACCATTGTCCTCAATGTTTTATAACTATTCCACCTGCCCCACTCCCAGACCCAGTGAAGACCAACATAGGAAGAGACCAAGAGCCAGGGCAGGCACAAAACATCTAGGAAAGCCGCTAGTGATAAAGACTCACAACAATGTTCCTTCCCTGTGAAACCTGAGACTGGTACCCTGTGGTATAGCCATAGTTTAAAAGCTTTGAGTTGGGCAAAATAAGACAACCTTTTGTGTGGTCCTGTGTATTCAACCTTTAAAGTAGTCCCATCACACATCTCTAAACCTTTACGTAACGCCTCTATGAATAACCACTAAAACCATATTCCGAAATCTTAGTTTACTTTGCTTGGCATACACTTGAAACAAATAGACTGTCATGAAGGAGATGCTATATATCATCATCAGTTATTTATATAGCGCCACTAATTCCGCAGCGCTGTACAGAGAACTCATTCACATCAGTCCCTGCCCCACTGGAGCTTACAGTCTAAATTCCCTAATATAGACACACAGACAGACTAGGGTCAATTTTGATAGCAGCCAATTAACCTACTAGTATGTTTTGGAGTGTGGGAGGAAACCGGAGCACCCGGAGGAAACCCACGCAAACACAGAACATACAAACTCCACACAGATAAGGCCATAGTCGGGAATTGAACTCATGACCCCAGCGCTGTGAGGCAGAAGTGCTAACCATTAGGCCACTGTTCAGCTATATATTTTTACCCTTCTAATCCAGGGGATTGGGTTTAATTTCAAGTTGTACATCTTTCTCATTATGTCTAATTTTATGAAAGAAATCTATTTCAGGGGACTGTAGTCTGTGTAATTAATCCAAACACATTTTCATCAGCTTTTGACTTTGGTACAAATTTGCCTTTTAAAATATTTTTTTTAATTTATAAAAATAACAAATTTGTTAGCATGGGATCTAACCCTAGGAGTTGTGATCAGAAATGAATAAAGTGCACTCAGAAGTCTATATTTTAAAGAAACACATAACAGTTATTTCCTGTTTTGTTTAACTTTTTTTACTGTATAATTTCGAAAGTTGTGAAGATGCACTTTGTGCCCTTTATAATGGATTCAAGATATTTAACTAAAAGCTATTCCTACATAAAATGCATTATAAACTGTACATAGCAGGAACACATACTTAGTGATATTGATACTTTAGGGGTTAAATCGCACTTAACTGCATTTTTCTTTAATTGCCATTTCACTGCTAAATGCAGGAACTGTTGTTTCATGTACATGAGAATTTATTTTATCAGTGATAATATGTTGGCAAGGTAATAAATCACGGAAGAATTATAAGACATTGAAGACGAATATTAGGCACATTATTTGTGCTTTAGAAATCCATACATTAGCGGATTGGATATTTTTTTTATTTATTTCTTGTACTAAAATCACACTATGCAAAGAGTAACACACTTGGAATACAATTTTAGCATCATTAAAATAAAGAATAAACTTTTTCAAATAACTTGTGTTAGCAATGCATCAGCCATTTCTTAACACACACTGGGTCTGAGTCATTAAGGAGAGCAAAGCAAATTAATTTATTTTACAAATAAGGAAAAAAAAATGGCCTTTTTTTTCATGTAGCACACAAATGTTTGAAAGCTTTATTTCTGCACTGAAATTTAAAGTTGATCTAGGACTATAAATCTGTTCCCACATTTTAAATTTACCTCCCCTCCAATGCAACGTGGTTTTGCCCAGGTGCAAAGTTACTCTTTTTTATGCTTTGCTCTCCTTAATGACTCAGGCCCAATATGTTTATGATACTTGTAATATATTGTCCCTCGTAAGTAAAATATAATAATAATAATAGCAATACCTATCAACAATGCCAGCAGTGCAATTACATTATTGACTCTAGTATCGATGATGCTCTAAAATTAATTATAAAAATAATTTAATGCTCTTTCATGCACCATTAAAATGCAGACATACACTGCTTCTGCTTATTTGTGCAAGTGTAACACATAGAGCGCTACACTATTAGACATCGCCCACCCTGTGGAGAGGTTATCAGGGGGGTGTTTAGTTTAATGAGGCTGGTGCCTCACCTAACATGGCCTCAGTGAAGCAGACAGCCCGTTGCCATCAGTGGGCGGAGCTTAGCTACACAGTGCATTTAATATAGCCCCTGCAGGGGTAATAAAAGGAAAGGAGAGTCCCATTAAGTTAAGCCCATGAAAGTAAGGGGGAGTGCACGGCGGATGCTGTGGAAGCACATTTTTGACCTATTAGGGGGCGTTGAGACCCCCAGCTAACAGTAGCTTGCAGTAACAAGGGCTGTAGCAAGGGTCAGTGTTAAGCAGAAAGGGGGGAGAGCCCGAACTACTCACAACCAAGGGCCACAGCAAGTAACAGCAGAGCGATCCCCCCCAACTCTAGTCATTATATTCTGCTTTTAATCTTTAAAAATGCCAAGTAAAACAGCTTTTTAAATTAGAAAAGAAGAAATTGATTTTAAAAAAGTTTCAGGAGGGTGGGGTGGAATTACGAACATCCCTACTGTAATTTTAAATGGGCAATGGCAGGACCCGCTGCGTGTATAATGTGGAACCCTTAATCCTAACTGTAACCCTAAACCTAATCGTAACCCTAACCCTATTCCTAACCCTAACCATAGTCACCATAGCACAGGCGGCTTCTTCTCCAGTAACAATTTGCTTCAGATGTCTTTATGGTAAGTCTGTATTTATTATTATTTATTTTATTATTATTATTAATTTCTATTTATAGGGAGCCACTAGGTGTCCACTGCGCCGTACAGGTACAAACAATACAAGATGAGACCGTACAGAACAGTAAACAATCACAGTAACTCAGTGAGCTCAAGGCACAGCTAGAGGGGGGGGGAGGGGAGAGGGGAAGGTCAGCCAACAACGGCACCTAGGAGGGAGGGCACGGATGAGAGGGAGACCCCCATGGGGAAGAGGAGGGAGCGAGATGGGACGGAGGAAGAGGGTCCTCGAAGAGGAAGGCAGGGTAGCTGGCGAGCAGAGTTAAAAGTGGTGAAGACAGGAGGTGAGAAGACCCTGCTCAAAGGAGCGTACAATTTAAGGGGTGGGGTAGACTAAAAGAGAGACACAGGGGGAGAGGGAGAGAAGGAGGAACGGAGGATAAGGATAGGGGAAGGGGAATGGAGGGGGAAGAGTCAGAAGAAAAAGTAGGAAGTTAAGTGGGAGACTGGAACGCTTTAAGAAAAAGGTGGGTTTTAAAACACCGTTTGAAACTGGACAGATTAGGGGAAGTTCTGATGGAGGGAGGGAGCTTGTTCCAGTGGAGGGGGGCAGCGCGGGCGAAGTCTTGGATACGCGCGTGGGAGAAGATGATCAGGGGGGGAGAGAGGCGACGGTCATTGGCCGATTAGAGAGGGCGGGATGGAGCATCAATAAAGAGGAGGGAGGAGATGAAGGGTGCTGTGGAGTTGGCGAGGGCCTTATATGTAAGAGTGAGGAGCTTGAACAGGATTCTGTAGGGTAAGGGGAGCCAGTGAAGGGATTGGTAGAGGGGGGAGACAGAAGAGGAGCGGCGAGAAAGGAAGATAAGCCTAGCGGCAGCGTTAAGTACAGATCGAAGGGGAGCGAGGTGAGAGTGGGGGAGGCCAGTAAGGAGGAGGTTGCAGTAGTCCATGCGGGAGATGATCAGACAGTGAATAAGACATTTAGTGGCATCTTGGGAAAGGAAGGGCCGGATGCGAGCGATGTTACGCAGCTGGAGGCGGCAGGATTTAGCAAGAGAGAGAATGTGGGGGCCAAAGGAGAGCGAGGAGTCGAGGATGACCCCGATGCAGCGAAGTTGGGGGACAGGGGAGATAGAGGTGTTGTCGACAGTGATAGAGAGGTCAGAAGGGGGCGAGGGGGAGGGAAGACTATAAGTTCAGTTTTGGCAAGGTTAAGTTTGAGGAATCGAGAGGACATCCAGGAGGAGATGGCAGAGAGGCAGGCGGACTTCTTAGAGAGGAGGGAGGGGGAGAGATCAGGAGAGGAGAGGTAAACTTGAGTGTCGTCAGCGTAGAGATGATAGTTGAGGCCGTAGGAGCTGATGAGTTCACCTAGGGAAGAGGTGTATAGAGAGAAGAGTAAGGGTCCCAAAACAGAGCCCTGAGGGACCCCGACTGGAAGGGTGGACGGGGGGGAGAGAGACCCAGAGGTGGTGACGGAGAAGGAACGGTCAGCAAGGTAAGACTGGAAGGTGTGGAGGAGGAGGGGGTGATCGACGGTGTCGAAGGCTGCAGAGAGATCAAGGAGGATGAAAAGGGAGAAGTGGCCCCTGGCTTTAGCCGAGAGGAGATCATTGGTGGATTTAGCCAGGGCAGTTTCAGTGGAGTGAAGGGGGCGGAAATCAGACTGGAGAGGATCAAGGAGGGAGCGTTCAGAAAGGTAGGAGGAAAGACGGCTACAGACGAGCCTCTCGAGAATATAGTAGACAAAGGGGAGAAGGGATATGGGCCGATAGTTAGAATGAGAAGTGGGGTCAAGATTAGGTTTTTTAAGAATGGGGAAACGAGAGCATGTTTGAAGGAGGAGGGGAAGATGCCGGAGGAGAGGGAGAGATTAAAAGAGTTGAGCGAGGTGGGAGCAGGTAGTGGGGGAAAGGGAGCGAAGAAGGTGGGAGGGGATGGGATCCAGGGGACAGGTAGAGGGGGGGGGGGGAGGATGAAATGAGAGATGTGGACTTCCTCACCCGTGGTAGGGCGGAAGGAGTGGAGGGGAAGGTGGCTAGAGAGGGAGGACAGAAGAGTGGGGGGTGGACGAGAGAGTGGAGGAGGAGATTTCAAGTCGGATGGCCTCCATTTTAGAGGAGAAAAAGGAGGCAAAGTCGGAGGCAGTCAGGGACGAGGGGGTGGGAGGAGGGGGCGGGGCCAGGAGAGTGCTGAAGGTGGCGAAGAGGCGGCGGGGGTTAGAGGATTGGGAAAGGATGAGGGACTTAAAGAAAGATTGTTTAGCGAGTGAGAGGGCAGAGCTGTATTTACTCCACGTCGGTATTACAGTATTCTGCATTTTTGGTTCGCTTTAACTACTGTCAGTATTATGGCATCTGGAGTAATCACTACCAGCGGGTGCAAGTGATACAGAAAAATAGATGCCCAAAGGTTGAAACGGACATTGGGCGAGCGCTTAGCTTAGCACGCCCTTACTGTACATTGACTATGTGCATGTGCCCAGTGCCCTCCCTCTACCACCCATGGAATCATATACTGTAGTAAGTGTCCTTTGCGCTGAAAGATGAATTGGATGTTGCTGCATTCACTGGCGAATGGTCCATTTCTAGGCATGCGCTGAATGATTTCGTGCAAAATATGGCGCATATCGGTATTTACGTTCCCTATTGAATCAGGCCCAGAATGACTCCTTTGAGGATGCAGCGTAGAAAAGAACACCAATTTAAGTACACCTATTGGAAGATCTATTTGGATTTTTTTTTCCTATTTGGACACTGTAACTGAACCGAGCACAGTGTGTATACACCCTGGATATATTTTATGCAGTGTTTATATTGTTCAGAAAGGCTTTTAAATAATATCTGTACTGCAGCATGTTTCCACTAATTAAACTGTGGACTTTACTTGTCCTGTGGGCCTTTTTGGTCTTTGTCAGTCTTTGATAGATTATTGTTCTTGTGTAATTGGCAAAGTCTCTTGGATGCCATTGATCTGTACATAAGAATGAGCTAAAGGCACAAGTGAAATGAGTACAGGGAATTGTATCCCACAAGAGTACAAGGAAATTAAGAACAGCATTTAATAAAGACTTTTAGATACATTTTAAATAAACGCCTTAACACTTTAGCGGTTCTCAAATCCTCTTCCTCATGGTACAATTGAACAAGACAATGTTTAACATGGATTATGCTTATGCTTTGCAGACACTTTAACCATAAAATTATATACTGAGACTTTCATTGTTCTTAGCCTGTCAGTTATACATTACACATATACTATGCAAAATTATAAATGTGTTACCCAGCAACAAAAGAACCATCAAATAACAAGAGGCAAAAATAGCATATTCAGAACCACACTTCACTTTGTCATATTTGCATCAATGTGGCACATAGGCAGCTATTGATTATATCTAAACATTTCATATTTTGTTCTTAGAAACCAAACAGCCTGGAAATAACATTATTATTAAAGGATTGTTACTACTATTAACAATATTCCTCAGTAGGATGAAATAAAAAAAAAGTATTTGCCTTTCAAGCCACATGAATCTGTATGTCATATTTTTTATAAATGAAAACTATAACATACCCAAACTCATCAAGTGATTACTTGTAGAAAACGGTTTTACAAGTAGGTAGGCATTTCCAGGGTCACGAAGCATACTCCATTCTAGAACGGTCTCTAAAACTTTTTCCTTGTAGTGCATGGGACGCTCTGTAAAATAAAATATATTTATTTGCATGTTGCATTCACAGTATAATTTTATGTAGTATTACACAATTAAATATTAGAGTAGTGTGTGTGAGGGGGGGGGCACGAGAGACCCATTGGCAAAATAAGAAGTCCCATGTGCACCCCGCGTTCCCAACCACAGTAATTGTTTTTCTTTTTTATCCTTTTTCTCTGCTGTCATAGTGGACAAAGTGCATTTATCCAATACATGTGGCAGGATAGACCAAGATTGGATGGTGATGTCCTCTCACTAGAAAGCCCCATGTTAACCAATAAATTAGGGCTGTGTGTATATGTGATGTTGTATTTATCCACATGTAATGAGTGGCCCCTCAATTCTAAACACTGTATTAGGGAATTTAGAAATAGTTTGAAGTATCAAAGGGGAATTTTTACAAGTACTGTGAGCCTGATGTACCACTTATTCCTCTACTTGTAATTACAAAATGTTGACCCCATTGCATAAAGTTTATGATAACTAAAGAAAATATATATGAGTGTGTCCAGGGCCTGATCAACCACTAGGCTGACCAGGCTGCAGCCTGGGGCGCTGGGTCCCGGGGGGCGCTGCCCTGTGGGTATTTTTTTTTTTTTTTTCCCTTCATTCATTTTAATTTTCGGGGTGGGGGAGGGGGGGTCGCCGCGGGGGGGGGGGGGTGGAGGGCTCGACAATCAAAAGCAATGGTGGTCAGTGGTTAGCAACACACAGCCAATCGCCAGGCTGCCTGTTGCTGTGCAGCAGACAGGAAGCAGGACGTCTTCACTTCCTATCTGCTGATCTGAGGAGAGGAGCGACGCTGGCACAACTACAGGTAATTGAAGGGGGGAACTGCCCTGCATATCTATAGGGAGGGGGGGGAACTGCCCTGCATATCTATAGGGAGGGGGGGGGAACTGCCCTGCATATCTATGGGGAGGGGGGGAACTGCCCTGCATATCTATAAGGAGGGGGGGAACTGCCCTGCATATCTATAAGGAGGGGGGGAACTGCCCTGCATATCTATAGGGAGGGGTAACTGCCCTGCATATCTATAGGAAGGGGGGGGGGAACTACCCTGCATATCTATAGGGAGGGGGGGAACTACCCTGCATATCTATAGGGAGGGGGGGAACTACCCTGCATATCTATAGGGAGGGGGGGGGACTACCCTGCATATCTATAGGGAGGGGGGGACTACCCTGCATATCTATAGGGAGGGAGAGGGGGGACTGTCATGCATATGTATAGGGAGGGAGAGGGGGACTGTCATACAAATCTATAAGGTGGGAGGGGGGGGCTGCCATGAAAATCTATAGGGAGGGAGAGAGGTTGATATGTATGAAGGAGGGCAGAGGAGGGGGGCTGATATATGTGACTGGGGGAGTTTTGATGTGACGGGGGGGATAGCTAGCTAGCAGAGTGGAGGTAAGGAAAATAGCTGCAAGGGGGGTGGATGCAGGGTGGGAGGTAAAGAAAATGGCTGCAGCAGGGGTTAAGGAAATGGCTGTGGGGGGGTTGTGGTTAAGGAAAATGGCTGCAGGGGGTATTTAAAAAATAGAGCAGCTTTGGGGGGCAGAATCTCATGATTGTGTGGTGGTCACATGGGTGGTCTCAGCAATCACTAGAATACTAAATATTAGTGAGATGGGGCTGGTAGAGGTTTGTATTTGATTGACAACAAATATTCAGATATTGCTTATATATGCCTGTCCAATGGGGTACTTTTAGCTGGCCATAATGGAGTGTTTTGTTTTAACTAAAGGGCCTAATCATTCAGGGTTTGCATTATAATACATTTTTGCATTTTCAAAACAGGACGCCAACTTTCCAGAAGCCAGCAAGAGGATAACAAAGTTGCAAGAGAGAAGAGCAAGAACAGGTAAGAGACAATGGCACAATCTGTCTAAATTTGAATGCTGGAGAATACACCTGAACATTCATATTCAGGAGTGTTCCTATACACCTATATATTCGGAGGAGAGGGGGGAGGGGGCGCTGCGGCCATATTAGCCTAGGGCGGCCAGAACCCTTAATCAGGCCCTGAGTGTGTCTGTAAGTATATGGTTAGGTCGATTATTGAGAGGTTAATCAATGGTAAAAAATGGTTTGAACAGGATTCTACTATACATTTCTTGAATCTAAATGTCAATTCAGTCAAATAGGATCAGGGATATTCATTTGTTTGTTTGTTTTCTGATTTGAAATCAAGCCCATGGCCCCAGGTCTTCCAGGCAGCAGTATGTCCCAGTACATAACAGGTAAAAACCTAACTCACCCCCTTACTGCTTTAGAAATTATCACCAGCTCTGCTTCCAATTCCATGTGTGGAAGGTTTGCCCAGCAACATAATAGTTCTGTCATAAAGTCTTCGGGTTGTTGCTTGCTGCATTTTTCTCACCAGTACAATGTGATTATTGAATAGCCTTAATCAACATATGTACAGTATACTGTAGTGACATTTATTCATATGCATAGTAAATTCCCTGACTTTCATCAACCTCACAGTCCCCTCAGTTAAGAAACAAGCTTAGTTTCATTAGTTTCCATAATCTTCTGGGTGGATTGCATGGTGATTTTCCAATTGGTCAGGATAGTTCAGCAGCTAGAAAAATATTTACTGGCCTCACTTTATAATATGCCTAATAGCTTGTTACAGTATTTAAGGAACATGACATCCCAACATTGTCTAATTTGTGATATTATTACAATGTTATGTTGTTTTCCCTTTAAATGTGTAATATCTACTTGCCAATGTTTTTTTAAAAAAAATATTTTAGTCTTAATTGGACTAATTCTAGTTATGGACTCAAGGTCAAAATGTATTTACTAATTGTAGGACATAAGTTATATAAGCATACAATAAACCTTATTTTCAAAATACATAGGTTTTGCACCTTTGACTCTCTTCACTCTTGGGAGACACCTTCACATTCTAAAATTGAGCTTAGGTCTACGAGAAGGATGGAATATCTAAAGAAGCACATTGTGTAAACTATACATCAAAGGCCAGTCTCCTACTACCTAGGAAACACCCCTGTAATTAAATAATTGTTTCAGTTTTCCCCCTGAAATACTGATCAGTTTAGTCTCATTTATGGTTTAAAATAATTATGAGAGTGAGGGGAAATGGAGACAGTCTTTAGGGTTGCACAACTAAAAGTTTCAAAATGTGCCCAATTAAAATAATAGGACAAGACTCAATCTCTGGCAGTTTAGATGTAGTGCAAAATTCAAGTCCTTTTGCAGCATGGATATGGCCCTTCTACATAGCAAGGAACACTCCTTAAATTTGCCCTCCTTCTTGCTCCGCAAATGCATGTGTTTTTTACATGTCAAACATACTGACAACAGCACAATTTGAGGTGAAGATATGTTCAAATAATTCAAACAGGTTCTCAATACAATCGAAACTGCCATGGCCTCCCTGCACTTAAATGACAAACCTTCATCTCGCGTTCACTGTTCAAAGTTCTCATTCATGGTTCAAAATTTGCAATTCACTTGTGCAGTTCAGTGGTGCTTCAAGACATTACAATAAGGCATAATATGTTGCCTGTTTTAAGCTTAGACAGCTACATATTAACTTGAAAGCCATCTTGAAACAATTTTCTGTATCTCTTAAAGCGCTACCAAAGGGGATTTTGCAATGTGTCTAGGCCAGTTTACGCTTTGTAAATGAGGCCCACTGATAAAATATTCAAAAATGTGTACACTCATGATACCTGAAACAAGGTCTTTAAAAAACCTCTTTGCTGTCTGTGATACTCTGGCTGTGAGTGGAACTTATATGTTATATGTTGTACATACATAAAAACATGACATATTCAATATAAATTACCTCTAAAAATGAAGGTGCAACCTTTGTAAATAAATGCATCTATCTATCGATGCATCTACCACTATAAGAACTCTGTGTAAGTGGATTAAATAGAAAGAACAAGTGTGAACTAGACTCCTCTTCACTTATTAGAGTTTTTTTCCCCAATAACCTGACTAGTAGAACCACGGAGGACCTAACTCAGAGACCACTGAGGTTCAGGAGTTACACAACCACAATACCACATGGTATCCCTTAATTCATAACTTTCAAAGATGAATTTAATCAATAATATATTTGAGACTGGATTCAAAAGTGATACATACATTTAAATGAAACCTATAATTAGAATATAAATTACTGTATTGTATTAGATAAAAATGCAGTGCTTCCAATTCAACTGACAAATTATATGTTGCTTTTTTAAAGCATGTTATTGTGAAGGCAAGCTTTTCATCAGAGACAAAACTTAGAGACACGTTAGTGCCTTCTCAGGTGAAGAAATAACATAGAACATGATAGCAAAACAATGCCATACGAGGAACAAAATTTCAATTATATTTAAATGGGACTCATCTCCCACAAACAAAGCATAAGGCATAAGGCATTTTGTGGTAGTCGACATTCATGAGAATTCTGCACATCAATCTGATAGGAACCAGTTTGTGTGTTATTGTTGCAGCTGATTTGCAATGAATGGATAGGTTGATTTTTCATGAATGCAATGCAAAAATGGTATCTCACTATGGTAGATAACAGAAGGTAAATGTATCAAGGTCCGATTTTTTTTCAGCGTTTTTAAATGCGGAAAATAGCAGGTGATAACCCAGGATTCTAGTCCTCAAGTCGCCAAATGTATTAAAGTATTAAAGAATACAAATTTATTTGGACTTGGTTTTCAAGCATTTTTGGATTAAAAGCTGCTGACGAAAGAAGAAGAATTCTGATTGGTGAGTATTTTGGGGTTTTCTTATTTTTAATAAATTTATATGGTATGAATGAGAGGAGGAATATTGTTTTTATTGAGGTTTTATTATTTTTATTAAAAGTATGTGGTTATAAACAGGGAGTTGTGGTTTATTTAACATTTGGTTTTATGGAACTACAGGTCTCAGGCAGCCATGGGTGTTAGGGCATGTTGGCAGTTGTGGTTTTCCAAGTGCCAGCATGCCCTGGCTGCCATAGGTATGGTGCTTGTAGTTATACAAGCATCAGCATGCCCACACTGTTTAAGGCAGCCTAGGCTGGCTGGGACTTGTAGTTTCACAAAACAAAATGGCGTATGTTTGGTTTCTTTACATTACTTTAGTCGTTATTACCCTACACCCACCGCCCGGGGTGTAGGAAGAGCCCTAGTGCTTTCAGTACTGGGCTGGGTGTCCCTAGACGGGGGGCACACTCATTTTTTTCGGTGGACCCCACTCCCTAAGTAATCCAGACCAGCGCTGAACAGCTTGGGGTTGGTGTGTCATTATGGCAGGGGGATTCATGCCGCGTGTCCCCCTGCTATATTGCCACCCACCCCAGCTGGTTTGCCTAGTGCTGGTTATGTTAAAATTGGGGGGACCACGCACAAATTTTTCCCCGATTTTCAAGTAAACTAGCAGTAGGCTGGCAGCACTAGCGTTAATAGTGTTTGGGTGGGGGATCCCACACTTTTTTTTTTTTTTTTACTTTTATCTATTTTTATACTTTTGTCAGCCGCGGGAACCTGCGGCTTTATAGGCAGGGGCAGTGTAACAGTGATGTGTTTACTAATCATGCAGCTTGTATGCAGCATGTTGTATCTGGTGATTTTCCAAGCAAACTCAGGAGAGTTTGCTTAATCGCCGCTTCATACACTTGAGACTTGTATAGCTAGAGTGGCAAACAGTTGGGACTTTGATCCCTATCGATTTGACAGAAACACATCTTTGGCGATTTTACATGAAATCTCAGGTTCATATATCTGGGAGTTTCAACTCTCCCGAGAAAATCGCTGGATTTGCAAAATGCACCTTGATACATTTACCACCAGGTGTACTTTCATTTCATACTAATTTAATAACATATTAAAAATATGTTTTCACTATATTCATTCAACTGGTGACATAAAATTAACTAATCAGCAAGTTTATTGATACGAAGATACATAAACAGACAAATAAAATACATACCAATCTCTCCATTCTCAATTACTTCAAACGTAGTCCAGAACATTTCCTTTTTCAGGGTGATGTTTCTTATACCAGCTACGCAATTTGTCAGTTCTGCAGCTACCATTGTTGGTGAAACCTGAAAAACAAACCATAGACGGTTGTGTTTATTCACATGGGAATAAAGTGCTACTGTTCTTTGCTTCTTTGTTATATCTATGTCTTATTTAGAAAGTTTTTTTCCTAGCCTGAAACATAAGAAGAATTGCCTTTCCAAAGCTCTGGGAAATCAGCATTAAATCATTAATTGAATGGACACAAAATCTGTTCTGAACCTCTCACTTTATCAGACTGCATTTAGACATCAATCTGGGAAAATAAAAATAATAAATAAGAAACTCTGCTAAAGTTGACCACCTCCTATGGTAAATTAAAGGTATATACAAAATATAACACCAGAGGTGGGCTGAACCTGGGGGCATGTGGCCCTCAGCCAGACCCCTTTTGAAGGTATTGGGCTATAATCCAGGTAGCAATAATTATGGCCACCTTATTCACACAGGCTTAGTGCTACAGGAGTCCTATAGGACGAATATTGTTACGGTGAATGACACAGCCAGATAGGCCATGACCACTACCTGGCCAACTAGCTGGAAGCCTCTTTGTCAGTAGCAGAATATCGTAGACAGAGCTTGCTACTAGATTCCTCACAATATGTGAAACACAAACAAGGTTCACATGTGTTTCTTAACTTGTGATTTTACTTGGGAAGGTCAGTGGAGGTTTCTCTATTAACTTGAATGCTTTTACAAGCATTGAATGGAGCAGGCATTGTTCAGAAAAAGGCAGCACGCTCCAGAATGCTAGTAACATTGTTAGTGATTATGGTTTCATTAGAGGCTTTGGTTTCCTTTTTCAGACCCATTTTTTTGGTGTTTTACTAGCAATAAAAATGCTAGATCTAATTTGACCATACTGGCCCGAGCTACCACAAGCCACCCTTAAAAGATCAGCTACTAGCGAGTCTGAATACGTTCAACAGTTTTTCAATCAACAAGGGTGCACCCTCTGGGAAGAGAATACCTGTCATAATGGAAAAGTCAGGAGTTAATAAAATAAAATATAGATTTGGTTGTGATTACTCCCAAGGAGAGAAGTACTGCAAAGGCACTGTGTGTAGGTACACCAGAGGTTAATGGTGCTGAATTTGCTCTAAAGGCCTGTGGAATGTTTATAGTTGGAGAAGTCTGGTGTCCTCCACTGCTAGATAAGATCAGATTGTCTCCTACGTTTATTGCACAAGCTCACAGATGAAATAAGATTTAGGATTCCTTTAGTAGTCACACAGGATAATAGCTGTGATTCCTCCTAATGCAGTATGTTTTAAATAGGAACACGCATTCATCAAGGCAAAACTTTTCATAATTCATATGTGAGAAATATGCACAAATCGGTGTAAATAATGGTACTAGACTCATGTGGAAGATATTGAGATAACACGTCTTCCCAACTACTCCAGATAGTATGTTCTTATTTCATGTGTATCTGTCTGTGTAAATGTATATTCTTTTGAATGAAATTATTATTCTACATCCATGATGTTCCAGAGAAAAACTAGAATTCCTCAATAGAAGTGTCTTGAACAATAGAACTATAAAATAAGTCGTAAAATCAATTAGCATACTCTCAGACTTGTTTAAGTGACCTTCCAATGAAGAGGGATTATGGACAGCAAACATAAAATTGCTAACATGACTTGGGAAATTGTCAGGTATTGGGGATCAATCTGCTATTGAGATGCTGTTTATTTTGCAGCCTTCCCCAGGGCAGATACCATGAAAAATATGTACATTTTCAATTTTTGTTTTATTATTGGTTGTTTTAAGAATCTGGTTTGCATTTATATTTCTGTATGTCATTTCTTTATCTTTTTTTTTATACAAGCAACATTGTGGCTTTATTTGTCATATAAAACTCCAATTAATAATATTCTATTATTGTGGTCTTAACAAATTCACATGTCAGTTATTCTTGGTTGTTATAACACTACAATTATGGAAGATAATTGTTGGGTTTACAATAACTCTGATTAAATAAGGTTGCAATTGAATTTTGAGAAAAGTCAGGGAGTAAATGAAGACTGTCATGATCTGCCTCCCACTGCACTGCAGCACTGTCTATGGGGATGCTGCTGTTGCCTTCTGCAGCTCCTGCCTGGAAAGGACTATATTAGGACTCTACCATTATATGAATCTGGCCTCCAGTACTTCTGTACACTAACGGGACTGCTGTTGTACTTGGACTATTCTCCTACCTGCAGGAGTTAAGTTCAATACTCCTGGATACTTGTCACTTGTCTCTCGCCTTTAAAAGAATGCCTCTCCCAGCAGTCCTGGCCAGCTCATGTGTTGTCTTAGCTGCTGCTGGTTCTTCTATGTACTCTGTGTAATGATCCTGACTGACTTCCTGGTATGGACTCCTGCTTATCCTTCTGTTCGCATCTCAGCTTATGACTCAGACCCTGGTTTTGCTTTGACTTCGCTCCTGCTTTCTCTCTGACATCATTGTGGACCCACTGGATTCTCACCCCTGGCTTGTTTGACCATCCTCTTGTCTGGTTGTCCCGTGAGACTTTCCTACCAGTGTGGATGTGGCTTCTCCTGGCTCTTTATACTTATACTTGCTGCTGCAGACCGTCACACCTCTGCTGTTCCAGTCACCTTGCTTCCAAGCAATCCTGGACTTTCGTGTATTCCTGCTACAGACCATTACACCTCTGCTGATCCAGTCTCCTTGCTTACTAGCATAAGTGGAATACCAGTTGAAACAACAATTTAATTCATCCAATGTATGTCTGAGGTTTTTTCCTGTCTATACTGGGATAATACATCCCTACCCTTCACCTCAGTGATTCCCTGAACCCCAGTTCTCAGTAATGTCGCTCAGAGGAAAATCTCCTGGTGGTTAATACCTGATTATACTGACATTTCTGGACAACTCAGGTCTATATCTGACACCAATGTGGGCTTCATGTCATCTGATATATGGATATAATTATTAGCTGTATTTACATCCAGTAATATGTCTGTAGGCCCCTGCCCATATATCCCTATATTTATACATGTTATTATATAATTTAATATGTGTAATGTCTCTGTAATGCGACCCACATCCAGATCTTCTACATCATGGATCTGTTTATAATGTCTCTCTCTGTTCTCAATATCCCATACGTCACCACTGTATGGCTTCTGTAAGGTGGTCACTATCAGTCTTGTTACACAGCTCTTCAATATGACACACATTTTTAAACAGCTCATCCTTCTTTATTTGCAGATGCTGAATCAAACAGAAACAGATAGTGAAATGTTCTCTCCCTGCCTGGAGATCTCCCTAAGAACTCTCTTCTCAATGTCTTCCAACTGTCTCCTGATGTCTCTAAACAGGACATGACTCTGTTTGCTACAACAGCTGCTTTTTCTTGATCTCTGCTAATGTGCTTCTACAGAAACTGTACTCTTTACTTAGTCTCCTGTCTCTGTAGGATCAGCTTCTGCAGAACATTTCTCAGTTTCTCCTTCATCTCAGAGGCCTCATCCAGAGATTCCATCTGATGTCCTCTGTGCTCCACAGACAGCAGGACACACAGATACAAGCAGAGTCCTCTGAGCAGTAATATTTGAAGAGTTCCTTATAAATTGATACATGCCTGGATAAAGATTATTGTAATCGAAACGCGTTGGTGGACGTAGGTGGGTGACGTCACACGCATCAGCGGGGAATCGGTTTGGACTTTACTCTTTCTGTCCGGACAGCGTGAGTCGCCAAAGTACTACCCGGGATGTCTTCTGCGAGGATTATCTAACATCACGCTTGTTTATTCCATCATAAGGGAATCTTGAAAGGTGGAATAGAGATCCCTATGTGAATATTACATGTCATTCTACACGCTTGTTATCTAATGTGGTCTAAACGGAGAGGAATCTTGTAAAGTGGAATTAAGGTCCCCTTGTGGAAACCATATGGTATTCTATATGCTTTATATCCATTGTGGTCTAGTGAGTATATACCCCTAAGGGGTTATGAAGAATATTCCATCACATGGTGTTTCTTAAGTATAAAACGCACGGGTATTTCAGGGGACATTAACAACAGATTTTTGGATCCTACGGGCTGTGCTATGTTTGTTTTTCTTCTATCCTCATATATGTATACGGAATGGATTAATTGAGGAGGATTCTCGCATTTCATCGTGGATATATGCTGCCGAATATGATGTAAACTTTGGACAATATTGAACTATAAGCTATTACCATTAGCGCCATCTTCCCTTTTATTTTTGGATATATTTATGTGTTTGTACTCATAGGGGTTTTGTGTACCTAAAGGGGAAGGGCTGCTTTGTGGTTTTGACCGCGCGGATATACTCCTACCAGTGTTGTATTGAGCATTTTGTGTTCACTAGGGTAGTGGTGGGTTCAGACAACTTGCTGAGTACTCTGAAGCATTTATCACAAAGAGAAACTTCACACACACAGGATTTAACATCAGGTATGGGATAATCCAAACAATAAGTGCAGAAGATCCCAATCTCCTCCTTAATTGGCTGAGTAGATTGAAACTCCCCACTATGCTACACAGGGTTATGTTACTCTGCAGTGCAGGACGCTGCTTACTGCATTCAGGACAGGTATAAACTCCAGATCCGTCCTGTCTATTCAGCCAGATCTCAGTGTTACAGGATCTGTATAAATGTTAAGGCAGATGGAACAGTCCAGCTCCTCTCTAAGATTAGCTGACGCCATCACTGACGGCAGAAGAGAGAAATAAAAGTTAATGTCTCTAGCATTCAGGAACCAGTGGGTGCGTTGAACAATTTCTATAAAGGGCAGGGCTCAGGTTGTCACTCAGATTAAATCTATAGGCTTAATTATACTAAGGAACTCCCCTAATACAGAAAGGGGCATCATGCAGAAAAATCTACTTATTTTTAATTTTTTATTTTTATTCTCTTGATACTTGTTAATTATACGAACATCACTGTAGCTCATTGGCACTGCCTCACTACATTCATCACATACTGCCTGGCTGACCTGATGACTTATTAAAGTGACAGCAGGAGTGTTGAAAATAATGGTTCAAGTGGAAGAAGTGGTTTGGTGCCGGAGAGCTATAGTGGTGCAGCCCAACATTGTACCTCACCATAATATTTTTTTATTAAAAAAAAATGCAAAGAATTTAAACTGTACTGCGGTAAAAATAATGATTTATACTAGAAATAAAACTTTTTAATCATATTGTTCTGGAAACCAGAACAGAGTATACAGCCTCGATGCTTGATAAATAGGCTCTGCCAACAGGGGTTATTGTTGACGATAACCCTATTAATATAGGCGATAACCCCATTCATCTATAGGGCACAGTGAAATACAAGCTCTTTCCCCAGCAATAACTCTTATTTCCTCCAGCAAGAGGGCTTTTTTCTTTTGATAAATCAGCTCCTGAATTTTATACCTAAAATTACAACTGGTAAATCTCTTCAATGCATTTTTTCACATTTTTTAGGACACTGACCATAAGAAGATTGCTGGCACAATCATTCATGCTAGAAAACACATAGGGGCATATTCAATTCTGATCCCAATCCGCGGGATCGCGCCGGAACGGGCCGCGAACCTAATCTGCGGTACCGCAATAACGTGGATTTTCGTTCGCAGCTCATAGGGCTGCGTACGAAAATCTGCATTATTGCGGTATCGTATTACCGGCAGTAGTGCGCATTTTCCGCGGTAACACGCGTTACCGCGGATCGGGATCGGAATTGAATATGCCCCATATAGTTCAATGTATTTAACAAAGATAAACATCCAATGGGTACATATCTTGTTATTTGTGAAATTAATTTGCTGGAATCTAATTCCAAACAAGATCTGTTTCTAAGAAAAAGTTTTTTGGCTAATATCTACGATTAAGAGGGTCTTTCTTATCAGTCATTGTGGGGGACCTCAGGGAAGTTTAGAACCATCCATAGATAGAGTAAATAACCTTTGAGACTAGTTACAGTCAAGATATCCAATTTGATCTCTATGAATTTTAAAGCAGAAGATTTTTTGGGATTGTATACTTATGTAATGAATCACGAAGATTTATAACATACACTGGTCAGATCATGCACAAATCTATTCTATCAGCAAGCGATCTTATAGTAATACAAGTGGAGAATATTTACCTACTGTCCTTCTTACCCTTGTAAATAAAATCTCTCTTACTCTTTGTACATGCTTTCATGCTAACAAAGCAGTCTTTAAGACACTTAATTAGCGAGGAGATAAGGAATATAATTAACTTCACTGCTGTCAAACTGGAGGCCCTAAATAAAACATATACTGTATATGTAAACCTATCGATAAGGAGACTGTACTTATATAATGTTAATAATACTTGATTATACTCTGTTTAAAACAGAATGGTCTCACGAAAAAGATCATATTTAAAAACTATTTTAAATTCAAGAAAGCAAAGAGATTAGTTTTGGGGTAGGAGATACAATAAGTATATATATATCAAATCAGCAGTCCAAATACAAATGTTATGTAACTATACCTATAGATAATAGTAATATAAATAGAATTGATAAAATGTAGGAAAAAAATTAATGAATGAAAAGTAGGGTATTGATGGCAGGAAATAAAGTTTCAATGTACCTGTAATAATTGAAATGATGACATTTTAATAATGCTAGCATTAACATTTAAATAATCTTCCATTTACCCCTTGACCCTATCAATATATCCTTATATATTTAACATTGTGATAAACATTTGGTCTTGGAGCACATTTTCCCATTCCACAAGCATTAATGTTTCTCTGAGCTGATTGCACTTTGCTTAAAGTGATAGATTTGGAGTTTACAAAACGTTTGCTTGAAACTCAAGTCAATTGTTATTCCCTAAATGCTCCATCACCTGTACATTAGATATAATGTTAATTAAAGCTCCAAAGGGACAGGGACTAATGTGAGTGACAAATATCCACTGTACAGCGCTGCAGAATTAGCAGTGCTACATAAATAAATAAATTATGATGATGATGATGGTGAACTTCACAAGAACCTGATACTCACTAAAACAATATTTATGACCTTCCAAATATTGTGTATATTTGTTAGATAAAACATTTTCCTCTTCCATTGCACTATGCTGGAGACAATGCATATGTATTGGTTTATTAATGCATGATTGGGGAATCAGACCCAAAATGATTCCTTTGTAATCCTCTCACACCCAATTTATATTATTTCCTATTTTCAGTTTATTGGATACTTAAACCAGTGCAGTGTTTTACCAGTGAATTTTATAGGAAAGGTGTAAGGAATTATATTCTCCCAGTTTTCAGAACACCACCCAAAAATGCTCTTATTATATTTTACCACTGATAGTATTATATGAAGTGTTATATAACTATTTTCATTTTCATTTAAGCACAAATGAATAAACATTTTCAGAAGTTATCCTCAAGTCCTTGTCAGCAATGTGACACATGCAGACTGCGTAATAACAGGGAAATGTGATGTTATTCACCGGTTGGTGAAATTAATCTGTTTTTGTGCTATCTTATATACAATAAATAGTAAAAAAATAATGCTTATCCTTACCCTAATAATGACACATGTGGCAGGATCTTTTCTTTCCATAAACACTTCAAGCAACAAGTCACCAGATTGGGGAGTCTGAATCTGAAATAAACATTGGATTAGTATAAAATATATTAGTGTTGCATTGTGTGGTTGATGGGTTTCAGCATGGTCTCTTGTAATACTGCTTTGCTCTCCATTGTCCTTACATAATAATAAATGCTTTGGTTTATTCAATCTAAAGAATCTGACTACCCATTATTTTAGTGTTAAAGGTGTTGCCCACTTTCCCTCAATGTAGCATTTTGGTGGGGAACCCTCCTCTAGAGTCTCCACTGTTACCTTTAGAGATACCACAAGAATATTGCAGAGCACATAGATTCAGCCCTAGAACTCTAAAGACATCATGAAGACTGAGACTGCTGGAATAAGAGGTTTGCATCAAGGAGCATAACTAGACATTTGCACAACTATATCATTTTTTTGCAAGCACCCCATGTACCACCAAGTGGTGTAAAACTCACATATGCACATGGGGCTTTGACCGTGAGGATGGTTCCCCCTCAGATGTGGGCCCCATAGCAGTTGCGCCCAATGTACCTATCTTAGTTACACCCTTTTAGGTATTGTATGTAGCACTTGATCATATAGCTGTGACTTCTGTGCAAGCATTTGAAACATTCAATGCACATCTTCAAATGCAGATTCAAATTACCAGCACAGGACTAAAAGGTTTAATTGAACTCAAACCTTAATAATACATAAAATCTGAAACCTTAATACCTTAATAATACAAAAAATAAAAAAGCAAATATTAAAATTATTGAAAAATTTTAAAATTAGCAGGAATGAACATTTTATGTAAATTTAATTTCCAATTAATTAAATAAGGCACCTGTTTTTGTTTTGCAATGCAATATTAGATATATTTACATATATTACCTGTGCATCGTTCCATTTGGTAATAAATCGATTTTCAATATCCATTTGTTGCAGTTGTTCCGCACTTACCTATAAAAATGGAACATGTAAGCATTGTACGGTTGTGACATTATTAGCTAGAAAAGTCTGACAAATCATACTAACATCAAAAATCTCTGCATAGTGATTGATCAGTTGCTCTACAACGTGAACTTCCACATCCAGTTGTCCTTTGGTTTGAAAGAAGCAAGAAGCAAATGATTTTGCTAAACTGTGTGCATCCATATGATTGACATCTGAGCATTTTTGTATCCTATTGCAGAATAATAAAATAAAACATTGTAATATCAGTGAAAGTTACAGATGACATTTGCGTGACTTTATGCATTACATAGACACCAGTTCATCCTTGCTCCAACAAAGTAGTGTGCAAGAAAAGTCAGAGATGCATATTTTCAGGAATAATGATTGAAAATCTTGGACTGTTCATTAAAATTAAATACATTTGGCAGGGATGTGATTTATAAGTTCTTGTTACATTTGTGGTAGCTTGTAGATGTGTTGAAGAGCTAGAAGGGTTGCACACTCATTCCTATAAAATTTTTCATACAATAGACATCATTTTTTCAACAAAATTTGTGTGGCTTAGCAGGGTTTTTTTTAACTTTATTTTTATTGAGCGTGTGTGAATTTACAAAAATGAATAACAGGAGAATGTAAACCAGTTAGAATCACAGTGAAAAGCCACAAAAGAGGAATAAACAAATATACAAACTGAAACATGAAATGGCATCTGTATTATAGTTAAAGAGGGTGGAAGGGGAAAGGGGGAGGGGGAGGCGGTCACCACTGGCATGGAACATGGACTATCAGGAGAAAGGGGATGTAACTCAATGTATGGGTAAAGAATGGTAGGGGAAATTAAGGGAATCTGGGGGTTCATCAGAAGGGGGGCTACATGTATAGCCAGGAGGCCCAACTGTTGGAATTTATCTTTCCTATCTTGCAGGTAGCAGGTGATTTATTCCATATAATATATAAACCAAATGCAGTATTCAGCAAAGATATACTTGGAGGGTTAACACATTTCCAAGATTTGGCCAAAGAACAATGGCAGGTAGACCATGGGTCCTTCCTGATAGGGTATTGGAGGAGGGATAACAGAAAGCTCCTAACCCTAAACCAGAAGGAGGGCAGGACCACCAGATGTGAAGAAAGTTACCCCTTTGCCCACAGCCTCACCAGCAATCAAGGGAGGTAGACAGATACATTTGACAGAGTTTAATAGAGGTGAGATATTATTGGAAATAAAACTTATAGACATTCTCTTAGATCGTGGTAGAGAACCTGAAGGCCATCTTTGATCTGATGGTCTTCCAATAGTCCTCCTCCTGGGTTTGCTAGTAGCTAGAAACAACATTCTACCATAATCTAAAGGGTGTGTAAAAAAAAAAATATATATATTCTTAAGTGTCCAGTCCTACTGGTGCATTTGCGCTTTCTTGTGAGTATGTATGTAGCTGGTATGGATGACCAGTTTGCATACATGCATCCCTGAAGAAGCCCAGACTCTCTTATGAGGGGCGAAACGTCTTGGCTATAATGATTAATCTATTATTTCTAACATCCATAAACTTGCCACCAGCTCCATACTTATCATCATAAGCTGCTACATTAATTCAACCACAGTCCACAATCACACATGCTGTTCGACAAAGCCGCGGCACTACCATCAGACCAACCGTCGAGCATCACACCCTTCAGAACTGCACATCTCCTACGGGACACGCAAGCGAGAGACACCACCCAGGACCCACCACAATTTGGGGAGAAAATAAGTGCCCGGACTACAGGAGAGAAGCATCACAGCTCTCACGAGCTGCATCACCCTACAACGTGAGTTATTGAGAACCATTTTCCACACTAACATCTGGACTTATCTGACTTTAATGGTCAAGTTTCCTTAATGCCTGGAACCATCTATTATTGAACTACTGAATTCCTATTGAATGCTCTACATTTTGTTTGGCATCCTCTATCGGATTGACTTGCATTTGGATAGACAATATCATGAATCATTAGACTATATCCTATTGAGACTTTCCAATTGGACTGCTTTATTCCATGTGAATAATTTTATTCATGTGTGCTTACATATTTATCATGTACAGCTTTTGATTGGCATAACTTGTTACAGTACCAGAACACATTTGCACTGTCAATTGTGTTATTTAAGCTTGCCTGCTATCATTTTGATTTACGTTCTGGCCAGAACTGTTACTTATGTTTGCTATAATCTCCTATGATTGTCAATAAAGTTTATTTTATGCTTTCAACATATTGGTTCACTTTGCCACAATACCAATACAACACCTCTATGCACCCTAGAACCTAATTCAACTAGAAATAAAGATAACAAAAAGTGTTTCAAGCTTAGGCAGCAGGTTCAGTGTCTTCTAGTGTAGACAACCACAGAGCATCAGACACACAGAAATGGAAACTCAAACAGGGAGCTTTGGTACCACTGAGTCCATCCAGTTTTATTTAGGGGTGCAGGGTTATGAAGAAAAAATATATAAATTGATAGAACATACAACTAGCAGTTCAGCTCTTAGTAATCATAAGTCAGAAGTGCTATGTAATAAAGTGAAAGCCTACATTAAAAGACCCACAAGGGGGTATATTTACTAAACTGTGAGTTTGAAAAAGTGGAGATATTGCCTGTTGCAAATCAGATTCTAGCTGTCATTTTGTACAATGTACTAAATAAAGGACACCTAGAATCTGATTGGGTGCTATAGGCAACATCTCCAATGTTTCAAACCCGCAGTTTAGTAAATATACTCCAGGGTCTTTTTTAAAATTACATTCTCTACCTATATACTAACATTTATCTAACATCAACTGAGCAAATTCATCAATAAGCCCGATGTCAGAGAATTAGAATTGTACTATACAGATCTGAATAGTACAGCATTCAGAGGATTCACATAGTACAGTGCAGAACCTGTACTATGTGCTATCTACAATTGCCCTATACAATTCAAATCTCCCAGCTTCACCCTACTGATGAGGAACATGAGGCAGTGATGTAACCCATCATCTCCCTACAGTAGTCAACCCCTGAAGATGAACACATGAGGATTTTTGCTACAAGACACTGCATCTATACACAGATGTAAACAGTTATACCGTTTAATTGGATGGTGTCTTACATTAAAATATATTTAAAATGCCCACAAAGGTGCTCAGCCACTAGAAATAAAACCTTCAATATTGTAAATTACTTTTTAAAATGTATAAAATGTATAAAATATTTAGGCAGTATTCTCTTTAGAGCTTAAGTATCATGCAATGTAGCGTAAGATGAACTAAATTCCTAAATTTGCCTCAAAGGAATTGATTTGCAGATCAATGACAGTCTACTTTTGATTCACTGCGGATAGATTCAGTATTAGGTTGAAAAACATAACATTGCAGATCTTTCATGCACTTGAAATATATTGACAGTTTGTCATTAGTTAAACAACTTAAGTGTTTTGTGTAGTTCAACAATCTTATATATAGATCTATGGTCGTACAAAAGCAATGCAGAAGAAAGTTAGTAATTTTCCATTGGATATTGCAATATTTATGTCACATTTCCCAGGTGAACTTATGCTGGGATTTTGTCGCAGATTAGTATTATTTTACTTAAAGCTTGTAATTATTTTCTAGTTGTAATGGTCACTAATTGTCTAATAGAACCATTTGCTGAGAAGTTAGAAACTAGAAAAGAAATCCCTAGAGCAGATGCTTACTATCAGATTTTGCTGATCTACCTAAACGATTAACAGAACATTGGCATCTAGAGAAACATTAGGTTGCCCTGGAAGCTACGGCGGTATCATTTTACTAGGGGTAATGTGCAGGTGACTACATTACTGCAATTATTTTCATTCTAAATATATAGAGGTTAAATTATCCATGTTTGTATTCTGTGGACATAAAACTTTTTCTTATTCACTTGACATAACACGGTAGAGACATTTTTGAGCAGATATCAGATAAATAAATAACATTCACAAGGTTATTCAAAGGTTTTAGTGCATCATATGTCCCTTACTAATATTTATAGCTCATTTGAAATATTTATAGATATAAATTATCATATATATATATATATATATATATATTATATATATATATATATATATAATATATATATATATATATATATATATATATATATATATATATATATATATATATATATATATATATATATAATGAAATAAACACACATCTTTACCTTCCTTGACCTACCCCTACATGTTTATATGTACATATGCATACAATGCCTTGCACATGTATACAGCCCCTGTCCTTTCTTACACATCCTCGCCAAAAAAAGGTCATAGTAATACATATTAAAATATCCTCCTTTAAAAAGTATGCATCCTCCTTGATCAATGCTTAGTTGAAGCATCTCTGACAGCTCTTACAGCCGTTGCGGACCTCAAGGCTACGTGCGGCTGCACATTACATCAGGTAATACAGCACCACAACAATGCGGAATTCCCTTCGCTACCCTATGGGTGGCGGGCGGAAATCCGTGATGTTGCGGTAACGCAAAGTACATTCGGGTCTGTTCCGGAAGCACTTCTCACTTAATTAAATATGCCCCAAAGAGTAAAAATATTTTAAAAAAAAACACAATTTTTAAATAAATTTAATTGAATAAAAGACTCTATAAAACTTTTGCTATTGGTTAATTTCTATTATTACTGGAAAAATAACAAAACTATATATTACATATTTTTTTCAGATCATTGTAAAATAACAGCTGTTTTCCACCCAACCAGTATGGCAGCGTACTGAGGCCTAGAATAGATGTATGAAAGGGTGAAGGGGCTTAGCACTCCTTTTATGAGTGTGACTTCACAAGTGTAAACCTTCTCACTTGTAGCTATATTTAGCTCAGAGAGTATTGAGCATTATGCTAATCTATCACAAACATCTTGACAGGTTTGACACTTAGTTTGAAGCATTGTAGCACATATCTTGATTTTCATTTTTAAATAAATCATTATTATTACTTTTTTTTTGCTGCAAACACAATAGCAATGCTTGAAACATTCAGGCCATGTTCAAAAATAAAATTATTCTTATAGCAACTATTGAAGACAAAAACAAGTGAGTTATTCCTTTTTAGAATCAATTCATCTAATTATATAGCACAGACAGGCGGACTGACCTGTAAAGGTGTTCAATTAAAGCTGCCAAGGTGGTTTTCTGCAGAGCTGGAAGTGTATCAATTAAAGTTTTGTAGTTTATCACTCGCTCCTTCTCATCCTGAATATCTGATATATTAAAAAAAAAAAGCATTCAGATTTAATAACTGAAGTTTATTACTTTAAGGACAAAACATAATATTTTAATTTACAAAAAATATACTAATATATTGCATAACAGGAACTGAATTGAAGCTTTATTTTTTTAAATAAAATTGACTGTGAAACCATTCTAATCAATATAGTGAATTGTGCTTGATGCACTATTTGACATTGTGGAATCACCACCACAATGTGAGATAAGGGAATAAATCAGTAAGTGGGGGAGTTGTTTATTTATATCCTACATGTTTTGTGAAGAGAACGGAGTGCCCAGCTCCTGTCAATGAATAGTCTAACCCACAGTCTCCCTCTATTTCAACTGTGACCATGGACTATATACCCTTTGCACAAATCTGTGGCTTAATAATTGGGGAGTTATTTGTATATTGTTTGTGAATGTTTTCATTGTCTTTGTTGTTTCTTAAATGTGGCAAGTGACTTATGAATAGTCTCCAGGTTGACTGGTTCTATGACCCTATGGTAAGGATCCCCTTCTCTCAGCACAGCCGGAATGCCCAATCAGCTGGGAGCACACTTTGGCATAAAATGGGTTAAACTGCTAGTTCTTCATTTTAACGACTTCACCCCGCTGTTAAGTGAGATTCCATTGTCCTAGGCATTAGGCAACTAATCAACCTGGAGCCAAAACCACAGTGTCTTAAGGGTGTGTTGGTTTGCGAGGAAACAGACCTCAGTCAATCCCTTTTAGACAAGCAGCCAATGCAGAAGTCAAAATTAACAGAGGGACCCACATAGTCCATCTTGGGAACGAGAAGAGAATAGAGGGTTTAACACAGGGAATCTCAAGACTGCGATTAGCTACAAGTCTGTAGTTCATTGAATCTGTGAGATAAGCGTCTTAAAAACCTTGGTGATTTGACTACCTACCTGTTGCTTAAAGTTTTTTTTTTATTGTTACTGTATTTACTTTGTACCTATTTTCTAATAAAGACACAGTTGTGTCTTCCAAATGATTTGCCTGTTTGACCTTGGATTATCCTAACCGGACCAAGACACCCCTATAATTTGGCCTGCGTTGTCCGGGCTTCTGCTACACCTTAAGTCATTGAAGCTTTTTTATTTCCTTTATTGTATTTAATAATAACAGTAATAATAATAATAATAATAATAATAATAATAATAATAATAATAAAAATATTAATAATTTTATTTATATGATGCTTTTCTCCCAATAGGACTCTGAAACTCAAACTTGTAGAACTCTGGGCAGCAATTAACTCAAATGAGCCAGTTATTCCCACTTAAGTGATTTTAAAGCAGATTGCAACTCCACCACCCCTGCAGTTCAGTCTTGAGCAATGGAACACAGAATAATTGATTGGGTCTGCCCCTTTCAAAATAGGCTGCATTTTTGTCTAGTCCCGCCTCCGTAATGCATGCTATATCTGATGATTCAATTAGGTCAGAAATTGTAGCAGTCTTGTTTCTTATAGATCTAGCATTACAGTGGACAGTCCTGATCGGGCATTCCAAATGGCCTGATGTAGTTTCCTCTGTATTCAGTGAGGGATCTCTGGGCATGGGGGTCACACAGGGAGCATTCACAGTTTTTCTTCTCTGAACATTAGACCACCTGTATCCTTTTTGGAAGTAGGGTAAAGCAGGAGAGCAAGGGACTTAGATGGGTATAGGTGACAGAAGATTTTTGGCCTGCATGTCTTCCACGACTGCCCCTATTTATTTTTTTTATCTAATGTATAGGGAGGGATCTAAGGATAGAAGCCAGTGATGCTTTATTAGTAACTGCAGCACATGGTGGGCAGAGTGAAGCTGGAGGTATAGGAATACATTGAGTTAACAATGAAAATGTAAATGTGGTTAAGATTAGGCTGATGTAAGTGATGGTACAGGGGGGATGGCATAATTGTTCAATCAAGTCTGTGTGAGACCCAAAAATGGTGTAGTAATGTGCAGAGTCTGAGAATTTAGGTTTTTTAATGTGTCCCATCTTGTTTTTCTTCTTTGCAATAAGGATATCTTTTGAACTAGGGAATATAAGCAGACCAGAGTCAATTTTCCATGCTGTTGCTAAGGGGCATATTACACAAATAATGATAGTGCACTATCGTGCACTTACCGTGAAAATCAGGTCCCTCTGTGTCCTCCCCATATTTAAGAAGTGTGCATCACAGCAGATATCGTTTTTTGGAGCAGTCACCATTCTACAGTATGATGACTGCTCCCAAATGCAATCTAACAAGTTCCGAAAAAAAGTTTTTTTCGGTAACTTGTCTGAAGCTGGCGTACATTATCATAATTGTCAGATTTCGGTGCTGTCAGCTCTGCTCCAAAGAGCATAGCTGAACAGCGCATGTGTGGAGGGATCACATGATCCCTCCCTGTCACTCACCGCTCTCTCTGCAACTATAGTTGCAGAGACAGAGCGGGGATGTTTTTTTGCGCATGTGCAGTTTTTCGAACAGCACATGCGCAATTCCAGTATAAAGAAAAATGAAGAGGACCTGGAGGAGATCCGTGGACATCGCGTTCCAAAGAGGTTGGGTAAGTGTGATTTTTTTATCACAGAAACAGCTGTATATCGGAACTGCTGTTTCTGTGATCCGTTTTTAATAAATTTGAGAAATAGTTCAATCCTTATCCATGCGATAAGGATTGATAACTATTTTTCATTTTTGCCGAACTTTGATAAATGTGCCCCTAAGAGTCATAAAATGAGACCAAAACAAAGCAATCTTGGGCGAGAGGTGTTACAATCCATCTTATAGGGGACTTATGAGAATCCTATGAAGTGGACATTCCTCATCCTAGTGAAGACAACTTGTCAGGATTAGCTGGAGTCCTGAATTTTTAAACATACAGGGCCTGATTCACTAAGGAATGTAAAGCAAAAAAAGGAGTAACTTTGCACCTGGGCAAAACTATATTGCATTGGAGGGAGAGGCAAGTTTAAAATGTGGGGACATATATGTAGTTAGGATAAAGAGTGTCCTAGATAAACTTTAATTTCAGTGTAAAAATAAAGCTATTAAGTATTTGTGTGCTACATGAAAAAGCAGTCAGTATTTTCTTTATGTGCAAAATAATAAACTAATTTGCACCGCTTGCATTGTAACATGGTTTTGTCCAGGAGAAAACTTACTCCTTTTTTGCCTTACTTTTCTTAAAGACTCAGACCCACGGTATCCTTCTCCCAGAAACAAAACAGAGAATACTGTATTTTAGTTAATTCAAGAAAGTTGAGTTATTTACTGGACACTGTGCAGAACAGACGGATGTCTTTGTTTAAGTATTGGATAGAATCAGAGATATGTGTTTCTCCACAGTATCTTACTCTGTGGTATTCAATGCACAGGATATGTATGTCTATAGAAATCTTGAATTTAAAAGCGGAATAGGTTTCAAACCAATGTGAATCTCAGTGCAGTGCAGGAAAATCATCTATTCATTTTGGAAGTGATGATGATGATGGAGTGAAGCAGATAAATTTGAAGGTAAATCCTTGCATATTTGGTGTGATATTTTAGCAGATTAAAGCTGTTTTATAGTAAGGTTCGGGAGCATGTAGAAGGTGAGGCAACCGTCTTGGGTGCGCTCACTGAAGTCCCATATGTCCCTCTTGTGCCAGTTCACTCTAGATCAGGGTTTCTCTACTCCAGTCCTCAGGACCCCCTAGCAGTACATGTTTTCCATATCTCCTTGCTGGAGCACAGGTGTATTCATTACTGACTGACACAGTGTAGCAGGTGGTATAATTATTTCACTGGTCACCTGGCAATCCTGCACTGTTAGTGGGTCCTGAGGACTGGAGTTGAGAAACACTGCTCTAAATGTACATCCTGGTTGTACCCCTAAATAATTGATACATGAACATATATGCCCCACAAATACATATATCTAAATGTTTTCTTCTCAAATTTCATTCTCATTTTTGCTGTCAAGCGGTGTCCAATGTCAGGTAAATACAAATAAAAAGGAGGAGATAGACTTAGCTAGTAGTTATACCATATAATAATAATGGAAGCGCTAGATATGTAAAATAAACAAGTAATATTACTGAGGATACCCCTTAATTTAAGTGTCCCTATTATCTACATACAGTGGTATCAATAGTACCAACAATGCAAGCTATCAATTAGAATATAGTGACATGCGGTATTTCCCTAAATATTGGTGGAGACCTCAAAACGACGACCTCCACTGTAGCTGATTGTACTGAAATATAAGGGTCTCTAATTCCAATTTTGCTTTTGCTAAAACATTATAGAAAGAAATTGTAAATAAACTCTACTGTTAAATAGAACATCTTTTCCCTTAAACACATATGAATAAGACTATTTTCCACTAACACATAATAATACTAATATCACACAATAACAGTTGTGATGTTACACTACATTAACACCATGAACCTTCTGCAAATTTACATATCATCAAAAAAGTGTTGATTGTTAGACCTCGACCTTAACAAGTACAGGGCGAGGTTTTGATTTAGATTTGCATAGATGTATATAATATGTGACAACTTGCTACTTTGGTTACTATATTTTTTCCCCTAGATTACTTAGAAAAAACTATTTGTCTATTAAAAAGTTCTTGCTTAAATAAGTGTTTTTCTTTTTGTAAAAAAAGGCTCCATAAGTATATTTTAATGCCTAATGGCAAAAATCGATAATTACATTGTACGCTCTCTGGACATGGAAGTCCATTTGTTAGTCAACAGGGGAAATAATATGCATTGTTAATAAATACGGAACAAAAAAACATTATATAAATAAAATGTACTGTAATACAATCTGGGTGATTGTGTAATACAAAGAGGGTAAAAAAGTGTACATGATAATGACATAAATGGTGTATTCCCATGCAGTCACACGTGTGTGGACAAATTTTATAGATGCAGTCATTTGCGCTCAACCGCAATTAGATGATGGTCACAAACGCTGTCACATCCAATCTCGATCAGCTACTCATTGTTTCCGATCAGATCTTGCTGAGGATATATGGGTAGATTGAGTATTTGGAAGGGAAATCACTCAACGTTTATTACATTTTATATAATCAATTACTCTGTTTATCATATGTAAACATGATCTACTCTGTACGTTATTAGAGCAGTGTTTTCTGGGCTTTTACTTGTTGAATCAGAAAAGCTTGCTATGTAAATATTGATTTTCGATTAGTTATCTTTTAGGGGGTTTTATCACTACCTCATATTTTCTGGTACAACATTGTTTTTCCTACAGATTCATTACATTGGTTATGCTCTAGCAAATGCCCTTCATTCTACCTAATGGCAAACCTACTGTTGCTTCCCATGCCTTAAATAAATGAAGTTGAGGTAGAGGATGAGCAAAGGCTGCCCATAGAGTATTACTGAAGCATAGCAAGCCTCCTGTAATACATTAGAAACATGTTTTGTGTCCAGTGATAGATAATATATTGGTTATGCAAATGAAAGGACGATGACATCATAGATTTAGCACTTGGTGCGATGTTTGATTTACTTATAGAACAACACGGTGGCTTAGCAGTTAGCTCTTCTGCCTTACATCACTGGGGCCATGAGTTCGATTCCTGACCATGTTCTTATCTGTGTGGAGTTTGTATGTTCTCCCCATGTTTGCTTGGGGTTTCCTCCGGATGCTCCAGTTTCCTCCCACACTCCAAAAACATACTAGTAGGTTAATTGGCTACTATTAAATTGACCTTAGTCTCTCTTGGTCTGTGTATGTTAGGGATTTTAGACTGTAAGCTCCAATGGGCACATTAGTCCCTGTACTATTGGAGCTTTCACAATAGGGTCAATTTGCATACCAGTATGTTTTTTGTACTATGGGAAGAAATAAGACAGCAATGCTAAACATTGCGCCACCATGCTGCCTTATTGTGCAATTTAATGAAATGACAATCACATCAATATGTAGTTGCTCATCCTCATCAAATTGAAAGATTGTTTCAATTGATATGTCATGCTACAAAAGAGTTTAGTCAATCTTTTTAGAGTGGTGAGCAATACTATTTAGTGGCTTAACTTTCACTTAGCTAAAATCTCTAAGTCACAGCACAAAGTGAAGAATGGAACCTAGTACCATAGAGTCTTATCACATAAAGCACATTGCAGTGTGGGATTGAGGGAGAATAGCCATATGGAAATGATAGCCTGCAGAACTTTCAAATCATTTCTATGCAGACTGGAAGCTGAGCTTGTTACTCAGACTAATCACTGGCTAGATAAGTATAATGTAAATGATCTGGGGGGGGGGGGGGGATTATTAAAGTAAGAGGACAATCGCTTTTAGCCATTCCACGTATAAGGAAACAAGAGAATGTTGCTAAATACAATTCTTACTTAGCTACTATATGAATCTTGCATTCCAACCAAATATATACACACTTAAGCCTGAGGCCAACTGAGCACTCCTGTGGACAGGTGCTGTACATTACATGCTAGCAGCATCCACAGGGCTCTGGGGCAATATGATGTACTTTAATATTGCAAAGAAATGTAAAGAGACTGATAATTATCACATGAAGACAGATTGAGATACTGAACAGTACAGATGAAATAACCTTTATAGAAAGAACAAGAAACAATTAAGGCACCTAATGTAACAGTTTGCATCTGATAACATATGTTGCTTATTTTATCAATTCTCTGTAAAGTGGTAGGTTCAAGGCACTGTATTCAGTGACAGCAGGATGCCTTATTCTAATTTAACAGCAACGGATGCTTACTCTAATAACATTACGTCTGCTGTCTCAGGGGAGTTTAAGCAAAAATCTTTCACTTAAATAAACTTCTTTTACTTAGATGCATTCATTCAAATGAATAATGAAACAACTATTTCTGGAACACAGTGTCATTACCTAGGGCAGAGATCCAATATGGATAAAGTTCTTTTGTCAGGAGTGCATCGTCTATTTCATATAAAAAACATTTCAGCACATCAGTCACGTCTTCCAGTTGATGTTTTCCGACTTTTAGTTTAATGCTCCGTGCATCCTTTTTAAAATCTTCTAACAGCTCCCTTACTTTCAGCGGGTCCCCGTTCTTCTGATACAGAGATTTGCTTCCCAAGCCTTAATATAAGGAGACATCAAAATAAACATGTCTAAGCAAATTATAATAATGTATGGTTAACTGACATTTACTTTGAAAAATGTAAATTCTGTCTTGTAAGCTATACTCAGCACAAATGATAGTGAACTATGTTTTAAGAGTAACGGTTTAAGTTCATAAATCATTACTGAGCTAGAATGTGAAACAGAATAGAATGCTAACCTAGTAATATACAGTATTACTGCTCTCAGAGGGTACACATTCACATTTTTCCTTTGGTCTCCCTATACTATCTACACTCAGCATAGACTTAACCACTTCGCCCTGGTCCTATGAATAAAACTGTCATATTCACTTAGTTATGCATTATCTGACACCAACATCTCACTCTCTCTTTTATCTCATGTCCATCTATTATACTATTTCCTAACAACATCTGTTTTTACTCTACACATGCATTTACCCTCACTCCCTTTGCTGTCCTCATATACCCTCATATACCCTCTGGTATATGCCAGATTATGAAGGTATTTTCACATTTTCATGGTGCCAACATATTAAGACAGTGGCAATAGAAGCTGCTTCATGCCTGTTACAGACCAATATTCCTGCAGTGCTAAATAAAAGCCCTCCTAGGCATTGACAGCAACAATCCACATGACATCTGGATCCACTTACAGGCCTGTCAATTGGCCAATTGAAACTACTAGTCACCACAAATTTATAGCTATGTGGCACAAGTTAACCCGTGCATGATACTCATGCATTCTAGTCAAATCAAGCTACTTAAGGTGTTAAAAAGGTTCTTGTCATGCATTTGGGCCTAGCACAGGCCTCCTCAGGGGAAGAGCGTTACTTCCCGACGCAAGCGCCCTTTTTTAACGTGGTTTTGTCCACATGTCACTACCTCATCATTTTTCTCCATCACCTCATCCTTCATCTTTATCGCCACATCTATCCAGATGTCTATCCAGACACAGGGATCTCTCTCAGCGGTCCTGAGTATCACACTCCTCTCGCTCTGTCACCCCCGGCAACCACCAACCACTCTCAACTGTCACCCCCGGCAACCACCAACCACTCCCAACTGTCACCCCCGGCAACCACCAACCACTCCCAACTGTCACCCCCGGCAACCACCAACCACTCCCAACTGTCACCCCCGGCAACCACCAACCACTCCCAACTGTCACTTCTCCTTCAAGAAATATATATAAAAAAAAATAAAAATCTTTATAAACACTTTTAACAATTAACAAATTAAATTAACAAATTAAAAACATCTTCGTATACCAAATTTCAGCCCTTTCTGAGTTTTTTTTCCACACACACACACACACACACACTAAGAATTTAGTAGGTCAGTGTATAACTCCGCCCAGCAGGTGGCGCTGCAGCTTGGTTTTTTTCTTCCCACACACACACAGACTAACACATGCCACTAGGCTTATATATATTAGATTACATTTTATGAAAATGCACATTCACCTAAATGTGTAATTAACGTGGAAGCACTAATAAGGAGAAGTATGTTGAGTATAGTATGTCCACAATCATCATCATCATTATTTTATTTATATAGCGCCACTAATTCCGCAGCGCTGTACAGAGAACTCATTCACATCAGTCCCTGCCCCATTGGAGCTTACAATCTAAATTCCCTAATATAGAGTCTCACTCACAGACAGACAGAGAAGGAGAGACTAGGGTCAATTTTGATAGTAGCCAATTAACCTACCAGTATGTTTTTTTGGAGTGTGGGATTAAACCGGAGCACCCGGAGGAAACCCACGCAAACACAGGGAGAACATACAAACTCCACACAGATAAGGCCATGGTCGGGAATCGAACTCATGACCCCAGTGCTGTGAGGCAGAAGTGCTAACCACTAGGCCACTGTGCTGCCCACTAGGCCACAATTTAAATGAATGCATGTAACAGATGGTAGTCTTGGTAAAAATGTATTTAATTAGGTGGGTATCCATAAGCTTGGGTATATGAAACAATATTGGTATCAGTGGTGTGTCAGTGGTATATTAGCAGTGTGTCATTGGTACATCAGTGGTGCAACAAGGGCCATCGAGAGAGGGGTTTACAAAGTACTGGGGCCTGGGCCTGCTTGGCGGGCCCGGGCCTCCACTGGAGCCAAGTATGTTATTTTTTGTTTTTAATTTCATTTTATTTTTTTATAATTCTTTTTTTGGTTGTGAAGGTGGTGATAGTGAGGGAGCTGATAGCTGCTCTCAGTCCCAGGACAGTGTGTGACATCACACACTGTCCCACGGCCGAGGTCAGAGTGGGTGTCTGGGGTGGGGTCATAATGTGTCTGGGTGATGGCGTCAAAGTGACTGGGGGTTAGCGTGATGTGTCTGGGTAATGACATGATGTGTCTGGAGGGAGTGAGATACATGTAATGTTTTATTATAATGTAGTTATTATAAATGACATGATGTGGCTAGGACAGGGTTGGATTAAGGGGGGGGCACAGGGGGCACGTGCCCATCTCTCTGAGGGCCAACCATCCACTGATCAGATCACCTGTAAGTTGGTGATCCAATTGTTCTCCTGCTTGTGCCCCCCTGATGCAGGCACACATGGACAAAATCCTTGGCAGCGGGTCAGATGTACAGCAGCACCACGGCTGCTGTACATTGTAAGATGGCCGAAACGTAGAAGCAGAAACAGCTCCTTTCAGACAAGGACCACTGTGAAAGAGACATGATAAGTGTGAGGATCGTGGCTTCCTAGGTGAGTCACACTTTCACTGGGCAATATTAGTTTGTAATAATAGTTCATTTAAATATATTATAAACAATTTATGTTAATTTAAAGAGGCATTGAAGTATATATATATATATATATATATATATATATATATATATATATATATAAAAACAGACCAGATATCTATAAGTGGCGCTTAACCCAATGTATGGATATTAGCACATATACAAAATTGCATATGTGTATACAATATATAAGGTACTCAAATAATATATAAAATAAATGCAGTGAGAATAACACCTCCACAGAGATACGTGTGGCAGCCAACCTTCAGAAACGGATGGTTGGTCCGAAAAACATAGCAGTATATATATGAGGAAGGGGCGGCGCCTTCAGGTGTATAGACAGTGTATATAAACACTAAAGTGCGCAAAACAGTCTATAGTATAGAGCCTCTTTACTATATCTGGAGACTACTGGTTATACTGCTACACCCTGAGAATTACACTTTTAGAATATCCTGCACCTAGCTTTTGTGTGGAGCCTGCAGACACCGTTCTGTTATATTTACTACTCTGGACTGTTTTGCGCACTTCCTCATATATATACTGATATATATATATATATATATATACACACACATACACACAAATATATAGATATAGATATAAATATAATATTTTAGCATCAATATGAGAGACAGGCTTTGATTATTACTTTAACAAAGATTGGTGTCATGTTATGAATGTTTGTTTTTAAGTGCATTATCATTGCTAGTTTTTTTTGCGGTATTAATGGTATTTTAATGTATGGTATCAATGGTAGTTTACACTTGCGGTATCAATGGTATTTTAATGTGCGGTTTCAATTATATTTTTCATGTGCGGTATATTTGCAAGTTTTAGTGTGCAGTATTTTAGTGTGTGGAAGGATTGATTTTTCTTGTGCAGAATAACCTAAGTGAGCCCCATGGGAGTGCTATCAGTGTCATAATGCAGGATGTGTCAATGCTTACAGCTTTATAACCAATGTTGTTATATTACATGCGTTTTATACAGTGGTGTTACAAGTACCTGTTCTAATATTAATATATTTTACATACAGCCATCATATGTGTTTATATTTTACCTTGTCACCTAGTTTTGCATAGACTTAGTTGTGATGAGTTGTGTCTGCTTCCCCTGATGGATTAGCTGATGTGACCGCAGTGGAAAATATAAATTAACAGTTAACTCATATTAACTTTCAAGTAGCAATTCTTTTCATAATTTGTGTGATAAATATAATGTTGACAGATATTTTAGGAATATTAAAATGATAGCTTTGCATTGCAAAATGTGTCTTGCAGCAGCTGTACATTTTTTTCTCTTACTATATCAACTAGGTGTGTAGTCACCGACCAGTCTGGGATCTGTATGCCAATGCTCTGAGAGGTGCCTGTGTATTCTGCAGAGTCCCTAGTGCAAGAGCCAGATTACGGGAGGGCTCTGGGGGGCCCACGGACCAGATTCTGTGTGGTTCTTGGTGCTGACCCCAAATGCCAGTATACAAGGAACAGCATAGGAGCCTCTATTTAAGTGCTTAGTCGGCACTATGCGCCTAGGGTCCAATCACGCCAGTTTTATAGTAATACCGTGCGTGGATGCAATTATTTTTTAAGCCTTCTGGGCATAAGGAGCAGAGAGGAGCCGCTCTGCCTCCTGGGCTAAAGGTATGTGAAGATCTGCAGCTGAGGGGATAAGTGAGAATTGGGGAAGTAGTAGAGAGGTGTGTGTGTGTGTGTGTGTGTGTGTGTGTGTGTGTCTGTGTGTCTGTGTGTCTATGTGTGTGTCTATGTGTGTATCTTTGAACATAAAAAAGAAGGACAACCCAGGAAGGGCAACCACATTGAAGAGGAGGGAAATGAGGTGAAGGTGGAGATACAGAAGGGGACTGAGGAGACAATGAGGTGATGCTGAGCATGTGGGGAATGAGGCGTAAGAGGGAAGATAGACAATGTGTTTGAGGAGGATAGAGGATGAAGATGAAGAAGGGGATTGAGGAGGGGGACATGAGGATAGAAGTGTAGAACAGAGAATTAGAATGTGGTGCTAAAACCTGAATTTTCTATTTGCGCCTATGGCAGTCTTTACTGTGGATCCTCTTTCCCTGCCCCTAGAAAGTAGCAGTAAAAAAAAAGTGGGCATATTAAGAGACTGAAGAAAATTACACAGTAAAATTGAAAATTGTGCCATGGATGTTAACTAATGTCTCCCTTTCTGGACAACCACAATTTGCCACCTGTTTTTACCGCCACACATTCCATTAGCTCCCCTCCTCTGGACATACACTTATTTTATATAGAAATGTTTGACAAGGTCATGTAAAAATGTTAATATTAAATAACCACAACAAAAATTACATAAGACACCTTCATGCTAACTGTTGCCACAGACATTAGCATCTGTTACCTTGCCACACTCCAGGCCTGCTAATGCTTAGATGGACTAGACTGGTAGGGATTAACAATCTATACATCCACATACTAAGGTAATTTGATAATTATATGGGTCACTTGAGATGAAGGAGAATGAGCTTTCTGGGTGCAGGCTGCAAAAGTGGCCGACAAAAGAGTCTGACTCTCCCAACAGAGCTTGGATGTGGGATTGAAAGTTTCTTAATGTAATGTGGGTGGGCTATTACTTTAATGGTGAATTTTGGATGAGGGCTAATTATTTAACAGTGGATGTCATTAATTTATTTGAGAGGTGATGGTGAACTATTTAATTTAATAGTGGGGCCTATTAATTTAAGCTGAGTTGATGGGACCTTTCATTTAATGCAGTGCTGGTTTAAGGGCTATTGATTTCATTTGAGGCCAAGTTTGGGGAGATGAAGGGCTATTTATTAAATGTAATTATGAAGTATTAAATGTCAGCAATGGTTGTGTGAAATGGGTTTATTTATTAAATGTAAATGCTATTAATTTATTGCTGGGCTATTTTGTGGGGAGGGAAATATGTTTATTAAATGTGTACGCTATTAATTCAATGTTGGGTAGGTTGGGAGAAATAGTTCTATTATTAAATTTGTATAATAATAATTTTATATTCAGGGCTGATTGCAGGGAGGGAGGCCTACTTATTAAATGTGCGTGCTATTGATTTAATGCCAGGGCTTTTGCAGACTTTCATAAACATTCCAGGATCTACAGAAGCAACAAGTAGTGAAAGCGGCAAGAATGGGTAGGAGAAAGCAGGACAGACTGCAATCTGTCCTGAATCTGGTAGGGCAGTCCCGTATTTGGGTGACTGTCTCGCTTAGTCAAAATTTGGTCTGACTGCAAGGACAGTTGGGAGGTATGTCCCATTTCACACTTATCTGTTTGTGTAGGGGGAGCTGCCTGCACCTGACACATGTGTACATAGTATTACCTGTATATTTGTTTAAAATTATAACCATATTACACCATAAGGGCCCCTTGTCTTAAGTGCCATGGGCCTCCCAGAGCCTTAATCCAGCTCTGGGCTGCAGTGGTGGTATGATTTGGCTGGAGTGTTGGCATGATTTGGCTGGGGAGGTCATGATAAATATTTTAATATAATGTATATAATGTATATTGCGTATTTGTGTTATGTACTGTGTTCACTAATTGCTCAGTTTTCCATATTTACATCTTCCAACATTTTCCCAGGTCTCAACATTCCAGGATCCACATAGAATCCAGTACCAGGTTGTAAAAAATACAGGTAGGTGAGAGCAAAGCTATTTTAATACATAATGTCTAAAGAAGCACAGCCACGCCCATGTTGACCACACCCAAATAATATGCGGCCGCACCTACTTCCAGCGCTGCACGGTGGGACACATCTCTCTTCCCACTCTGCTATGGAGGGGGACCCAAATAATTTTTGAACTGGGGCCCCAAATTCTTCTTGGGGTCCTGGGTGCAACAATAATAAATGGCATTAAACCAGCTGGTTCTCTTATTGGCTCAGACCAAAGTTTGCGGTATCCAGATATCCACCAAATCAGGGCAGCAGTACTTTGACATGGCTGTGATCCAGGGAAATACTGCACGGCTTCTCATCATCATCATTTATTTATATAGCGCCAACATATTCCGTAGCGTTTTACAATTGTGGACAAACATAATAAACTAATAAACAAACTGGGTAAAACAGACAAAGAGGTGAGAAGGTCCTACTCGCAAGCTTACAATCTATGGGACAATGGGAGATTGACACATGAGGTTAAGTATACATTTTGCATCTAGGCCCAGCCAGACTGCAAAGGTAAAAATGACTCATAAGCTAAATGATCCTGTCACACAACAATGTTGGTCAGGGGGTAGTTATCTTGTGTGAAATTGTGTAACAGGCAGTAACAGGCTAAAGCTAGTGAGGTTAAGAGGGTGGTTGAGGAATATTATAAGCTTGTCTGAATAGGTAGGCTTTTTAGAGAACGCCTGAAGGTTTGTAGACCAGAGGAGAGTCTTATTGTGCAAAGGAGAGAGTTCCATAGAGTGGGTGCAGCCCAAAAAAAGTCCTGTAACCGGGAATGGGAGGATGTAATGAGGGTGGATGAGAGACGCAGATCTTTTGCAGAACGGAGTTGCCGAGTTGGGAGATATTTTGAGACGAGAGGAGATGTATGTTGGTACAGCTTTGTTGATGGCCTTGTAGGTTAGTAAAAGTATTTTATATTGGATTCGGTAGAAGACAGGCAGCTAGTGTAGAGACATACAGAGTGATTTAACAGAGGAACAGCAATTTGCAAGGAAAACCAGTCTTGCCTTAGCATGCAAAATAGATTGTAGGGGTTTGAGTCTGTTTTTGGGAAGACCAGTAAGGAGGGAATTGCAATAGTCAATGCGGGAGATGATAAGTGCATAAATTAAGGTTTTAGCAGTGTCTTGTGTGAGATATGTGCGGATTCTGGAAATGTTCTTTAGATGTATGTAACATGATTTAGATATAGAGTCAATGTGGGGAACAAAGGATAGGTGTGAATCAAGGATTACACCTAGGCAGCGAGCTTGTGGGGTGGGATTTATGGTCATGTTATCAACAGCGATAGAAATGTCAGGTATGCTCTTGTTGGTGGGTGGGAATATTATTAACTCTGTTTTAGAAAGATTGAGTTTGAGTTGGCGAGAGGACATCCAAGATGATATGGCAGAAAGACAGTCAGTTACACGGGACAGCACAGATGTCGACAACATAGATAGATTTGGGCATCATCCGCATAGAGATGATACTGAAAGCCAAAGGAACTTATTAGATTTCCAAGAGAAGCGGTATAGATAGAGAACAGCAGAGGAACTAGCACTGAGCCTTGTGGTACTCCAATTGATAGGGGAAGCGGAGCAGAGGTGGCTCCAGAGAAATTAACAGTGAAAAAGCGATTAGAGAGGTAGGATGAGAACCAGGATAGAACAGTGTCTTGAAGACCTAGGGATTGCAGCGTTTGTATGAGAAGAGAGTGGTCAACGGTGTCAAATGCAGCCGAGAGATCCAGGAGAATTAGGAGAAAGTAATGGCGTTCAGTTTTAGCAGTGATCAGATCATTGACAACCTTGGTCAGCGCAGTCTATGTGGAGTGTTGAGAACGAAAGACAGACTGAAGAGGATCCAGCAGGTTGCTTGCGGAAAGAAAGCGTGTGAGGCGAGTGTAGGCAAGTCTCTCTAGAAGCTTGAGGGGCAAGGGAGCTGAGAGATGGGATGGTAATTTGAGAGAGAGTTTGGGTCAGAGTTTTGTTTTTTTAGAATAGGAGTAATCCCTGCATGCTTGTATAGTGATGGAATGATGCCAGTAGAGAGTGAGAGATTACAGATTTGAGTTAGAGGTGAAATGAGTACAGGAGACAGGGATCTACCAATTTGCGAGGGAATAGGATCAAGAGGACAGGAGGTAGAGTAAGAAGATAAGAAGAGAGTAGAAATCTCCTCTTCATTTGTGAGGTCAAATGAAGAGATGGTGTCAGAGGGTAGTGGGAAGGAATCTCATGTCTCTTGTGGCCAAAAGTTGCCCTGACCTGGCTGTGATCTGAGGGTTTACCGCAAACTGATTGTAGTCTCCCCATTTTGGCTTTTTGACCTATATCAAATCCAGTTGAGGATGGAGAGACATCAGCTGTCTGTAATAAAGTGTGGGCAATTATTTCCATTTTACCAGAGTTATTTTTGAAAATTATGTTGGCACTGAGCAATGTATTTTACTTTCATTGTCCATATCTGAAAAGTTATAGTAATTACAGAGTCCTTCGGAATAAAATAGCGGATGATGTCTGCCAGCACCATGCAATGTCTAACTAGCCCCCTCAGCTTATAATGATATTTGTCTTTGGGCATAAACATCTCTGAATAACTCTTGCTAGTCAAAATACAGGGCTGCATTCCAACAAATATCAACACATTCAAAAGGTTGATTAGAACTGCTTGGAAAAACAAGCATCTATATCTTTTTATTTTCCAGCAGCTTACTATTCATATATTAAAAATATACAGATTTCAACAGGCTCACAATTACCTAATATCATTCAAAAACAATCTGCTGAGCATAAACGGTATTACCTACCATACTGTGTTACAAATGCCATACAGCTATACATAATAATGGGAATGTTGTTTTTGCAGAGCTGCTGATCCTGTAGTGCATTGCCATCTGTACTTGCTGCTTTTTCAATTGCACAATGCCAGGTCATGAAATCCAGCATTGTATGTCCATGGATATATAATGTCCTGCACATTGGTAAATTAAATGAAGAAAAATATATTCAAATTAAACATTTCCAAAAAAATAAATAAAAATAAAAGTTACACGCCATGATCTATCTGTGCATAACATATTTTGTAACATAAATATATTAAAGGACATAATGCTACCAGTTTAACTGATTATTCAGGAGCAACAACAAAAAATGCAAGATAGATGTTTGCACTGATGGGGACCTGATTATGCCACCTCTCCTACAGCTATGCTGCACAAGTCTTTAATGAGTCTCCAAATAGTCATGTGATCTGGTAAGGAAATGTTTACTAATTGTTGTACAACAAAATAAAATATACCAGATGCAATGGTGATTTATGTACATTCGAGCTTTGCCCCCCATAGCGGTGCGAAGGGAAATTACATTATTGCGGTACCGTATTACCTTATGCAATGCGCAGCCAGTGAACAACCTCGATCTCCGGACCTAATTGCATATGCCCCTTGGAGTTTACAGTCTAAATTCCCTAGCACACAAACACATACATATTGACTAGGGTCCAATTAACTTAACCCTAGGTCTTCAGACTGTGGGAGGAAAACCACGCAAATACAGGGAGACCATACCAACTCCACACAGATAAGGCCCTGGTTGGAATTGAACCCATGACCGCAGCGCTGTGAGGCAGTATTGATACCGTTCTACCGTGGTCTAAGTGCAAAGTGCAAAGTCAAGTCTGCCTATATGCCCCCCCCTCATTCTTCAGTGAAAATAATCTTAAATTTAAATTAGTGTAATTTAAGAATTTGTTTCATGTTATTTTCATCTTAAGAAAATAAAGGATCTAAGGGGGTTGAGTTGCAATTATTGGGTTGTCAGCTTTGTTAACCTAGGAATACAAACAGTTTGCAGTTTACAGGGGCGGGCTGGCCCGGGGGGCAGGGGGGCAGCGCCCCCCCGGGCCGCTCAGTCAGACCGCTATTAGGGCCTACCCCCCAGATGCAATATACAACATTTTCACCGGCGGCCGGATCTGATGACAGGCGATGTGGCCGCGTCATCAATGACGCGCCCGCATCCCGTGTCATGTGATGTTGCCGCCTGTGTGCCCCCGGGCTTCCCTCTCCCAGCCCGTGCCTGGCAGTTGACAATCCAATTTCCCTTGCCACTGTAAAGATCCGGAGCTAAATTTACTAATGGGAGGTTTGATGAAGCCGACAGTTTTCTGCGTTTTTTCTGACGATTTTAAAACCACTGTATTTACTAAAAGCCAAACCACTAATTAACAGGCTGAAAACCACACTTCAACAAACCAACACTTTACAAATTGCCATAATGATTTTTAACTTAATCAAAATACAAACAGCCAGATTTACTAAGCTGCTGTTTGACAAACTGGCAGAAAAAACAGCAGAAAAGAAGCTGAATGTGATAGGTGAAAATGCTCAAAGTGAAGAAAAATAGACATAAATTATGGGGGCAATTGTTATTTATTGAACAACGTATATTTGTAATTAAGTTATGGGGCACATTTGATTTTTCATTATATTAACTTGGCAATAATATTGTATTATAGTATGGGGAAAAAATATATATAATTATATTAATTGTGCAATACTATTTGATTGTCAATGGGGGCTATAATTTTTTATGATCCAAACACGTGGCATTACATAGTAACCCCCATAATACAATAGTACAATAATATGGCCCCCTTTATATAATGAAAAACAAAAATTGCCCCATAAGTTAATTTTATCCCTTAATCAATAAATAATAATTGCCACCATAATCTATATGTCAATGATGCCTCCTCTTGTGTTCTGAATGACAAGATAGCTCAAACAGCACGATAGAGCTATCAAGCTAATCAGAAGCAGAAAAATACAGTTTGTTTTTTTATTCCTAACAATTTTGATGGCAGTTTTGACCAAGGTTACAGCGGTGTGCTGAGTGCTTTATTTACGCCTTGAGACAGTCAATGTTTCCTGTGAAATACCGTTTTACATATTCTCCATTAAGGCATAAACATCCACCCTACTTGCATTCTGGAAAATCTCCAGTGGCTTCACACCAATAAAGCTCAAATCTCCAGGATTATCTAGTTAACATCTCTATTGGTCATTAAGATCTCGGGGTCACTATACCACTATTTTAACATTACTGCACTACAGTGGGGACAGAACATCTGCCCGTCTAGAAACAAATCCTGAAAGTCAAAATTCCATGCAAACTTTTAAATGATCTCCATCAACTTTAGTCATATTTTGCCTTGAGCACATGAATAATGGGATACAAGAAAAGATGTTCATATAGGTCATTCATCCATTTTTCAGAAAAAATGTAATTAAAAGAAATACTTTAGCAATATATTAACTTCCACTAGTTCATCATCTCTCAATAACACTATCCCTCACACTAATAAATTATTACCCCTCTTATATCACAATTACTGTCTATCATCCTCCTTACTCTCTCGTCCACTCTACATCATCCCACTACAGTGTACATATGACCTTTCTATCCATGGTCTTTTACCACCTAAAGCCTATTCCATAAAGATGTAATAGTTATCTAACCCTTGCAGTATGTATCGTTAGTTTACTAACCATAAGCTACTTATTCTCTTAAATTATGTTCTAACACTATCACTCTTCACCATCCTTGCTCTTGTATTCACCATCCACCACTGGACGTCCTGTACCCCATCACTGTGGGCATTCATATCCAGGACACCAAGAGGTTTCACTCAGCACTCCACATTGTACAAACTAATACTGTTCAGAAGCTGCATGATATATCCAGTTTTCAGAATACAAGATATTTGAGATGTTGTTATTAAGTACACCGCAGACTCCTCAGTAAATCTGTTGAAAGACATTGCTATCTTATAATAATCTGTGCTCAGCTTCATAGAAAGTGCAAATGTAATGTCAAACCTCTGAAGTTATATCATAATATGGGAACTTCTACCTATAGTTTTGTAAATGTTATTAGTAGCTCTTCTATATAAGCGAACTAGGTAATTTAAATTGAGTGATCCTTAAATTCCAAACTGAACCATGGTCTGAAAAGCCAGCTTCTCAGAGCTGACATATGTCACAGTCAAAAAGTCCAGAATCTTTGATTAGACCATTTTCAAATTGGTATGTATGTTTCATTCTATGTCAGACTATTGCCGAATTAATGCAGTAGAATTATTACCTTCCATTTTCAACTAGTAACACAACATGTCTCTTTTCTCCATTGATCATAAATAAGCTTCTTGCTAGAAAACAAAGATGCAAGTTAGTCATAAAAATATATTGGAATTATCACTATATCTGTGTCATAGCAATTTTAGTGGGACAAATACTTAATATGTCCTTCTGGTTTTTCCCAACACAATATTTTATTTCTACAGAACATTTTAGGTGCATTACAATGGGACGGCTGCACCTAAAGCATTCATTGTCAGGTCAGAAACGTCTGAGCACTGCCATTTTTCAACAGCATGCGTTAGATGTGTTCCTTTCATGTATTGAGCAGAACTCAGATTAATGAATTTATCATGCATACAGATCCATCCTGTTTTGCTTTGGCAACTTTCCGCTGCACTGTCTGCCAAAAATGTGCCTATAGTGTTGAATTAAATAAATTGACTCCTGCTCAACCCCACATAATGACTTGAAAAGCAATTTGCAAAGTGCACCTTAATTTTTATGCTATTGTAATGCATTTTTCACTTTTTTAATGCTTTGCATATAAAGGCCCATGTGTGTAAGGTGCCTCTATATGAAATAAAGAACATACACTCATCATGTTTGGATTATTTAGATTCCTGTTTAAAATTGGTAACACTTTATGATAACAATTGAATCAAATAAACTAAAATTTCTTAATTATAGTAGCTAAAATGTCCAAATAACACACTCAAAGAGAACAAAATAATTGACACAAAGGTCGTTTTTTTGCAAGTATTTAGTTATTATCGCTATTTGTTTCCAATAACATCATGATACGCATGGACACATATAGCACATGTATGTACTGCACATGCATGCACGCAATTCCCTGGCATCTTCAACCTACCTCTAGCGCTCTTTATTGGTAAGAGATGCCCCCATCTGCGATGACATCATCACAGGTATTAGGAATAGGACCCACTAATTTACAAATGTAAAATGGTAAAAATAGGGACTGACCAGAACGTCACATCTTTGTAAAACTGCCTGTTCGGCTGTGAAATAGAATTCAGGTGATGTTTTGCTGCAACTATGCCATACTTGCCAACTTTCCCGGAATGTCCGGGAGACTCCCGCATTTTGCGAGAGTCTCACGGACTCCCGGGAGAGTGTGGCAATCTCCCGAATCTGCCCACTTCACTAGGAAGTGCCCCACTTCCTAGTGAAGTGGGCAGAATTAGGTCCCAAACGCCGCGATTCCCGGCTGTCAAATGACGCATTTGCGTTATTACATCATGGGGGCGGGTCCAAAATGATGCGCATTTTGGAGCCCCACCCCCCATCACACCCGCCTCCCCCGGCAGGCTCCCGGAAACCAACTTTCTAAAGTTGGTAAGTATGAACTATGCTCATCTCTACTTTATAACAGCAACAATTAATGTCTTAAAACCAACATATTTTATTAACAGAATTGTAAGTAATATTATCTTACTAAGTTCCTGTAGTTTCTTCAGTTCTATAATGTTTCCTTTGGTATTTTCTTGCCTGTTATTGTAGTGCAGACAGGCTTTCTCCAAGGCAAACCAACCTTCTCTCCATTCCATGAGGCTATACGAATCTTTGTAATGTAAATATCCAATGACATCAAACTCTAACTCTCTTAACTTTTCTTCCACTGAAGGAACAAAATTCTACAAAAAAAAAGTTGAACAGTGAAGCTTAACTTAATATTGTTTCCTAAATTTATAATAAACAACATACACTCTCAAGTGTTCCTGTATGTGCCCTTCTTATAGCTATCTATTAGTGCCACCCCATCAAAAAAACCTGGTACAGCAACCACGTTTATTGGAAAATAAAAAAGGAAATATATATACAAAAAAGATAAGAGAGACTTAAATCTTGCCTTTAGTTCACAGTTTAATAATCAGAATAAGGGTGTTGAGCACATATTTAGATGACACTGGAAAGAATTGTTAAATTACCTTTACCTGAAAAATATTCTACCAAGTGGGCCAAAGTTTTTATGTTGAAAGGCATGTAGTTTAAAAAACCAAACTAGGTAAAGGTGCTTTTTATGTGTACTTTTCTCTCTTAAGAGAGAAAAGTATACTAAAACAGCAGGATTCCATAGATGTGTTGAATGGTTAACCTGTAGGTCCTGTAAAACTGAGAATAATACATTTGTAGAATTTTGAGTAAATGGACAAATTTATTCAATAAAGACTTTGTAACCTGTTACACGAAAAATGTAGTTTAACTGCAAGAGTACAGTTGCAGTTTGTGTTATGCTGGTAAGACACCTAACGCATTAAAAATTCACCTGTCAGAGCACTTCAGGAACATTAGAAAAAGGATTAGATAGTCATTCAGTCTTGTTGCACATTAATAAACACCATAACTGTTCAGAGAAATAAATAAATATTTTGGGGGGAAATTTGGATGTTAAGGAAAATTGGAGTTGCAGAGATATTAATATCAGATAGTTAAAATTTTTGGTTTTTGTTTTGGATTTGGATCTGTATTTTTCTGAAAAATTGCTAAAATATGCTAAAATCACATCATTTTGCTCTTTTCTTTTTCCTACATTTTTATTGACCTCAATAACACTAATTTCCAGTAATTTTCAGTCAATTTTGACCACCTCACAGGTCACAATATTATTTTCATACAATTTCGGACAAAGACTGCAGCGAACACAAACACACGGCAGTACATAGCACATCTAGGAAACATTGCCACACAGCAGTGGCAGGAAAAAAAGAAAAGTGGTTCAAGATGGAATTGTCTTTAGGCCTTCCCAGCCACCCTTATGTAAGATATTGAAAAGGACATGTACGGTTTAGCAAACCAAGGACTCCAACGACAAGGAGTGACACTTTTGTGGCTGAAGTGCTTGGTTTGTTTGGGCCCCCACAAAACAAGCTACCAATAGCTTAGCTGCCTTAAGCCTAATAGTGCTGTTAATGAACTCTGCATTATTAAACCATGTCTCCCTCTCATCCCTGAAAAACTGCCAAACTTATGTAGACACTGGAATGAATATTACAACTGGAGTGGCATTAGATTTGCTTCAGACAGACTGTGACACGGAATATGTGAGCCGCATGGAATCTGTCATGTTGGAATACGGTGCATTGAACAGAGATTTAAACCAATATATGGACGCAGTTGAGGAGACTGTACTTAATTTAAAACTTAATCCACTGGATGAGGTTCCAGATTTAAGAGAGCTTGCACACGATAGATACACTGCGATTCAGAAGAATAATACAGAGGAGTCTCTGAGGCAGGATGATAAATGTGTCCAGTTTAAAGAACAGCTAAGAGACCTCAGGAAACAAATGGGTGTGTCACCGGCCCCTGCAGACTAAGCTTTGGAAGATGAAAACAAAGAAATCACCGTCACCCTGAGAACACGGCCGCTACAGTGGAACTGAGAATGGCTCATGAAATCAGTTATGGTTCATTTGATCACTCCACACAAGAGGTAGGCGCTCAATTGACTGATTGGATCACTTTTGGTCAGTTCCAGATGCTATGATTGGAATTATGTGATCTTCCTCTCTCCTGTATATTATTCAGCTATCCTGCTAATGTGCATTCCCCAATAATTATAAACTCAGGGTTCATAATAATTTCCTCTGTTTATATTGATCAACTATTCTGTTAATGTATACAACCTAGTGTTATATAGTTGACTGGATAAACTTCCCAGGCTGCATACCTTTATTATATTTATCAATTGTATACAATATGATTAAAACTTGGCTAAAAACCCTCCCCATGGGGTAACTAAAATCAATATACAATAATAAGCATAAACTTTAGGCATACAAAGTTCAATACATATTCATAATACATTAATCACAAGGAAATAAATCATTATGTTGCACTCAGTCCCAGTTCACTATAGTTCCATGATTGGCCACATGCCAAAATCGATTAATTAAACAAATAATAAGTCCAAAATCTTCAATGCTAGGGGAGGATGTATCAATAACAAACACTGACCAAGGATTTTGTGCTTGTGTTAATTGACCAGAATTGATCGATCAAATAAGCGTTTCTACTTTCCCTGTATTTGTATTCATGGATAGACAAACTCCTAAAGGTATATATAGAATAAATATTCAATCGATATTAATCGTAGTCTTCACAGAGTTTTATCAGGGTGTATAACAGTACTTACGGTTAGTAGTTCATGCTGGGTACCCAGGTGCCGGCTCCCGAGGCCTGTGGTAGATGGAGTTCAGGCTTACTGGACTTCCTGTAGGCGTGCCTCAAAGCACTTTGTATTATTTTCAGAATTTTTCAAGAGGTTGTGGTGTGTGTGCTCCGACTTACTGTCATTTATGTGTCTGGTCGTTAAAAGGGGCGGTATTGTGATATTGAATAAAACGACTTACATTAATGAGACCTTAAGACTACTCTCCAACACTTCCACTTACCAAAAACTTTCCCATAACCCACAGAGAAATATTCTGAGGATCTTAAGGAAATGTTAGGAAGAGGTGACGAATTAGGAATTCTCACCAATCAATAATATCAATATATTTACAATCTCCATTCACGAATTCCAGTCATATATCACCTACCTAAAATTCATAAAAGCACAGACCCACCAGGAAGGCCAATAATATCTGGCATTGTGTCAATCACAGCCAATCTATCCTATTATGTGGATATCTTTTTACAACCTTATGTTAAACAACAAAAACCATATTTAATTGATACAACACATATATTACAAATTTTAAAATGAATTAGTTGGAACAATCATCGATGGCTAGTCACATGTGATGTGACCTCTTTGTATACTGTAATTAAACATGGTTTAGGTATTTGCAGAAGACATTTCTTAGAGCAGGACCCCCAACTTAGCCAAGTACAAACGGAATTTCTTCTAACAAAGATTGAATTTATCCTTAACCACAATTATTTTTGGTTTGGAAATTGTTTCCATCTGCAGAAACAAGGGACGGCAATGGGCAGATGATAGCATCTGGAACTGACCAAAAGATATCCAATCATTCAATTGAGCGCCTACCTCTTGTGTGTATTGTATATTGTTCAATAAGGGTGGGATCCCCCTTACTGACAGAGCTGCTCTTGCAACCAAAGAAGGATTGCAGTCCCTTTATCTGTTTCATTTGATTGCTCCACCCGTTCCTTGGATAACTGTGGTAATTCTGCAGCTAACACATGGTGACGAGCTCTGACCCTACGGGATGCGTGCATTTATGAGACCAAGACCAATCCAGGGTGCCCAGGTTGGTTGAAAAACAAAGTATGTGGTCACACGTACGAGAGAGAAGCAATTTAAAGAATCATTTTTAACAAACTTCAGAAGGGTAAATTCGCCAGGTGTCCAAAAAATGGTTGTTATCACTCTGACATGAGTATATCAGATCTTGTTCCAGACAATGTACTTAAAAGAGCCATTGAAATTCACAGCAAAAAGCAAGGTCATCATTGAGCTTCAAATCAGCCCAAGTTCCCCAAAAATTATAATATAGTTAGGTACTTTTGACGTAAAGTGCAGATTACAAACACTTTGTGCAAAAGTGGAAGGTTTGAGTAAAACATATACACGTCTATTTAGACATCCATTCTTACATTACTTCTGCAAGCAACATTCTTCTTTGTTAATAAAATTGTTGTCTTTATACCGTTCAAAAAAAATTATAATAATCCTCCACCATTATTTGGATGTTGATAGTTGAAAGTAGGATAGGGTGTAGTTATAGCACAGGATTCACTAATTTTGGTCAATTCTTTTACAGTAGACAAGACCAGATCTCAAAATGTTGTGCTGAGTCATCTGCATCATCAATAGGTGCCTTTCCATTTTTGCATAGCACACAACAGTATACAGCACATGTAGGTAACAATGGCAAAGAGCGGTAGCTGAAAGGAAAAGTGGTGCAAGATGGAATTGTGCTTGGCCTTCCCACCCACCTTTAATGTTGGATCTTAAAAAGGACATGCACACTTTAACAAACCAAGCACTTCAGCGACAAGGAGTTTCACTTTTGTGGCTGATGTGCTTGGCTTGTTTGGACCCCCACAAAATAAGCTAACAATGGGCTTAAGGCACCTAAGGTAACAGTGCTGTTAATAAATTCTACTGTGGCAAGATGCTGTTGTCATCATCCTCAGCCTCATCCTCACCCTCATCATTGTGTACATCATTCTCACACATTATTAATTCATCACCGCTGGTATCCACCATTACAGTAGTCTCTGCATTTTGATGTAAATGGCCGGAAAGGTTTTACTCATGGAAGTTGTAGTTCATTTTTATGAACATCATCTTTTCCATATTTTGAAGAAGTAGCCTCCTTCGCCGATCGCAGACAAGGTTCCCGGCTGTGCTTAAAACTCATTCCAAGTACACACTGGAGGATGGGCAGCTTAGGCAGTTCAAAGCTACTTGGTACATGGGTCTCCAAATTCCTTTTTCTCCTCCCAGTATGTAAAGGGACTGTCTGATGTGATTATTTCTATGCTGTCATTAAAATAATCCTCCACCATCCTTTGGATGTTGATAGTAGGATCAGGTGGAGTCACAGCAGAGGTGTCACATTTTTGGTCAATTCTTTTAGACCATACTAGATATCAAAATGCTGTACTGAGTTATCGGCATCATCCCTGGGTCTCTTGGGAAACCTTAGTCTTTTCCTATCAGCAGTTGTGTGAGAAATTGAAGGAGGCGACGCCGTCCTGTTACATAACACTTGAGCTGTCATCTTGCTCACCAGGAGCTCCTTGCATCTCTTGAGATCTGGGTCAGTTGTAAACAAAGAGAAGACATAGCTCTTAAACCTAGGATCAAGCACAGTCGGCAAAATGTAGTGATCCGATTTCAAGATTTTGATCATTCTTGGATTCTCGCAAAGCGAATAAAGTACTTGAACTACAAGTCCGACATATTTAGCATAATTGCTTTGTTTAATCTCCTCCTTCAGTTTCTGAAGCTGCTTTTCCAAAAGTCTAATTAAGGGAATCACTTGACTCAAGCTAGCAGTGTCTGAACTCGCTTCACAGGTGACTTCTTCAAATGGTTTCAGCATCTTGCACAACACGGAAAGTATTCTCCACTGCGCTTGAGTAAACAACATCCGCCCTCCTTTCCCAATATTATAGCTTGTGGAGTAAGCATGGATGGCTTGTCGCTGTTCCTCCATCCTCAGAAGCATATACTGGGTAGATGTCAGGTTTGAACACGAAGAATGAGTGAGATCCTGCTGTCTCAATTGGTATTAGCTAGACTTCCCTAGAGGCGCGGAGTCTAACAGGATGGAAGGTATTCTCCAGGGATTCCCGCAAGGGAATTTGGGCTTCAGTGGCTTCCACCTTGCAGTTTGCAGCCCTCCAAGGGAGTTCCCAGTGAGACAGATTAGAGAAACTGTTAAGCAGCATACAGAGAGATACAGTTGTAATAGAAGATGATGATCATAACAATCACCACTAAAGAGTGGAACATAGGTATGCAGCAGACAGTGAGCCACAGCTATTACCACGTAGAAGTGGAAACGATCAGCGGAGGTCAGCGGTGCATGCGGAGTAAGTAGTGGGTGTTGGTCACAACGATTATCACTAATGAATGGACAAGGTGAGCAGAGATCAACAATATCCAAATATGCAGCAGACGATGAGTCACAGCTTACCACAGTGATGTGGAATGAATCAGCAGTAGTCAGTGGTGCGTGCAGGTTAAGCAGAGTGCATTGATCACAGTGATTACCACTAACGAGTGAAACAGATGGGCAGAGATCAACGGTATCCAGATATGCAGCAGATGATGAGCCACAGCTATTACCACTGGGATGTGGAACAGATCAGCAGTAGTCAGCGATGCACGCAGAGTAGGTAGCGTAGACGTTCATTTGGTGGCAGACCAAATTAAATTGCTCTTGTAGCTGTTTCAATCTGCTACATGCTGTTTCCGAATGCCGGAAATGTCCAGATATTTTACAAGCCACAGACAGCATGTCCTGTACTTCCCTGTCATTTTTTAAAAAGCTCTTCACCACCAAGTTTATTGTGTGAGCAAAAGAGGGAATGTGAAGAATTTCACCCAGCTTCAATGCTCTCACAATATTGGTGGCGTCAATTTTATTTTTTTCTGCAGATAAATTTAAAACTATGAGCAATCGGCAGTGGGTCAGTTTACTGATCTGGCATTTTTTGTGACCAATATTGTATCTGCTGTCTGCTTGCTGTTCCGATCACTCATTTTCAACACGGGTGGTTTCTGACCATCCCTGTCCACTTATTCTGACCTGGAACCTGTGTTTCTCTTCTTGGCCTGTGGCCTATTCCGAACTAAGTATGTGTTTTATCCTATTGCTGTCTCATACATGTCGTGACATGTAGATGAATCGCTGAAAACCTATTATCTCTTACAGGAGTGCCTAATAAAGGTTGGTCACCCAATAAACTCCATGCCCAGGTGAGCCAGTATCCCCCAGAGTCAACAACATCACAAACAGTCTGTGACATCGGGTATTCGGTAAAACCACAAAATCCTACGAGCAGCATTGACACTGAAATTAGATTTTGTTTCCATTAGTTAATCTTCATTTTTATTACTTACTACACAAATAAGCAACATTTGAATGGAAAAATAAAGTTTCTGGAAAATCCCTATTGAGGCATATGAATAGTGAAGCTCGTTACCATATTGCCATGTTTCTATAAACTCGCAGTTGCCATACTAATACTCTCCCAAATGTTATTGCATTAGTCATTTTCTATGCAAGTTGCATATGTATTTTCCCTTTAGCAGAGTATGAAAAAAAGAGATCACATATTATGTAGATTACTTTAAAAATAAATAAATAAGAAACATTAAAGCTGGTTCCTTTGAGAGCCCACAGTTAACAACGCCAATTTATTTAATGCTAATGCCTTAGGCTTAACTTTATCAGATAATTATCAGCGTTACCTTAGATATCGCCTTGGCCCATTCTCTCTGAGACTCTGCATTTTCAGCTCCAAAAAGAAACATACGTTCCGACAATAAGAAGATCTCAAAAGTAAAGATGGCCCTAGAGCAAACAGAAAAAAAACTGTTGTATTTAGATTGTATAATCTAATGTAGCCAGAGGCTTAATTCCCTTTAATAGCATTTGCTATTTCATGCCTTAGTAGAATACTGCGTATGGAGAGAAAAATAGCTTATTATATCTGATATATTGAAACTTTGAAAAATAACTGTATTTAGAACAACTTCAAGTAGCTATATTTCGCACATATGACACCTCACAAATTTCCTGTATTATTGTCTTCTCAAAGAATACAAAAAAACAATTAAATTAAATTCCCAGTACAGACTTCTCACAAATAGTCAATAGCCACTGAGATATATATATATATATATATATATATATATTTTTTTTTTTTACCAAATGCCTATTTGTACTTGCAATTTATTTGATACAATTATTTTATAGATTTACAGCTCATTTCCTAAAGCTATTTAAAAGTACCGCTGCAATAAAATACTGTTAGATTATTGTTTTGGCAAACTTTGAAATAGAGACACATTACATGTTTTAAATTATTTAAATTAATACAAAGTGTTATCTTCAATATAATGATAATTGCTGTTTAGATTTTTGCTGAGCTTCATACAAAGAAATATGTGTTCAATCAGTAAGGCTCCTATGTATAGTGCAGTGGCAGAATAAAAATGTAATAGAGATTAATGTTATCAATTTTGTAGGCATTCTTTGCACTCCAGCAGTAAGAAGGATGGGGGGCTTTGATGGGGAGAATTAATGTAACAGAATTAGTCAGAAAGCAAATACATCATTTCTGAAAAGCAAAATATTACTAATACGGAATTGCATAAAACATTTACAATGCAAGAGTTAAGATGTATTGTAACAAGAGCACTTGTGATAAAGATTTTGTTCTGTGTAAAGAAAAACAAACCGCAGACTCTTAGTAATGTGCTCTATGTGTCCTTTTCAACAAGCACCTTGAAGTAAATTGGCAGTTTGACATGTGCTATATTAGTAATTACCTTTAAAATAAAAATACACTTAGTTATGTTTTAAAAGGGCCTCTCAGACAAATTACAGGAGCTAAATACACAGCCCTTGCTGTGTTCTATTGATCATGCTAAAAGCAATCCATTTTAGTTAAAGCTAATTATTGTTCAGTTGAAAACATAAGTATTTTATTGTGTCCATTAACAGAACATTATTCTGATTGCTGCCCTTTTAAGCTATGGTTCAGGGTAGATGCAATCCATTTTTCCAAGAAACTGTACATTTTTAGTAATGGCTGTACTAGGTGCATAATAAAGAGTGTGCAATTTTTTTATTTTTTTTTTTACAAAATAATGCAATTTTAAGAGATTTATTTTAGACTATCGCTCTTTGAAGGTTCTAGACCAGGCCTGTCCAACCTGCGGCCCTCCAGGTGTTGTGAAACTACAAGCCCCAGCATGCTTTGCTGGTAGACAACCAGTTGATAGCTGGAAGGGCATGCTGGGACTTGTAGTTTCACAACATCTGGAGGGCCGCAGGTTGGACAGGCCTGTTCTAGACTGAACACTCTCTTAAGGAACCCTTAGCTGTCCATATACGGTGATACTGAGACCCAGAATACAAGAACCAAACAGGTTTTTGTAGGTGACTGATTAGAGATGGGGAAGATTTTAGATGCCAATAATCAACTGTTAGTTTGAAGAAGACTGACAAGTGACATTAGCATTTGCATCCGTTTCTTTGTGATTCAAACTTAAAACGAAGGACTGATAACCAGAGAGGTCAATGTTTTGGAAGCCATTCATTGTGATGTTAAAGTTTCAAAATGGTTTTTAAACATGGTAGATATACACTGCAACATTCCAGTCTGGGATGAGTTTTTCATCTGGGTTGTATAAACAACTAATAAATAATTTGAGCTCCACTGTAAGTCACAATCTGGGGGTAAATGTATCAATCTGCGGGTTCTTCAACACCCGCGTGTTCAGCCTCTTCCGCGATTAAATTTCAAGCGGCGCTGCATTGTAAAGGGAAGGTAACCCTTTACAATGCAGCGCTGCTTGAAATTTAATCGCGGAAGAGGCTGAACACGCGGGTGTTGAAGAACCCGCAGATTGATACATTTACCCCCTGATCTGTTTGCAATGTCTTTAACCATGTTTAAATACATTTGTTACTTTTTAATCACATTGAGTGTGCCTGGTTTCTAAACAACCTCCTTGACCAATGATTGCCATGACACTTCCGAGTTGGATTTCCAGGCGTTTGCATTTCCTGCTACTGTTTTGTTTCTTTTTTTCTTTTTCTTTTTATATACTGAGAGTGGTGGAATAATATAATTCTTGGAAATGGAACAGATTATTATTTTTGGCATTTGATTATTAATCTTCATATACCGCTTGTAAACAGTTTCTAAGTGGGTGGAGATAGAACACCCTACAGCCAATCAGAATGCTCACAATGGCACAGAATATTTGAGGAGATTAGTTTACTGACCTTGAGTGAGGCAATGACCTGTCTACAGCGGAGGCATATTAAGGAAATATGATGATGCTAAAAAAATCTGTGGTGTCAAACATACTTCTATTTCATAAGTGTTTACATCCAATCTGTTATGTTGGTAAGATATATGAGGTCTGGGTTATCAAGCAATGACATTTATGTCTGATTAGGATTCAGACAGGTTAACAACATTTTTGGCAGATCTGGGTATTCAGTAATCAGGTCAATTGTTTGTATGATGGGAGGAAAGAAAACAGGACTGTGTGAAACTCATCAAGTGCCAACCATTTATGACAATGATTTATAACTAGAAGATTATATATTTATTTTACCTTCTGTCCATCTCTGAATTTCTCCTGTAGCATTTGTACTTTTACACATGTAAAAATATGGGATGGAAGCTGCCATAATGGATATATAGTGTGATTTACCTGCACCCAAGCTCTTCGATGTAACTGCTAATTGTAGATGTACACAGAGTTCATCCACACTATAAGAATAAAGGAAACGTACAACGCCGATGATTGGCCTGCCACATATCTCTGTATCATGCTATGCAATAAATGAATGGAGCTTCTGGTTGCATCTTCTCTAGCCAAGCACATAAGATTGGACACTCTAGCTTGCTGGTTACTGATGGTTACTGCTGGTTTTGTTACATAATTGGCCCTACTTGTTGCTCCTTAAGCTACTTATACAGAAGAGTAGCAGTTTTTTTGAGCTGGATTGGGGGGTTACACAGAAAGCCCAAGGCCTCAATGCTCCCGGGTGCCTCAGATACATGATAATAAAGGTATGTGTGTCTGCATTCCCAGTTCCACAACTGATCACTTTAAATTGGTTCAGGCAGCAGAATTTTGCTGACACCATTCATTGAGCAAAAGCAAGCAGTGCTTTCATTGGCTACAGTGCCTTACTGAGTAAGGGCCTGCAATCAGTGTCAATGACCTGATGTTTTACACATTAGCCAGTAAAGAGCACGTGCAGGTTTTGTAGTATAACTCAAGGTTGCATTGTTTTGTAAGGTGTGAAGTCTTATGGCACAGCCATATGATTTGGGTATAAATGGAGCAAGTTTATTTACACAAATGGCACAACATACTCTAATCAGTTGTCATACGTAGTAGTAGTTAGGTCAAATCACATTACACTGTATTGAAAGAGCAGAACACATATGGTGCAACATGACACCTTTTCTCTGCTGTGCCATACAGTGCATCATATTTGCTTATGAAAAATCATACAATGCTTGTTCCTATTTGTGAAGATACCGGGTTTTCTGGCCCAATGCTACCCACTTCACCTTGGCTGGCCACCCACAGGTGCCTTCAGATGCCAGGGAAGTCTATCCAGTACATTCTAGAATATGTATAGTCACTCAGGCAAATGCAGTTAGAAAAGTACAACAGTATATTTATTGTCATACAAACAACACTAGAATATTATGTACACACAGTAAATAAATGCCAGGCAGGTTTACCATATTATCTGTCCCTTACCCCACTAGCTTAAGGAGTTAAAGTCACCTGACTGTCCATACTTGACGACCCATGAATCTCTCTCAGCTGCATATATAGACTCTAGTAGAGAACGACAACTCAAAATCAGATATTGCACTCTTCATGAATGAAATCCCAGAATGAACACCCCCTCCCCCCTTGGAGTGGCTTCTTATATATAGGGTCAAATATCCACAGTGTTTTCCCCTCCCTAGGCAAACCCGTGGTTCTATTCTTCTTAACCATTGGTCAGTGCTGGACCAGGGGGGATTGAAGAAGGCAGTGAAGATGAGCTGTCCTTCCACAGAAGCCCTCTGCTGGGATGCAGACAGAACGTCTGGACTAGTCCTCTGGAGAACAATTGATACTAATTGACTTCCAAAGATAAGGAATCAGTCAACCCCTCGTAAAATTAACCCCTTACACTACTTTGTGATGTCACAGGGTCCCCAGCTGTTCCATGCTTCCTGTAGAGGAAGGAGAGGGGGGGGGGGGTAAGGAATGCAGCTCCAGCCCTGTCACCTGTATCCTGGACACCACCTGATCTTTACCCATAACCCTCCTGGCTTCACTTTAAGGACAATGAATAACATACTCACTGCCACATCTTCAAAAAACAATACACAACATACATATTTACAATGAGCTACAATGTCCCCTTATCCACATGTAATTAGACAATGCAGTTGTAGTCTGATGAGCTGGGGAACAAAAGCAAGGGCTATAAAAAGTACATGCTATAATCCACATTATGTGAGAAAAGAGAAACAGAATGGTTAGTGTTATCACACTTGTTTTGTCACACTATTTGCACTAGGTTTTAAGAGTGTCAGTATATAACAAGTTAATTTGTATAATTTCTATAAATTAAATAATGGTGCATTAAATGAGGCATCTGTGTCACTTATTTAAAGCTGTCTTTACAATAATTATCCTGAGCACACCATGAGGGGAATTCAATTAGCCGCAATGTTCCTCAGAACATCGTCGCTGCGCATTTTTGCTGTATTTTTACAAAGGGGTTAGAGAAAAAATCAGCAGAGATTTCTGTAAAAATCCCGCGTCCTCCATGTTCCTCAAAACTAATTGAATTTCCCCATGTATGAATAAGCTTAATTATAGCTGAATTGCTCCTTGTCAATCCGTTTCAGCAATATGATCAACAAACAGCAATAGATAGACATGGTTGTGCAAAAGGGTATTCACTCCTTTATTTAAAAAGCAAAAGCAAATTATAATGCAAAGTTTCGGATAAGAATATATAATCTCTTTTCCAGGTGTCATAACCTAAAATAAGCAAATATCACTTTAAATTAACCAGCCCACCGACCCTGGTAAACATTACAATCAGTGTCTATAAAGGCAAGTTAGCTTGCAGGAGTGTTATTATGAATTGTCAACTACTACATTCAAATAAAATGATGTGGAAATGTATATCAATTATTTCTGGTATTGCTACAAGTGTCCTTTTAAAGTTCAACAAACTTCCAACATTGTAATACACACCGTAGGACAGGAATAATTAATTTAAACATTTATTTTTATAATCATTTACCTTTTAAAAATGATGAAGCAATCACATTACACATAGTATCGAAGTATCACATGTAACGTGCACAAATCATGTGATTGTCATTATACTGTATAACTATAGCTGCTCCACACTCACATACACAATGTGATGCACTCCAAGATTTGTCAAGATGAACCTGATGCCCTGGATGTCATCATGTTAACCCTACCCACTCACATACAACTGTGCCACCAGCTTACTACAATGTTATGCCATCTGTATGCAGCACACATAAAAACACACTTCCAGTGGAAGGCAGTGGAGCAATGTAAGTGAGAGGCTAAAATGTATTTCACCCATCATCAAATATGGGACCTCTGCTGTACAGCCAAAAGTACAGTAACACAGGAGCAAGCTAATTTATACTTCAGTCTGCCACATATTGATATCTGAATCTGGCTGGATTGACAATGGTACTGTTGTAGAATTCCAATAAGGGCATTCAATAAGAGCACTCTGGAAACTGACTTGTCTGGAGTCAACTAAAAAACAATCCGAAACAATTTCTGCTACTCTCATGTAACAATTCAGTTTTATGGGAATACAATAAAATGATATTTGTATGATTAATGTTACAATTTATTGATGCAATATACAAGTCCTATAAAACAACAGTATAAAGTTCACTAGATGTATATGAGGCTGAAGAAAAAAGGGAGGTGAAAAAAAGCAAATGAATAAAGCTTACATTTGTTTATAGTCTAAAGGGAAGTATTAGTCGCAACAACGTAACACATTATGGCTATTAGCAAAGTTGTTAAGTGTCATCTCCTGTACCAACAGTCACTTTATCTGTTGCACGGGGTTGCAAAATGCAGTTTCACTCCATACAAATTAAGCGGTTTGTCAGTGCAAAAGCAAGATGATGTGGTAATGATTTGAAAATGGTGTTAAGAAGATATGTTAATGACTTTACAAAATAAGTAGGTTATTTTCATGCATCTTATCTGCCATTTTGACATATTATAAAATCACACATCCCTTAGCAGCCAATTTCAGTCCATTTATAACAATGTATTTCACTGTCCCTCAATAATTCTCACTATGTTAATGTTATATAAGGATTTAATTCTTCTCTTTCTTAAAAAAAAATAAAAAAAATAAAATAGATTTGTATTGATTAAGACTTGTAGGGGTAGATTTAATTAGCCGCTTACTACGGTAATAGCTGCGCTTTATTACCATTACTACGGTACTTTCTCCACTGACTGTTGCTTGAAGCTCTATGAGCCGCAAACAAAATCCGCTGAGAAATTATCGTAGTAACGGTAATAATGCGCAGGCTGCATTGTTCTAAAGAACAACACAGCTAATTGAATATACCCCACAGAGGTATAGTCAATTGTCCGCTATGTTCCTCCGAACATCGCGGCTGCGCACATTCAGGTACTACGGTATCTTCTGAACCTTTTCTACTTTAAACTTTTTTAGCGGTTTTCTCTTTTAATATTAGATAGTACCAGAGATCCATTTTGGCCGGTCCAACACAGCATAAAATTTAAAGGTTAAATCATACTTACCAACGTTTTTCAGTTGGTGTCCGGGAGACTCTCTGTTACAGGTGGGCATGTGGGGGGCGGAGCCCCGCGATGTAATGGTGGAAACCACGTGATTTGACAGCGGGGGCGGGGCCAAATGCCGCGATTCCTGGAGAATCGCGGCATTTTGGCCCTTATGCGGGCAGAAGCGGGAGATTGCCACACTCTCCCGGGAGTCCGGGAGGCCCACCTGAAATGCGGGAGTCTCCCGGACATTCCGGAAGAGTTGGCAAGTATGGGTTAAATTCATGTTTTTGGACCTTTTCTTTTTTTTTTTTTTTTACATAAATCTAATTGTATATTAGATCCAAAAGGTAATGTTTTGTAAATACGACCCCCACCATTAAGACAACCACCACGCTATAGTCATTGGTTAATTAGCATATACTTTTTGGTACAGGGTCTCCATGTTCAGAGGGCTGACATAAGCAGTCATCTACATAGTCCTAGACAACTATATGTGCTAATAGATTTAAACCACTGAGGACTGCAGCTGAAACATATGATAGTAAATCTGTACCAAAAGATACCTGTTTGATACACATTGCTAAAGAGTGTATCTAACCAAGGATAAAAGCTAGGTTACAAAAAAACCTTGGACCCGATTCATCTTCGGATACAAGTACCTTTGTATGCCGTATCCTGCATGAAATAGCTCTGCGCGTGCTCAGGAACGTACATAGTGCCAGTGAAAGCAATTGTATGTAAATCATGTCAGAACACAAATGACACTTTAAGGACAGAACGGAGAAGGGAATGGGTGGATGAATGTAGACAATGTACAGTAAGGTCATACCAACACAGATGCGGCCAATTCAAGTCCTGGGTTTCTCTTAATTATGTGTTCTTTAGGTGTATCATTTGCAGCAGCTACTGGGCAGGTGTAAGTGCCAACTGATAGTGATGACTGCACAGACTTTGTTTTGAAAAGTACATATATGCGGGCCACTCGTTAGCACAGAACATGTGTATGATAGACTATAAATAGACTATAAAACACATTGTATACAGTATACATTAAAAACATCCTGATTGTATTTATTATTAAAAAAATGTAAAAAAAAAAACCTACAAATATTTTTATTAATGAATATAGTATTAAGAGATGTTAAGCTATTTTCTAAAAAAATTTGTTCATACGTTCTGATAGGACTTTATATTACACATATTCTGTTCACTATTCTGTCTGTCTACATAAAGCAAATAACACTTATACCCAGATTGAAATGGAAATGTGTGTTGAGATCCGCTTGTATTTGAATACGGTCGGAACTACGGTCAAGTTTCTTGCTCATTTTTAAAACGCAAGTTGCCTGCAGCTTGTGTCCAAAAATGAATCAGGTCCGTTGAGTCTATTACACTAATATACTTATGTAAAAATCAAGAAAAGATGGACTTATCCTTTAAAAAGAATGGTTGTATGGGAAAGGTTGAATTATTTGCATAAACTATGCAAAACAATTAATCACTGACATTTAGTGTTTTTCTTAAATGTAGCTTTGTCTGATTGTACCCTCTATTAACTGCACTTAGAAGAATGAGACTGACAGCCTAAAATTTACAAACTTTTTAACACACCTGCTCAGAGTAATAAAATTATAAGCTTTAGCCGTGCAGGTTGTGACAAAAAGACATACAATTATACCTACTGCGCTCAGAAAAATATATTGGACTGCACTTAACATAGAGTGATTTTTAAGTTCCATTTTATCAGGGCAAAATAATTTATTACGAGTTACAAAAGTGGTGTGTCGGAACAAATGACTTAATGCAACTCAAATGGAAGTACAGAAAGAACAGGAAGGAGTAGTTTTATAACATCACTAGATTAAAACCAAAAGTAGTCCTACTTCAAGAAGCACTTTAAATGAATCATTGTAGATCAAACTTCTCAGAATAATTTTCCACCTCTGCCCCCTCTACAATCATTATGCCGGGTTTTAATGAGGGGTAAGCAACGCTACCTCATAACAATTGCAATTGTAACACTGCAGGGTTTCACTAATGGATTATCTAATGTTATATATAATGACAGATGCATGGTAAGTTCATGCAAGGTCACAGTGTGTTGTACTCTAGAGTCAATATCTTTATATTATTACTTTACTGTTTGCACTATGCTTAATCATGATATTGAAATAAGCCCCCCCGTATGGAGGAGACAAGAAATGTCAATGAATTAACACACACATTCCAAAGAATATTTATGATTTATTTTTAATTTATCCTAAATTCACAAATCCATATTAAATTCCCCTGGCTGCCCTAATCTCCGAAGTTAACTGACTTGCATCCATTGTGTCTCATTTTATAAATGTTGACTTGCAGAACTAGGTAACTTTCCTAGACTCCATCGTCTATCCACCTTAAAAGATAGACAGTGACAATAACTGTCAGTGAATGTATTCTTTATACACAAATATACCCAACTATTCAGAGTGAAAGCAATCACATTTTATCCTGGATATCTCCACCTAATGCTCACAAAGCATATCAAATTTATTGTGTATGCCATTTAAATATTTCTTAGACAAAGGCTATTCATTGTGCTTGGGATGGCACCTACGGATGGACTTGAACATTATTAATGTATTTCTGGCCTTTCAGTGATGTGTATTTCCTGTCCGTGTGACTTCCTAGTAAGTTTCACTTTTTCTAAATGTGTTTGTGACACAGTCTCAGTACTGTATTTAATTCATACTAATTATTATTATTATTATTATTATTATTATCACTAGGGTCAAATTATTATTACTATGACATAACTCAAGTAGTAATGCAAGTAGGGTAACATAATTCAAGTCATATTACAAAGGGCAATTCTAGGGCAATTACAAGAATAGCAAGCATAGCTGAAGATGATGAGCGATGGGCATGAAGCAAGTGTGAAGAGGTGGGAGGTAGACAACAAGAGGAAGGAGGGCCCTGCTTATAAGAGCTTAAAATCCAAAAGGGAGAGCTTGGACTGGAATAAACAGCATGGATGGGTTAAACAGTGGTCTGGAAGTCTTTGGTGAAGTTTTGAGGGAGCATCTTAAACATTAGTGGCCGGGGAAGCCTGTTCTGGAGATGGGGAACAGCGCATGAAAAGTCTTTGATGTGGGAAGGATTGTGGAGGGCGATAAGGTTATAGATGGAAGTGGGAGAGGAACAGGCAAGATCTTTGTAGGTGAGGGTGAATTGGATTCTATACGGGATGGGGAACATGCGGAGGGATTGACATATAAGGGAGACAGAAGCAGAATGGTGTGCCACAAAGATCATTCTACTTGCGGCGTTAAAGAGAGATTGAAGTGGAGAGAGGTGATTGAGGGGGCAGCCAGATAAGAGATGGTTGCAATAGACAAGGTGAGAGATGATGAGAGAGTGGACTTATATTTTGGTGACATGAAGTGAGAGTTAGGGTCAAATTCTGGCGATGTTCTGGAGATGGAAGTATAAGAAGTGGGAGAAGAATTGGATGTTGGGAGTGAATGAGAGAGAGTCAATGGTATTTTCAAGTCAGCGGACTTGAGGAACTAAAGAGATTGTGGTGTTCAATCATAAAAAATGTTCCACCGCAGAGTACAATTTATCTAAACACTGTCCTCTCTCCTAATCTTATATTTATAATATCTATAGTTTTGTTTATATGGGGAGGTGCTACCACTGAGTCTGTTGCATCAAATATTAATATATTTCTACAAATTAAAAGATTTCTACTGTGATACATTGATAGTTTCTACTGTGATGCATTCATAAAATATTAAAATGTTAAACTTTAATAATGTTTTGCTTAAACTCAACATATATTATATGGACAAATGTATTCAGACACTTGACCATTACATCAACAGGTACTGTAATGACATTGTATTCAAATACATATACTTTAATATGAAGTTGGTCTCCCTTTTGCAGTGATAACAGCTTCCACTCCTCTTGGAGTATTTCTGTGGGAATTTGTGTCCATTCATTCTGTTGAGCATTTATGAGGTCAGGCACTGATGTTGGACGAGAAGGCCTGGCTCGCAATCTCATTTCCAGTTCATCCCAAAGCCTTTCGATGGGTTTGATGTCAGGGCTCTGTCCGGGCCAGTCAAGTTCTTCCACACTGAACTTACCAAAGTATGTCTTTGTAGTCCTTGCTTTGTGCACTGAGGCACAGTCATGTTGAAATAGAAAAGAGCCTACCTCAAATTGTTGCCAAAAAGTTGGAAGCATAGCATTGGCCAAAATGATTTGGCATGCTGAAGCATTAAGATTGCCCTTCACTGGAGATAAGGGGCCTAGCCCAAACCCTGAAAAACAGCCCCATACCATTATCTATCATTCACCTCAACTGCATAGTTGACTTAATGCAGTCAGGTAGGTAATATTCTCCCAGCATCTGCCAAATCCAGACTTGCTCATTTGACTGCCAAACAGAGAAGCGTGATTTGCCACTCCACAGAACACGTTTCCACTGCTCCACAGTCCAGTGTCGGTGTGCTTAACACCACTCCATCCGACGCTTAGCATTGGTCTAGGTGATGTGAGGCTTGCATGCAATAAGCTCCCACCGCACAGTTTTTGTGCTTACATTAATGCCAGTGAAGTTTGGCATTGGTGACTTTGGCGCACCATAGCAGTTGTTAACCCGGCTCTGTGTTTTTTACGTGGTCTTCAGCTTCATGGCTGAGTTGCTATTGTTCGTAAACGCTTCCACTTTTTAAAATTATCACTTACAGTTCACCGTGAAATATCCAGCAGGGATGAAATTTCACGAATCGTTTTATTGCAAAGGTGGCATCCTATCACAGTGCCACGCTTGAAGTCACTGAGCTCTTCAGACTGACCCATTTTGTATCAAAAATGTTTGCAAAATGGAGACTGAATGGCTAGGTGCTTGATTTTATACACCTTTGGCAACGGATCCGATTGAAATTTAATCAATAATTTCAATTCAATAATTCAATAACAACAGGTGTGGCCAAATACTTTTGTCCATATTGTGTAGATTCACCAACTCAAGGTTCATTTTTGATTTTCAGTAACATATTTAGGCAAAATTAAAAATAAATATATAGGAAGGAAATTAAACCCTGTCCCAGTACATTATAGTTCCAAATTTCCCAGGCATATTAGTCAGTTTTCTCTTTTAATATATTATCTATATTATTGTCTGTCTGGATACGATGCTTATCTGATGGAAATATTTACACTGGTTTAGTATGGATCTTTGTATTGATTTGTCCTAATTATATCTTGGCTTGTAGGGGAATGAGTACAATTCTCTCAATATTGGGGAGAGATTTATCTTAATTAGTGTATGGGGCTTATTCTATTATGTTATTGAGAGTCACACCAATAAAAATATATGTCCAAGCAGCTAATATATAAGTTATGTATTTCTCTTGAATTAATTCCAAATTCCTCAACTTAATTTGTAGCATTATAACTGCTTATTTTCATGTTCTTCTAGTAAAAGCTTAGATAATGTTGTTATTTACAATATCAGCCGTTTCTTTTTAAAGCATGATGAAAATGGCACATTTTCATCAGCTTGCATGTTTATTGCTTCATAGATGGCATTTAGATAATAATATAATAAGAAACATATATTAACTTGATAATGGCAAACACAAAATTATGGACATTTTAGTTTAGCACAACTGCTTTCTAGAAAAAGTCCAATTAGGATCATTAGCATCACAGTTGCTTTTTTATTTTACTCTAATCGTTTGCACAACAATTCATTTGCATCCTGATCATAATGTATTTTTATTTTAGCTACATAATTCTACAAATCAATGGTACAATAATTGTACGCTTCTTTATGTTAGAAGCATCTTATAGACTACAGCATACTCAAGGTTTCATGTTAGTTTCATTTTTAGCCTTAAAGTCCCTTTAGAGTGTAAGCTCTCTCATAAGCAGCCACTCTGCAAATTATTATTATATTATGCTCAGGTCTGTATTTATTTTGTCTGCATTGTACCTGTATTATGTACAGTACATAACTGCAGAGCACTGTGGCACCTTACAAGTCAATGATGATGATAATAATAATAATAATAATAATAATAACAGTAATAATAATAACAACAATAACAATAATAACAATAACAATAACAACAATAATCATATTCCTGCATTGCAATATATTTTACATTTTTGCATATGGATTTGGGTTCCAGTTTACTGACATCTCCTCTGAAATGTAGCTGAAAATTCTCCCTATTTTCTAGTTAGCATATGTTATTGTAAAATAATATAGATAAGCAGTTTTTCACCTAGAGAGAATAATAAAAGAAGAAGTACTACAAAAAATAAATTAAACACAGACAGAATGAAAAGTGTATATACTTTATAATGATCTACTCATGTATATAGAACCTCTAATGAACTACACACATTTGGGATCTCTATATAATTACAGGTTGCAAAAAACAAGTGTGTGTATATTTTGTAAAGTTGCTATGGAAAGAAGTAGAAAAGTGATTAACAGTTTGCAACATACCTTGATTCATGTAAAACTTGACCTATAACTTGAAGAAGGAACTGTATCTGCTCACACCTACCGTGAATTCAAGATGAAATTTGATGGGTGAACAACCAAACATAGAGCTTCACTTAAATCAATACAACCCTCTGGCACAGAATCATTTTCATCTTCATAATAGCTGAGTAGACTGTTATCTATGGTACACCACCATTTCTTCATTTCTAAGATTAAAAAAACAGTTACAAAACACAAGGTTTACGAATTACAATGTGACACATACAAAACATTAAAAAATAAACATGAAAATGTCGGCAGGCTAAACGCCGACACTTACATTATGCAGACAGGGTTACAATGTTGTCAGTGTGATTGACAACATTGACAGTGCGGCCAATCACAATGATGACATTAAAAGAGCAATGCCACTGGGTACGGTTAACTGCCAACATTAGCTCAATCACAATTTTGACTGCCACCGGTTCAGCGAAAGAGTCTATAGTAGACCTATGTAAATGGTATCAGTGTGCTGGTTAGGACTATTTTATTCAATAGTTGCCAATCATAATTAAGATATGTTGATGGACATTGGAGGTATAATATAGGCCTTTCTGCTGCTATGAATAGTCACAGTTGACATATTTGATCTAGCAAGATGATCTGACTATGAATTTATACAAGGGCATCCCCAAACCTGTATAGATATGATTATTCCCATGAGCCGTAATGCTGACATTTGATTGAAATGGGCAAATGTATCAAACATTCTAAAAAGGAAAAGAGGTGTTGGCCATAGCAGCCAATCACAGTCTAGTAAGGATTTATATAGTACATTGTAGAAAATGATAGCTACAATCTGATAGGTTGCTGTATGTAACATCTCCACTTTTCCTTTTTACAAGGTTTGATACATTTCCCCCAAAGTTTTTAAACTAAACCGTTCTATCTAAGGGGTCATAAACACTGCTCCTCCAACTGATAGCACACGTCCAAAGAGATCAATAAAATGACAACAAGCAAGAAATATTTTGGACTTAAGAACAGTAACCCCTGGAGGGCTGACTAATAACAGAATAAGTGGAAAAAAACATTACATATTATTTTTTAAAATATTCTGGTTAGGCTATTATCATAACATATGAAGTAAAACAAGTAAAATAAAATGATTACCTTCTTTAATTTTTTGGCTTGCCAACATCTTAGAAGAGGATGAAGAAGCCTTATACAAAAATCCACAATAAAACATATTTTCATTACTTCCAGTCTCTGTGAGATTGCCTGATGTTTTGTAATCTAAAAGGGTTTAAATAATGTGTTTTAATATATTCAAATATATAATACAATAATTGTTGTTTTCTTAAACTATTTACAAATGAAAAATAGGTGGGGATAAATCACATTAAAGGCTGTGATCTGTTCCTTATTTTGACTATAAAAATGGCGACAGACCAGACAATCCCCTTATTTTAGCTTTTATTATAGCTATCAGATAAAATTCCATAATCTCAAAACATTTTATTATTCTCTTGTATTCTGCAATAAAATTTGGGAATTACTCAAGGAAGTTGAGCCTCAAAGTATTTTCTGAATGAAAACAAGGAATGACATTCCCCATTAACAAAAACACTGTCCATTTATAATGAAATCTGATATTAAGAAAAGTGTTGCCATTTTTTCAGACATACTATAATAAGGCAACCAGAGCAACACAAGACCTATAAAAATATTTATGATAGTCTATACAAAGGATGAGAAGGTTTACATCATGAAGCAGAGTGGCTACGCACACGCCTGGACAAAACTCTATAAGGTCTTCTAATAGTGTCTTAGAAAATGCAGAATCATAATATACAGTCCAATGCTGCATGCATGGCGGGACATTCTTACCTGAGAATCGATTATTATGTAGGAACTCCATTTGCAAACAGTGTCCGGCCATCTTTGCTAAGAGGTATGGGGTGCTGTAGACTGGATCTCCTGTTGCGCACATGACATCCGCTCCACTGAAGACTAACATCATTGTTTCCAACACATCAGGTTTAGTCACTGCAGTACATAAGGCCTACGAAAACCATAAATTGTTCCAAAATAATATTGAGTAACCATTAATATGTCATTCTCAAAAACATGATAAGATTAAGTAGAAAAAAAATATTTTAAGACTACAGTACATGTTAGGGCAAGCTTTACTCCAATATATTAAATATAAATGAATAATGCGTTATGGAGGTCATGTTTAATTGGTCGCAAACTACATTATTGGGCTATAATATGCTTTTTTACTTCAGAAACTAATGCTCTTTGTGCATGCTCAGAAGTAAAATAGTGTTTTATATGCTGAAAACGCAACTCAACACAATGCCCTATGGGCCTGGTTTATTAAGGAGAGCAAATCATAAAAACGATTGCACCTGGGCAAAACCATGTTCCATTGGAGGGAGAGGTAAATTTAAAATGTGAGGAGAGATTTATAGTTGGGATTGGGCATGTTCTAGATCAACTTTAAATTTCAGTGTAAAAATAAAGCTATCAAGTATTTGTTTGCTAGATGAAAAAGCAGCCAGTATTTAACTTATGTGCAAAATAATAAACTCATTTTCACCCCTTGAATTGTAACATCTTTTGTCCCGGAGAACATTTACTCCTTTTTTGCCTTACTTTCCTTAATGACTCAGGCCCATTATGTGTAAAAATAGAAGTTGGTACACACTGAAGTGTGTTTCTCCCCTGCTGATAACAATGAGGATCATTGCAATCTGCTTGACTTGTTAGACCATTCATCAAGTGAACTGAGCTCTATGTCCTAGGTAACATCATGCATTATTGAAGGACAGTGTATTCCAGCTAGGATTATGATATATTTGAGGGAAAAGGAGGAGCTTCGTTTGCTGGCCAATCCTGTCCAGAAACCAAGGGGCTATTCTCAAAACGGTTACCAAGAGGAAGGATGGCTCATAGTACATATCACTATGTCACTTAAGTGCATAGGCACACACAGAGCTAGAAGTATTCTGACTTATTATCAGCAAATAGTAGTGAATGAGAAAGAGTTAAAGCATAGAATATAAGAGCATTTACAATGCTTATATTATATGTTATATTATTATTATTTATCATATTATATATATTACTTCAATATGCATAATGCACCCCATTTCTTTGGCTGAAATAATACAGCATTCAATAAGGCTCATGTTCCCCCAGCAAATAAGTGTTACTGACAAGAAGTTTTATCCTCTAAACTTATATAATAATATTGATCATGGCTTGGGTAATCTGGTGTGTGCATATTAAAAAATGAAACAAGAAGCAGTGCACTATAAAATTGTAATTGAAGAAGTGTGTTGAGTTGATAAAACTATTTAAATTTGCAGTATCACAGAAAGTAGATGGTGAGAGATGTTTCAGGGCTCAAGTCTTTTCTTCAGCGCACTGCAACAACATGTTTTAGGTAATCTGGGGCAAGATAATGGACTAAATGGAACAAGAGCTGTCATTAAATGAGATCTGACTGCTGTGCAAGAATCTTCTAGATATAATCGCTCTGTACCTACAGTGATCAAGAAATCCAAAAAAAATATGTCAGCTTGTTTGCCTGCATGACTTTCTGCTATATTTTAATGCATATAACATGAAAATGATTTTTTTTGTGTGGTGTATTCCTTGTGCAGCTGTCACAATGGAATCAGTTATTTCATGGCTGTTATCAACATTTTTAAAATTTCTAAAGTGATTGGTTCATGTTCCGTGTCTCGGTCTTCTGCTGTCTCTCCTTCCAACCTTATACACCATCGGTAGCTACACAGAAATGTCGGTTGCCAATGACTGATTTATGATCGTAGGCTGATTGCTGTTGCCTAACACTCACACTTTCCCCACTGCAAAATATATTTTGGATTCCACTACCATATGTATTACGTGTTCCCCATACCACCATCTTTACCTTCTGATTTGTTTCACTCTATGTAATATTTATGTCATGTCATGATCCTTTCACTGTACAACTCTGCGTAATATCATCATTTATTTATATAGCGCCAACATATTCCGTAGCACTTTGCAATTGGCGACAAACACAGTAAACTAATAAACAAACTGGGTAAAACAGACAAAGAGGTGAGAAGGCCCTGCTCGCAAGCTTACAATCTATGGGATATGCCAGCGCTTTCTAAATAAAAAGCTAAAGATCATATTAATAAAAGTAATAATACGATAAATAACAATGACAGATAGATAAATAATCAAATGAACTGAAACATGTGTTGGTGTTAAATAATTAGTGAAAGATAACACATTTACATTCAGATACTTACCTCATTTAGTTGCTGAGTAGTCAGACTAGGAGAAAGTATCTTTTTAAATCTTCCTTCTTTGTATTTTTGTGTGACAAATAATCTTCTCTGATTAATAGTGGAGGTCACAGGAAGAATGTTTTCAGGCAAAAGATTTGCTTCCCAGAAGCTATTAACTTTTTCATTTCCCAGAACAATGAAAAGCTACCAAAAGAAAACAAGAATAACCCAATGATAATGAAATCATCTATTATATATGTTGCTGGTTTCACAGCTTAGCATCTTTCCATTACTATAGTGATGAAAGGTGGAATAAATGGCCAAACAGGATATGATTCAGAGACACTGCATCAAGATCTGCAAAATTAACTAGCACCATGTTATATACCTAGTCCTTGTTCCTTGTTGTACTAGTGCAGGTGAAAAATGTATTTAAACTAAAATTTCCATGTGTATGTAAACCTTCTTAATTTACTACAGATGACCAAAGTATGGTGGTCTACTCCCCAATGAAGTCCTTATCTACTCTCATATAATATAATTAAGCAGCATGATCAGGAAAATGTTTTATCCTGATGCCTTAATTCATACAGTTACTACATAGTATCTTGTATTATAAATCCTTCTATTGATTTATGGAAACTTGTTCAACATCTACAAACTGTCCCACACTTATTAAACTTTCCATTACATGTCCATCTCATTAATTAAAGCTCTGGAGTAGCCACTATCCATCACCAAACCACAGTTATATATATATATTTTATAGGGCTACATACTAGATATTCCGCATAGTGATATTGCCAAGTTTAGGACCCTCAGTATTTTATATGCATTTACTAGCCTTATATGGAAATAATATAAGAGACTTGAGTATGATTTTACACTATTGCTTAGTTACTAAATATAATAGTTTTGTGGTTACAGTTAAATAGATGTTAAGTGAATATATTGTTACTCGATGGCCTGTTCTTTCATGCAGATAGGTATTAGGCTTTTGGTAAATGCACATCTTCTGCACCTGGAGCAGAACTGTTTATAGGAAATATTGATCATCGTGATGACAAAGTGCAAAGGGTGAGCAAGGTACCAAAGCATAATGGCTGTTGTTGAGTGATTCATTATTTTCTGGACAAATGGGAATCAACTACCTTAATATGATACCATCAATTTAAACAACACAGATTGGATGTGTTTACTGCTTGCACATTACTATTATTTTTATCATTGATTTGTAAATTGTCACAGTGTTCCGCGGACATACATAAAACAGGGACATACAAAGTAGACAAAATAAATGCAGACATGAAAACAAAGGGTAGGGAGGGGCCTGCTCAGTTGTGAAACTACCATTGGTGCAGCAGGTGCGGTGCACCGGGGCCCATGGAGATAATGGGACCCGCTGCTCGGGGAACTAGCGAGCTGTGGTCCCCGATTCCCTCCTCCCCACTTCCCTGCGCTGGAGCTCACAGCTGTTCATAAGAAACCATGTAAACTAATCAAGACTGCCCTTTAATGATCTCTAGAGATAACTACACAGGATCCGTTAGTGGGATTATGTTATCATATATATATTGATAAAGGATCTGTTTATACTCAGAAACATTTGTAAATGAAACAATATAAAGTGGTATCATACTGTACCTCCACCAGTTGATTGCTCCAGATTTCTGTATCTAGTTTTAGGCTTTGTACCTTTGAAACTTTGCTTCCCAGTGTTTTATGTTGACCTTCAAAATAATAATGATGACAAGTATATTATTCATTAAGATTAATTTAAATTCATTAAGATTTGCATATTGATTGAAAAAGACCACCATATATTATATTGAAATCATTTGTTACTTTAAAATATCTAAGGTGCAATACAAGATTTTCGGTTGCCTATTGTTTCTAATTGTTCTACCTGTCCATATGAACTCTATAAACAAGTTTTACCCACTTCATCACAGAGCTCAGTTTACAACGCAAACCATTAAATACACCCCCCCATGCCAACAGCTTTTTAATGCCTAAAATAAGTTTGAATTCGTGTTTTTAGCTGATGTATTGTAAAATCTGATTAATAAAATGAATGACTTGAAAAAGTTTCTCAGGTCTCAGTTATTGGTCTATTTTTTTTTTTTTTTAAAGTATATGGTTTAATTAAAATACTTTTGTGTTAATTAGTGATCTAATGATAAATAAAATTATACAGACTGTAGTAACAGTAGTGGTGGAAGTTCATTTATTAAAATTCAAGTAGACCTGTGATACCTGCAGGCATCAAGGTATCCCTTGTATTGACCCATTTCTTAGGACAGAAAATCCACATATATGGTGGAAGAAAAGATGAAATCTGTGGGCCTGGTTCATTAAGGAAAGGAAAGCTAGAAAAATTAGTAAGTTTTCTCCTGGACAATCCATGTTACAATGCAAGGGGTGAAAATTAGTTTATTATTTTGCATGTAAGGAAAATACTGATTTTGCATATAGCAAACAAATATTTGATAGCTTTATATTTTATACTGAAATTTAAGGTTTGTTTAGGACATGCCAAACCCCAACTGTACATCTGTCTTCACATCTTAAATTTACCTCCCCCTCCAATGCAACATAGTTTTGCCAAGGTGCAAAGTTACTCATTTTCTTTTCTTAATGGCATTGTATCTATAATCCATGCAATCTGACAATTGAGAAAAATCAGTCGTAGTAGAATGTTGAGAATCTCTTCTAAAACATTCTAGTAAACCCAGTGTACCAGTGTACACCATGACAGACTAATTAATGCTGCTTTCATTACAGAAACACATGGCATCGTCTTCACAGATATTGTAACAATCTTAACTTTCATCAAAATAAGTCAACACTGACATAATGCTAAACATTTCTGAGCTTGCTGTATTGCAACTGATGAGGTTTACAGACACCTAGTGGCAGGAGTCTCTCCTTTACTTTTATTTTTAATATAAAATAAAATACTTTTGTGTCTTTCCTCTGAAATGACTATCTGAAGCAGAATAATGACGTTATAAGAAATGGAATCAGCTACTTGCAAGTTTGGTGGCAGTTATCTTTAGTATACAGTTAAAATTGAAATCATTGCATCTGCTACTATGTACAATATGTTTCCTGAGATTTAATAAGAAAAAGAAATTCTCTTGTTATAGTTGTTATCACAAGCAGGCTGGGGTTACATGTGACATCTTCTCCACTCATAAGATGTATCTTTCTAGTGTCTGCGGTTTAGAGTTGGGTAAAAAAAAGTAAAAAAAAAACACCTATTTCTTCCAAAACTAGTATTACGGTTTTCTAATATTTACATTTTATCTCTTCCAGACACATGTAAAATGTTTCGAACTGCATACCAACAAGTGAAAGGTAATATACATTTTCAAGTCTAGAGATAGATAGATAGATAGATAGATAGATAGATAGATAGATAGATAGATATACAGTGGCGGAACTACCATTGGTTTAGCAGGTGCAGTGCCCCAGAGACATGAAGATAATGGAGCCCGCTGCATGGCAGATGCAATGGGTCGGGGCACCGGTTCCTTTCTCACCACCTACCTGCACCAGGGCCCACAGCTCGCTAGTTTTGCCTCTGCATAGATAGATAGATAGACAGACAGATAGCAACATAATCTAGTTGGGCTTTTTTAACTTCGATTTTTTTTATTTACTTTTTACATTGGCGAAAAAGGTGTAATTCATGTAATAACAAGAACTAAATACAATATTTGCAATAGCTATAAACATTGTAGTTAACTAAAACACTGAAAAAAGAATGCACAAGATAATGTATGAAGGGAAAAGGATATGACCAAGTATGTCATCTCTCAAATTTCAAACAGTAGTGAATCCAAGACCAGCAATCCCTAAAACCTTGCACTTGACTGGTTATTGCCCAGGGTTCCAAAATGAATGAGCTATAATGTGCATTCATTGATGTGTCTAAAACACCAGAAATTCTTGTTATTGTAATTTAGCCAAATTTCAGGGCAAAATTAGCTCCTTTAAAATTCTATTAGTGAATATGTGATTTTCACTGATTTTCCGATGCATCAGACCCCAACCTCACATCACACCAGGCACTTCCTATTAGCCATCTACAATGGGAGTAAAAGTCATTATGTAATGTTTTTTGAATGTTTCTTGTTGTTAAAGTTATCACAATGCAGGTCGGATGGTGAGAAATAAGGTCAGAGGTCCACCTATTCTTGTAAATGGAAACAACGTGCCAGCACCATGCATGCAACAGCTTAAAATTATTGGGAACTGAATTGCTCATGGTGAATTATTTGTAGCATTTTAGTAACTTAAGTAATTAATTTATTTGATAATTACCTCTTGGCAATTTTTCTTTCTAAATAGTAGTTGAAATATAATTTGCACATTGGACCTTATTCATTAACGGAAATGTGGAAACGTGCCATATTTGTGTAAAATTGCTCTGCGCATGTCCAGAACCGGACTATACGCCAGTGTACGCACTAACATCCAATTCATCTTTGAGCGCAAAGGACCCCAATTATAGTCTACAATTTCATGGGCGGAACGAGGAGTGGACTGGGGGTATGAATGTAGACAATGTACTGCAAGGTCGTGCCAAGTTCGAGCGCATGCAGCAATAATCGATTCAAGCTTTGGGCATATCAAAGGTAGGTGTTTTTCTGTCATTTCACTTGCACCAGCTACAGGTCTGGTGTAAGTGCCGATTACTAGTGATGACGGCTGTGTATGCCTGCTAGAACATGTGTTTGCAATCAGCAGTAACTGTAAAAATGCATTTTATGTACAGTAGACATTTATAACATCCTAATAATTGTATCAAAAACAGCATAGGCCTAAAAATAATTTAAAAATAATACATAACACACTGTATGAATTCATGTGATGGTTTGTAGATTATATCAAAGGACCTTAATTATAATTAGGATATACAGTGAACCAATAGATAATCACTGGAAGTAGATCAAAACAATTGATATGTAACTCATAACAATTGGGAGAGAGTATCGTACAACCTCTTAATGATCCTTCCACAAAGGAAAAAAAAGTTCAATATCTCACATAGAATAGTCCTAATGGATGTTCAACACCAAATGAATAATAATCCTTATAGATGTATTAAAGGGTATATTAGCTGGAAGCATGAGCTGTGTTCATTAAAACCCTCCAGAATATGGGAACAATCCATAGCACGAATGACAGATATTTATTAATCAGCTTAGTACTATGCTTTCCAGGTGTCAGCTTGCCTTCATCAATGTGTCGAAGTCAGTAAATTGGATAAAGTCATTTCAATTAAAATCGAGCAAACTTGGTTGTCTTTGTCTGAAAAGATGCGTATGGCATGCTACGGCGTGGAAGGGCGTACGCAGCCGCAACACGTGGAAACAACAATATTTACGCTTTTACATACATTTGCACCAACACACACATTTGTAAAATAGTACACATTAATGGTAGTTGCAACACATAGTTATTTATGTCGAAATATAGTAGTGTTAATGTGTAATATTATAAGTTATATGCATATAAGTGATACATATGGTTCAGGTTAAAAGAAATGTGTCATGTCTAAGATCATATTAATTCCCTTTACATCAGCAGTTGTTTCGGTGCATTCGGCGAAGAGATCGCACATTGCATACTCTAGTTATTGATGTTAAGGAATAAACCTTTAATATGATATTAACTGTCAAATGCAAATGGACTGATTGTAATTGGAGTGTGGCGGGAAGAACAGAGCAGTTTGGCGGGAAGAACAGAGCTCATCCCCTGGAGAGACCCCCACCTTTGGATTCCTTAGATTGAATCAGCCTATGATGTGTAACCCCCTGGACCCTCCTGATGCCTGGACCAATAGAAGCAAACTATACCACCTGCATTGTTTCACTGTATCTCTGTGTACATATAAGCAGTAGCTCTCATGTAGTGTTCAGTCACCTTGACCACAGACTTCAGACCTGAATGACTGTTCACTGGATCCAGAGCGCCTGCGATAAGTAACAGCTGTACTTATTATTATTTCGCTTGAATATATTCTAATACTTTTTGAGAATAAATATTTGTGCGTTGGAAACACAAATCGGGATTCGACAATCGTTATTGGATAGCGACAAAACGCTCATAACAAATGAGAAATTTGAAAGAAGCTCCTTAAGTAATAACCAGTGTTGAGTTTTATAAATAGATAACAAATCCCTGGGTTATAAGTGTCCATAGACTCCAAAGCATGTAAAGCCAAATTCAGCATCTCTGATGCGTTTCTCAGCCTAAGTAGCTGTTTCTTTAGAGGTAAAAAGAATAACTCATTACGAGTTTATACATTGAAATAGCGCTCATGTGACTACCAATGTCAAATAGGAACATAGTTTCATATTTCAATGATAGACCTGTTGGCATGGTGATCAAATCAAACAATCTCTCCTGGCGGCTCCTATGACTCCTGTGAGCCAATCCCAGCACAGTGACTCATATCGCGCAATAGACACACATCTTTTGGTTTTCACTCTAGACCTATTATCATAGTATCTGTAGTAAATAATCCCAATGGAATCGATTGACAGAAAATGCATAAACCAATCGCAAACTGATCTCCAATAATATTTTAAGTTCAGCTACCATTATATATAGATAGGCAACAAGTTCCTTATTATAAAAATAAATATGTACAAGATCCAGCGGTATTTATAGCCTCTACTTTGTTTGATAATAGAGCTTACCAATTAAATAAACTAATCACATTATACTACTGCATTACAACTACAAAGGTCAGCTGCAATTTAAATCTCAATTAATATATGTATGTAGCCCAATTAATGTACTACATACAAAGCTGTATAGTCCCAATGCAGCTAAACAGACAGATCTAGGTCACAACTATTTGTTTCTATATCCTATATGATTAACAAATTATCTAATAATCATATAAACATAAACATAACACATTAAACAATACATTGCATAAATTTCCATAGATAATGTGTGGCGGACACAAAAAAATATAAATATGTATTGATTAGACCCAAAAAGCAACATGCATAATTCCCATGGATAATATAAATTTAATAGGCATCACAATATCAGTAGAACCTTAAAACACAATCCACATCCTTTAAAAAACACCTTATGGGTTCTCAAGCTAAAGCTGCTTTAGTTTAAATCATATAAATACACATATCTATCGTTAGCTTGAGAATCCATTAGGTTAGTTGGAAGGTATGTGTTAGGATAGTATAAAAACTCAGAGTTTTACTCTTGAGGGGGAGAATAAGTTTGATTTTACCCTGTTAATAACTTGCCTCTATCATATGTTGTGTTGGAAATAAAACTATCAGTATTCAAGGATACCTCACTTCTTATTAAGTGATATTCTAACAATAATCAGATCAATCAAAGACAAGGAATTAAAGCCTACTACTGATATATAGACGTACACCCTAATCAGGGGCAAATGCAGGATTTGCAGAGGGGGGTTTCTACACCACGCCGCCAGTGGGTGTGACCAGCATGCATGGGGGCGTGGCTATAATTTTAGAAAGTGCTTGGCTGCTCTCCAACTCTCCCTATCCCCATAATATACATGGGCAATGCTGCGTGCACTACTGTTAGGTGAATGCAGCTCTCTCTTTTCGAGCAGAGCTGTGTGAAGCGGGGGTAGTGTCCAGCCACCTCAATTATACAGTGCCCCAGGCTTGGAGCGGGGTTTCCAGGTACTAGGAACCCCCCCCCCCTACCCCCCTCGCTTTGCCTATGTTAATGACATAAAGAAGGCAGATGAGCGAGCCAATGTACAGTAGTTTTCTGCATTGTACAAGTAAGCAACTGTTCTCATTCTTTCACAGAATGAGCTTAATGGGAAATGCAGTTTCTACCAGGTGCATAATCATTTAAATCAGATTAGCTACCATTCAACCATGATAAGAACAATATGGTCTTCACCTGATCATAGACACATAACAGAACAAATGTCTGCCAGTACTCAGCCCTCTGCATGACTCTACAGTAATAACATTTCTATTGCAATAAGATAAAAATTAAACCTTATTTCAGCAAGCAAAGAAATAAAATAGAGTTGAACACTCATTGGTCACATAAACTCATTGAATTGAAAACATGGAAAAGAAAGTGTTATGTTGAGAGTATTAAATATTCAGTGACATTTAACAGAGCAACATTTCACATTGTCTCGTGAAGGTCTGCTATGTAATTCATTTATCTTCCACCAAGCCTATTATCAGCACTAGCATCTGTTCTCTGCTTACAATTCATGTGCAACTTCAGTTCACACAGCTGTAAAATTGCTGTTTTATGTTAAATTTGGAATCTCTAACTAAAAGTAAATGGTGCAGTACATACTGTATACAACATGATTTGTGACTCAGCATCTTGAGGGCTAAAACTCACAAAAAGCGCCAGTGTGCTTAATGACAAATTCCTCATCAAGGTTCTTATTCTTATTTAATCCCTGATGTTAAAAAACATATTAGGTTTAAGGAAATAATTAGCTTTCATTTTGTTCTACTTTATTATTAAAATATGCATTTATTTCCATTGAAAAACCTCTCAAATTTTCCTTTTCAGGTGGAGAAGAAAAAACTGTCCAGGACTGAATTTCTTTTTTTTTGCTTTTTGGAAAGTCTCCAATATGCCGTAGTGGTTTTATATATATATATATATATATATATATATATATATATATATATATATATATATATATATATATATATATATATATATATCTTGTGGCAAGAGCCCGCTACTGCTGAAGCACACGCGAACAACTTCTTCCCTTTTATGTAGCTTTATTGTCAGGATGGTAAATGTTTTGACACTGTATACTTTCACAGCAATTATGGAGACCCTAAACGCTAGCTATACATAGACCAGCTCTCACTTAAGACCAGCCAGCTTCCCCAGCGTTGGTCTCCCTGAACAAATAACACAATCAAGCTTTTATACATGACGCTCCTCCCCCAGCCTTAGCTTGATGAGCAGGTGACACACCCACCTACATGTCAATGAGAGCCGCACAAGACATCCAAAAACTTGATAGCGGGTGCCAGGTTCAATAGGTTGCACATAAATTCCTGTCTAACAAACCGGCACTCCATATAAAGAAACAATTTATTTAAGTCAAAAATGAAGCTGTTCCATTATGTCATCCATAGCAGCAAGTCAGATAAAAACAATTCAGCAGCATGTCAAAAAAGACAGATACACAGCATAATTATTTCACAATATACTCATCTTGTGCTGGTACTAATGGAACAGAGCTCATAATCGTGTATGTCATAAAATACCGAACGGCAGTTCCGGCCCAACAGCCAGGCAGATAAAAATAAATGTAAATTACTTTTTTTTTTCCTCCAGCGGGTGGCGGGCACCCATGAATGGGGGGAGGGGCAGGCTGACAGCTGTCAGCAGCTCTCGGTCCCCAGACAGTGCATGACATCACACACTGTCCCAGCAGCTTGCAGAGCAAGGAGAGGAGTTGCAGTACAGCTTATGTAAGCATGTGTATGTGTCTGGGGGGCTTATGATGTGTCTGAGGGGGTATGATGTGTCTGTAGGTTTGGGGTATGCTGTCTGGAGTGGGAGTATGCTGTGTTTCTGGGGGGTATGCTGTGTCTGATGGGGTATGCTTTGACTGGAGGGGTATGCTGTGTCTTGAGGTGGGGGTATGCTGTGTCTGTGGGGGGTATGCTGTGTCTGAGGGGGTATGCTGTATCTGCAGGTGGGGGGCATACTGTGTCTGGGGGGGTATTATGTGTCTGATGTGGGTTTATGTGTCTGAGGGGGGATAGGATGTGTCTGGGGGTGGCGTGATGTGGCTGGGGTGTAGTGAGTTATGCTCTATTATAATGCATGTATTATATACTGCATGATCTGTGTTTACTTATTACTTTTATTTTTTTCACTTATTATTTTTCATATTTCATGTACCTATACATTTTTCAAACAGGTTCCAACATTCCAGGATCCAAATAAGAATCCAGCACCAGGTTGTGAAAGCTGCAATAACAGGTAGGTAAGAATAACACCGTTTTAATACATAATGGGGGAAATTCAATTGGCAGCGATTTAGCGCATGGACATCATGCCACGCATTTTGTCAGCAATTACGGTATTTATATTTGCACAAATGTGTCTTATTAAATGCCTCATACATAGTAAATAGCATGCACACATTTCAAATTTTGGAATTTTTATAAGTTAGTCGGCCACCTCGAAATGTGCATGGCCGAAAATATATTTTTAATATTGTCCATCCTACAACTACTTTAGGACCACACCCTTCATTAATTTACCTTTAAATAATTCTTGTTGTGCCTTGATTTATGTTTTAAATTAATTATTATGAGCTCAGTTACATTCATAAATCTTTACATTTTTTTGCATACAATACACATTTCCATACTGCTAATGCACACAAAAAAAGGCATATACATATGCCCGTATCTGTATTTTTGTGTATCATAGACTTGCATCTCCTTATTCCTAAAAAGATGGAACTGGGGCAGACAGAAGTGGGAAGAGTAGCCATCGTAATAAGCTAAATACACTCCCATGTGCTAAAGATTTCCCTCAAAATATTGTCCCATGGATTGTCCCTATTTTCAATAGTGAAAATCTGTGCTATATCGTTCTTATTATAATATTAACGTCTTATTGTGTTTTGAAGATGCATCTTTGTATATATCGATTATTCTTCTCAGGACATCGCAAGTTAATATTTATTGATCATTATTTAAAATTAGAGATGCTCAGGCTTGGTTCTCCGAGAATCAAGCCCACCCAAACTTAGCAGATCCAACTACCGAGCTGAGCTGGCTCTGTACGTTCGCGCACCTTCGGGCTCCCATAGAAACAAGAGAGCTCCATCGCTCCATTGCTAATTGTCATTGCTGAAATAGAAATAACAGGGCTCGCAGTGTTCTTCAAAATCTGCAGTCACATTTTACTGTGTTATCAAAATGGATTCATAGCAGTACACAGAAGACCAGGAGCACCAAGCAGCTGCTGGCACCAGTCATGATGATAGTAATACCTCTACGTCATCTGCTAAAGCCTATGTTAATGTGCATAGTATTTTTAAGTCAGGGAAACAAAAATGTAAAAAAACACCTTTTACCTTGGTAAAGGAAAAAAAACTTGTAATCCAGATAGAGTTATCTGCAGAAAAAATAAAATTCTACACATGCAGTGGCAAGGAAAGAATGAGGCCTTCTCCATTCTCTATGAGTGCTAGTTCTGCAACTGTCACTGAGGCATCTTCTTGTAAGGTCAATCATAACCAAGCAAGACCTTGTCATTCTGACTCTAAAAGTAGTGTCCAAATACTTTTACGTGTAAAAGCCGAGCTGGAAGAGAACAGTAAGGCATTAGAGGGAAATGTATGCTTAGATTCAAATCCCACACAATCCCTGAGGAGAGTCAATCCACAATGTGTAAGCCTGACCTTTCTGATAGTGTACCCATGAAGAAGGCCTCTTTCAGCATTTCTGCAGATGTGTGCATGAGCAGACCAAGTGTAACCGGTGATACACAAAATGATGATGCCACATTGAAATTGCAACAGGATGAGGGGGATATTTGTGTAGTTGATGAGGATGAAGTTGTTTGTACCTAAATCCTGACAACAGCTGTCTAGTCATTTGTAGCATTGTAAAGCCACAGTCAGTAGAGGTAGGTACCTTAACCATCTAGGAACCTCATCCATGTTATGCCATTTGAAGTAAGTTCATGCAAGCTGTTGGGAAAATCAGAAACTTATGCTATAAAAATAACAATCAGTCCAGCATCAGCTAGGTCCCTTCTTTCAGATAGATCCCGGCACCTGCAATCTACACCCACAACACCTTCCTCGTCAATATCCTCAGTAGCGATCAGAGTTAGTCCGGCATCCAAGTTGCTATGGTTAGATGATTCTCCAATATCCTGGATTCCTCAGAAGAAGACTTCAGCGTTAGTCCAACAGTTTCTGCTGCTGCTGCTCGAGGTGGATCATCATCCCAGAAGCAGACCAACAAGAAGACTACTAGTAGTTTACAACAATTGACTGTTAAACAATCCTCTGCAAGAGGAAGCAAGTATGAAAGCTGTCACATAATCGCAAAGCGGATCACAGACGACATGATGACTACGCTAGTATTAGATCTGGGTCCAATATCCACTATTAATGCAGCTGGTTTTAGACAGTTACTTGAGGTCTTGTGTCCCTGTTACCAAATTCCAACATGACACCATTTTACTAGAAAAGCTAGTCCTCACCTCTACTAGAAGGTTTGTAAAAATGTAATTATTGGGCTACAAAATGCCATTCTACCCACTGTACTCTTAACCACAGATATGTGGACAAGCGGAACTGGGCAAACTAAAGATTATATAACTGTGACAGCCCACTGGGTTGGTGATTCGCCTTCATCAGCAGGAACAGCAGCAGCATGTACCCAAGAACGTCACATTTTTCAGAGGCAGACTTGTCTGTGTATCACCGGCTTTACTAAGAGGCATACAGCTGACAATCTGTGACAAAAACTAAGGAATGTCATTGCAACATGGCTTATCCCAATTGGACTCTTCTCAGTATATGCCATTTATGATAACGCTACCAAAGTTGTGAGAGCATTACAGCTGGGTGAAGTCCATCACATTCCGTATATCACAAAATAAACTTGGTGGTCAGAGCTTTTTAAAAAATGTCAGGGATGTGCAGGAGATGCTGTCTATGGCCCGTAAAATATCTAGACGTTTCTGTCATTCTGCAACAGCATGTAGGAGATTGTAGCAGCTACAAGAGCAAATTAATTTGTCTTGCCACCAACTTAAGCAAGGTGGTAACAAGGTGGAATTCCACCCTGTATATGCTTCTGCAGATGGAGGAACAGCGAAAAGCCATCCACACTTACTACACAAGCCAAGATAGTGGGAAAGGAGGGGGATGTATTTTAGTCAAGCGCAGTGGAGAATATATTCCGTGTTGTGCAAGGAGCTGAAACCATTCAAAGTAGTCACCTGTAAAGTGAGTTCAGACACTGCTATCTTGCGTCAAGTGATTCCCTTAATTAGACTTTTGGAAAAACAGCTTGAGAAACTGAAGGAGATGAAACAAAGCAATTACGCTAAGTATGTCGGACTTTGTAGATCAAGTACTTTATTTGCTTAGCCAGGATCCAAGAGTTATCAAAATCGGATCACTTAATTTTGGCGACTATGCTTGATCCTATGTTTAAGAACTATGTCTTCTCATTGTTTCCAACTGACCCAGATCTGAAGAGATGCAAGGAGCTCCTGATGAGCAAGATGACAGCTCAAGTGTTACGTGACAGGACTTTGTCTCCTCCATCAGTTTATCAGTCAACTGCTGCTAGGAAAAAACTTGACTTTCCCAAGAGACCCAGAGATCATGCAGATGACTCAGCACAACTTTTTGACAACTAGTCTGGTCTAAAAGAATTGACAAAAAAATGTGATACCTCTGCCTTAACTCCACCTGATCCTATTATCAACATCCAAAGGATGGTGGAGGATTATTTTAACGACAGCATAGATATAGTCACATCAGACAGTCCCTTTACATACTGGGAGGAAAAAAAAGGAATTTGTTGAACCATGTACCAACTAGCTTTGCACTGCCTAAGCTGCCCACCTTTCAGTGTGCACTCGGAAAGAGTTTTCAGCACAGCCAGGAACCTTGTCAGCGATCGGTATAGGAGGCTACTCCTCAACTGCATCTAAATATTGGTTTAAATCTCTGTTCAATGCACCATATTCCAACATGACAGATTCCATGCTACCCACATGTTCCATGTCACAGTCTGTCTGAAGCAGATCTAATGTCGTTCCAGTTGTTATATCCATTCCTGAGGTATCCACAGAGGAGAAGGTGATTAAAGAGCCAGCACGAGCAGACATGGCTTAATAATGTAGAGTTCATTGACAGCACTGTTAGGCTTAAGGCAGCTAAACTATTGGTAGCTTGCTTTGTGGGGCCCAAACAAACCAAGCTCTTCAGCCACAAAAGTGGCACTCCTTGTTGCTGGGGTGCTTGGTTTGTTAAACCGAACATGTCCTTTTCAATATCTTACACAAGGGTGGGTGGGGGTGCCTAAGGACAATTTCATCTTGTACCACTTTTCTTTTTTCATTGCCACTTCTGTGTAGAAATGTTTCCTAGATGTCCTCTCCTAGATGTCCTGTGAACTGCCATTTGTTTGTGCTCGCTGCAGTTCGAAAGTGTATGAAAATAATATTGTGACCTGTGAGGTGGTCAAAATTGACTGGAAATTAGTGTTATTGAGGTTAATAATATTGTAGAAGCAAAATGATGTGATTTTAGCATATTTTAGCAATTGTTAAAAAAAAAATACAGATCAAAACTAAAACCAAAACACACGAGGGAGGTTTTGCCAAAACCAAAGCCAAATTGAAAAAAACGAAGTTAATCCAGATTTAAAGCCAAAACACTGGGGTTAGTGAGCATCTCTATTTAAAATACAAAATATATATTACAAGAAAGTTTTGTAAACGTCATAAAACAAATGAAGTCAAAGTCTATCTAGACAGTACCACACATTAGCATCAAAATGTCTCTTTTAAAATGTCTGCAAGTATTGGATATGCGTGTTTGCAAATATGAGTTTCAGAATTTCTATTTTGTATACTGCTTTGAGAAGATTCCACTGTCATACTATGATTCTTGTACTAGTCCTTAACAAAAAAAAAATGTATGCTATGTTTCATGACATTTTCTCAGCATTCAGCTAGAAGGTCTTTATGCTTAACAGTATTATATACCAGAAAGGATCAGCTGAGATATGCTACAACATATAAAAATGACATTTAGGAACACAACATTGCATTATAATATTCATTTACCTGCACAGTTTCTGCAAATGACAACACCTAGGTTGATCGATGCCCAGTCAGGATTTGGAGCACGACAATCTGCACAACTCCTGTTCGATTCATTGAACCAAATCTTTTCAGCTACTTCATAATCAGCAACAGTCTCTGCTATTGATTGCTGTAATTCTTCAATCCACTCTTGCTTCTCTCTTTCCGACTCTGCTGTAAAGCTAAAGTAATTAGACGTATTAGGTTATTGATTTATTTTTCTTAAATCCAAAATAGCCATGGGGATATTTATTTTCCCCTAACCCAGTAATGACATTTAAAGGGACATTAAATCCCAAATAGCCATTGGGTTATTTATTTCCCCCTAACCCAGTAATGACATTTGAAGGGACACTAAATCCCAAATAGGCATGGGTATATTAATTTCCCCCTAACCAAGTAACAGCATATAAAGAGGCACTAAACCTAAAAAAAACTAGCTGATGTTGATCCAATAGGAAAAGACTTCTTGTGACATTCTAATATATGTATTCCCATATCTTTATAGGATTTCAGATGACTTTATTTTATTAGTTGTAGATACTGTCTTTGAGCTTTTAGCAAATGCATTGGGTCTTTTTCTTTATATTTTCTTTCTGTGCTTCTTACATATGTATTTTTATAATCAGAAACAGTTATGCAAATGCTTCCAGTGCACAACACAGCAGAGGCCAGGGCAATAAGACTAAATAGCTCTGTCGGGTTATACAAACAAAATAGATTGAAAACACAGTAGGATTGCACAAACATAAATTAATTTATGTGGTTAACATCCTCACACCAATTCATTAAATTCATCAGAAGGCGGAAAACCCCTTTAAACTATTGGACCTATATAACTTCATGTGATCTACCTTATTGAAATGTAATGCCCGTTTATGCTCAGATATTGAAACCTAATGCCCTTTTATGCTCAGATAGGGTGACTGAAATGCCCATTCATGGAAACAAGAAATATGGTAAGCATAGGAACAAATGTCTCCACTATGATCAGAATCCAGCTCAAATATCTCTTGCTGCAATAAGCATCCAACAAATGATGTGTGTTTCCATGTTACAAGTATTTGTTTTTTTTTATATTAAGCCATTTGCATTTTATATATAATTTTTGCTTTGCAGTTTAAAAGTGCATTTACAAAAAATTGTATTTAGCACCACTGCTGTTAAAATGCCTGCAATAAAAAATAAGAACGGTTATAGAGAACCCTGTCATCCGGGCCCTCCCTCTCGGGCTCAGCCGTATGCAGGACCTTCCCCTCTCCCCTCCCCTCTAGCTGTGCTTTGAGCTCACCTAGTTACTGTGCTTATTGTTTACTGTACTGTGCTGTCTCACCTTGTATTGTAACTTTGTTTGTCCCTGTACGGCGCTACGGACGCCTTGTGGCGCCCTATAAATAAAAATTAATAATAATAATAATATATATTTATTTTAGAACCGGAAGAATGTTTTATTTTATCAGTCATGCCGGGAGCGCTAGAGCATGAAAATTATGAAAATAAAATTGTTCATGCCCGTACCTGCTCCAATTTCCTCCCAGGACACCCATAAGATGTCAATGTCGATAAATGTTATGTACCATAAGAAACTTGCATTTTAGATTTATAGTGGACCTAAAAAAAAACACTTTGCATAAAATATACACATCTGAAAATGTATTGAACGTTTTAAGATTTTACCAGAAATTTCTAAACGGAGTTGAGATCTCAAAACACTTCCGATCAATGTTCTTTAAAGTGATCATTGTCATTGTGATGTCGGTGATGGCGATCCCAACATTGTAGTCCTAGAACATAGATGTGAATCAAGGACCAATGAAAACTTTCATAAACAACAGCAATATATTTGATCTTACTACGTTACTGATGAATTAATTACTCAAATTCCAGATAATAAATCAATGGTTAAGAAACAAGACCAAAACTTTTTTTCTACTAAAAATTTATTTTAATAGTAAGAAATATAAAATTATATTTACAGGTATATACAGATTAAAAACAATGCAGAAAAATACTTGAAAAATAATTTTCCTACTAAAACAGTTTATATAAGTGGATATTGAATATGTCAAGATAAAAGTAGGACTCATGAATAATATTTTACGAACACAAGATGGTACATTTAATAAACTTCAATGTTTAACACAGAAATATAATTTTCGGCAAAATGTACTTTAAATAAATTAATAAACAATTAATTATATTAAATTAATAAACAAAAAGGTGGTTCATTGAAAAGGCATTATTAATGGCTTTATAGCATAACTAGATAGCAGCTGAAATGTGTAATAGCAAGCTTTGCAATGTAATGAAGCAACCATCCAACATACAAAACCAGTTATGCTCGAATCTTGGTTCTAAAGTTTTATAATTCAATAAAATTTCTCAAATTTTAGAATCTGTTAAAAAATTGAGAGAGTTGAACTGATATGAACATGTTTGACAGTGTTTGAGCTGATTCACACTAGTGGGAACCACTTTGAATACATTAACGCAATTCGATCAAATTCGCTATTATTATTAGAATTAGTGAGACAAAAAATTTTTTTTTAGCAGGTGTATTGCCAAAAACAAAAAATTGCAGCATGCACTCTGACCCACAGAAAATAGTCTACTGCGGATAATTCACAAATAGTTAAGATGTAATCAATATAACATGTAAAAATACGTAAAAATATATAATATTCAAATTGACACCATATTAAAAAATATCCTGGATATATGAACTGCACTTAAAAACGATTGTGCTAATCTTTGTAGCAAATAAAGAGATTCCCATAAAAATAATGATATAATAAATTCTCTTATCAAGAGAACAAATATTCCATACAACTAAAGCCTCATAATGTTATTAATGATAGGAACATATCACAAAAATAATGATCTGAAATTGACATATAGTTCATCTAAACCAAATCGTTAGTATACCAGTGCACTGGGTCCGCTTTGGGTAAATTTCCAAACACATTTGGTCCTCAGGACATACGCAATGGCACCAATCAAATATATTGGTATGTTGTGGGGAGTATATTAAACAGTCATTTTGGGCTACATATGGGAATTGCTTACCGAAGTTGGAAAATTCAAAAGTCTGTCTACTCACACAGATAGTAATACTCACAGACCTCTGTGTCCTATAGCCATTCCTTAGCCCCTCCTCTCTTTCACGTAAGAAAATGCTCCCAGTTATTCTGATATTAACTGCACACAAGCGCAGTAATTCCTTAAATGTGATTATGGAGGTAGGAAATTTGTGGTTCGCCTACTCGCACAGCTGCGTGCGCGCAATGTAGTGCAACATTAGCCTCGACATAAAAGGTGATATGACATGATTAAGGCAATGAGAGGTTTCTATTGTTTGGCTTATGGTTTGGCTTAAGAAGAGTATAAGTGTTTTAGAGATCACCAGGATTTGGTGTTATTGGATCACTGGGGGAAGAAGACATAATATGTTTGCTGTTAATATTAACTTTATGACACCTGAGGTCTTCTACACATATTTTAATAATGATCTGCTATTAAACAAATACTCAAGAGGCCATATACAAAGTTCACACTGCAAAACGCGTTGGTGTGTCTGTATGTACGCCCGTTCCCTGCTTGCGGAGATGCCTCCATAAACTAAAACTTCTCCTAGGTATTTGGTATATGGAAAAATTTTCAAAGACACACTCGGCAAAGTGTAAATGGCACATCAAAGTCCAAGTTCCCACCATTTTATTACGCATACTTTCAATAAGCATCTTTTCCGTCACCCTTATTTTAAAATGCTGCTTTTTTATTGCATTGCTCAGAGTGTGCTGGTAATGAGCTTCAATACTACAGTTCAACATAGAGGTCTAAATGGGTCTCATCAAATGTATCGGCTGAACCGAAACGCTGGAAACGCTGAGCTGGCCTAAAGTTCAAGTCTTTTTATAAAGCAGAAAGTAAAAATAGCTTGGAGGCCCTCTGCACGACAAGAAATGCCTCTAAATTGCTTTCTCTCCAGCCCTTTATCACTTTTCAATAATCTCATCCTGCCAAAGGAAATATTGTTTCGGCAACACAAATCCAGGCCCACTGAGGCACTTATTTCTGTACTTTGCAAAACTCTTCCCCTCGGCCTGTGCAAAGTTCTTCTCTTTTTCTACTCTGCAAATGCTGCCATCTTGCTTTGTAAATCCATGCTCCTTGACAGACATTAAGGTGCATTTGCACATATTGAGGCATTGGTCGGGTCCCAAGTTAATTTTGAATTGCACAACGGATGTTCTCTGCTTCATAAATGAGATTTACAGAGTTTCATAATAGAGTTTAGTTTCAAGGGGAATTAATTATGTCACAAGAAAAAACCTGAGGGAAAGACATTTGCACCCACCACTTCACATATTTTTTCTTGATGTCATTTTGTCATGACAGCTCTGGTGGGGTCCCTGCCATTGTAAAGGTAGTCAGTATCCGTCTTAGAATGGAAAGTAGTGTTTTGCTCTGTGCTGTTAAATTTTAGGGTTCAGTCTCTACAGTGGGTGGATAAATATCGCTAGTGCTTGGAAGGGGATGCAGGGCAAGTCCTTCTGAGCCATTAAGGAATGTGGTCAAATAAAAAACGAGTGGTTGTAATTAAGTATGTTTTACGCAGATATGTGACTTACACCTGTAGACAAGATGTTGACACCTTCATGGACCTTTAGTTATTATTATTTTATACTACTGTTATATTTTATTCAATAAACCTGCTGTGGTCATACCAATCCAATGTCACACTATGTGCATGTAATTTTACCCCAATCATCTTTCAATACACCTCTTCTTCCTTACAATGTGTTTCAGATCTGATGCTTACAACAAATATTTGAAATATGAAGTTTACTTTTGACCACTTTTGTTCAATATGAAAGCTGTTATATAACTAATCTCTGTGCTCATATGGAACTCTGACACTTTTCAATTAAGGAAAGTAAATTCTATAGCTTTTCTATGTGTGTTTCTATTATTCTCGACACCTCTTCTAATATTTACAGCAACTCTGCATGTCTGTCTGCTTTTCATTATAAACAGCAGAACAGGCAGCCAGCACAAAGCAAAAATGTGTATTGTCTGTACCTGTGTACTGAAGCGTGATCCTTTGCAGTGTGCATGTGTACCTCTTTATATAAAGCACAATGGAAGGTGCTGGAGTATTGAATTGTGTGCTGAATGTGTGCAGCTCTGATGCACTTGAGCAAAGACATGTCCTAGTAGTCTATACCTGTGCCGCATTACTTATGCCCTTTGTAAATATGCTTAGCTCACTATAACAATATTATTAATTATTTCATCCTCAGGCAAATAGCTTTCCTGTTGGTTGTTCAAAACCTGCCAGGCAATGGTGTAGGGGGCCAGGTGAATCCAGAATACTGCATGTAATATCTCCCTCTGAAGATCCAAATAATACTAGGTACTCTCTGCTTGAGAGTATGTCTACTAAGCATGTCAGGGAAGACTTGTATTTATAAAACCGACCCTCAAATATAGACTTTTCCTTAAATTAATTTGAGGAAGTAAGGGGAGAAATGTGATGTGAGATTTGGGTATTTAGCTATTTTAATGCTTCCAAATAAATAAACATGCAATTTACAGTAGTACACAATACACAGACAGGAAAGATCCATGACACTATATTATATATATATATATATATATATATATATATATATATATATATATATATATATATATATATATATATATATATATATATATATATATACACACACACACACATACATATATATATATACACATACATACAAAGACCATACTTGCCAACTTTATTAAGTTGGCTTCCGGGAGCCTGCCGAGGGAGGTGGTTGTAATGGGGGCGGGGCTACAAAATTCACGTAATTTTGGCCCCGGTGAATCGCAGCGTTTTGGACCTAATTCTGCCCACTTCACTAGGAAGTGGGCAGAATTCTGCCACACGTGGGAGTCCGGGAGACTCTCCAGGAGACTTGCCAACTCTCCCGGACATTCCGGGAGAGTTGGCAAGTATGACAAAGACCAGACATCTACCGATTAACAAATTGTATATAGATAACTTGGTAGTGCGGATCATGTTATTTACAGAACAGTGAGTGAGAGTGAAGTATGCCTGGTTCAAGAAGAGAGTGCTAGGAAACAGTCCTAGAGGTACAGAGGGTAAAAGAAGAAGAATATGAGAAAACAGGGGACTACTCATGAAATCTTACATCCATAAGGGAAGGGGAGACACAAATAGTGTGGCACTGAGTGTAGGAGTGGAGGTGACAGCCAAGGCGTTAGAAGGAGGGCTGATAGGCTTGAATAAAGAAATGAGGTTTAAGGGCCCGGATGAAGTCCTGAAGGCGGGATTGAGTAGAGGTAACCAGTGTGGCAGCGAGGCGGCGGTTGTTGGCAGAGCAAAGGGGTGAGAAGCAGGGGCGGATCTAGACTTTTCTTTCATCACCCACTTTTAAGCTTCCTACACAGCTGTTACAGTTAATGACTGAATTTTAACCTACATATGACAATGATGATCATTAACTGTTTGGTATGATTGGATAATTATACACCTGACTATAATCTTTTAAAATCCCTGACTTTGTGCAAGTGTACCTAGAAGAAATTATGCTATTTTGAAGGCAAAAGGTGGTCACACTAAATATTGATTTGATTTATTTTTCTCTTCTGTTCTTTCACTTTATGAATTATCAATTAACAAAATGCAAACACTTCTATTTTTGAAAGCATTCATACTTTGCAGCATTTTTTTCACATTTTTAAAGCTTTTGCACAGTATTGTATAGACTGGAGAATTTGCAAAAAGAGGGAGCTGTCAGCATTATCAAAGGCAGCAGAGAGGTCAAAAAGGATAACAAGGGAGGAGTGTCCCTTAAATTTAGCGGACACAAGGTCTTTAGTGAATTTAGTGAGAATGGTTTCATTGGAGTGGAGGGAGCGAAAGCCAGATTGGAGTGGGTCAAGGAGGAAGTGAGATAAGAGAAAGGAGAATGTTTGCAAAAAATTCCAGACGTTTGGAGGCAAAAGGAAGGGTGAGATACCATATATATCATATGTTTATTACAGGAACGAAAGCTATCTCAGACAGTTGTCTGGTTTTACTTGCAGACAAAAAGTGTCACTGTCGAAGCTGCAATAATGTGTCAATACAGAACATATGCTACAATGTCATGAACCTAATTTTGCACGTTTGAGCCCTTCTGAACACTTTTTTTTTTTTGCACCAGGCTTAGGCTGTGAAACTAACTGCAACTTTTGCTACATTTTACTCCTAATGATGATTGGAACAGGGAAAATCTGTAAATTGCTTATTGAATGTGAGATAGGATTAGAAAGAGCCTCAAAGGGGCTCTGGTCTAAAATAAATTGTACACTTGGGAGAGCATAGCTGGAGAGCATCTTTCACGCTACAGATCAAACTGACCCTTTGGACCAACCAGGTAAACCATATGCATATTTATAATCCAAATAGAAAAGTAAACGATCAAGACAGTCCTGACATTCCCTAACTCTTATGGCTTATTTAGGACACAAATGAGCAGTATTTTAGGGCAAAAATACATTTCTAAATTAATTAACAGGATGATCCAAAAGTGAGAATAATCAGGACTTTGAATTAACCTTTTAACTTTTGCTGGCATACATTTTCCCAAAATTCATTAGCACAGATGTCTTATATACTTATTTATAATTAAGGTATATTTCATTTAATCTTTTGCATACAGTAGCTATAAAAATGGTTAATCTCTCTGGAATTTTTCCCATTTTAATTTGTTAAATAATGGAACAAAATGGAATCTATTCAGAAATTCTTCCCACTGAACCACACAAAATGTCAGATAAAATAACAAAAACTGTAAAACATTTTCATTATGAATTACAACATGGGGGTGGTGAGGATGATATTGGATTGGGTTAGTTTTCAATTTCCTGCTCAGTCATTACTACTACATTTGACACGTCTACACAGTCCGGAAAATTACAAACATATACTGTACTTCTAAAGAAATATTCATTGCACACATTAAAAATGGAGGTCTCCGCCAGACAAAATAGCACTTTTAATATCTTTGGTTGTGTGCCTTTATGTTAAACGAAGAATATAATTATATCCTGGAGTATTCCAGGCTACTGACATACTAAATGATAACAAATCATGGGGGACTTATGTTGGCTGCTGGTGCCCTTCAAGGACATGCTGCTCTCGGTCTTGTGTGCAATGAATGAAATATGGTCTGTAGCCATCAAGGCCAGGAGCATGATAAAATAAACAGGGATCTCCAGGATTGAACAATCTGCTAAGGTTGCATGAACTTACAAGTCTTAATTAATCTTACTCTAATTATCACCAAATCTCTTTTTACTTGTTTGCAAATAAAAAATATATTGTTGTTTTCTAAATTTGATTATGTCAGTTAACTTGCAAATTTCTAAATTAGTGTAGTTTAAAAATCTAATCCTTATTAACCTACCAATTCCCACTTTCCTCATTCAACACACAAAATACTCTAATGTCTCTAAATTTATTACGCAAGTATACGTAAGTGAAATATGTAAGTAGGTTTTCAGTTTGTTGCTGTCATGTAAAATCTGCTTTTGGTTTAAATCAGGGTTGCCCAGCACGCCTGTAAATGTGGCCCAGGAGGAGTTTTGGTTGTGGCAAGGGGGCAGCGCTCTTAATGGAAAAAAAAAATCCTGAAAAAAAATCCTGAAAAGAAACTACTTACCTTGCGGTCACGCGGTCACGTCAGCTGGTACTCCGGCTCCCTCCCTTGTCTCCTCCTCCGTGCGACGCTCGCAGTGAATGTCGGGCGTGATGTCATCACGCCCAACATCCATTGCGGAGCGCAGCACAGAGGAGACACCCGCGTGAGAAGAACAATCAGCAGCACAGAATTGGAGAAAAGAAGAGAAGAGGACAGGAGAACAAGCCTATTAAAAGGTAAGTTAAAGGGGATTTTTTTTATTATTTCAAGGGACGCTGACCAGTGAATAAAAGTCACCTGGTCCTGGAGCATCATGGACCTTATCTCCCTGCTACATACTTCTACTTGTAATACTAATGGGGCATTATATATTATTCTCTTTGGCCCATTATAAGTTGTTATCCCTTAACTAACATAGTGGTGTAATTATCAAAACAGGTCACAATTTGGGGTCACAGTGGTGTATATGTCAGGTACCGCAGGCCTGGTCAGGGCACCCTGATACACAATGCCTGGCTTAAATGATATTGCATCGAAACAATACAAAAAGTGATAAAGTGATTATAGTATAATAACCAGAGAGGATTTTTTGAACAGGGCGATTGAAAGGTAAGTAAAGGGGGATTTGAAAAAAAAGTGATATATATATATATATATATATATATATATATATATATATATATATATATGTTAACTATGTTTTTTTGGATGATCAGCTATCGTTATTGTTAGTGTATCTTATGTGCGGCCCAAACCAACTCGTAGTCTGCCAATGTGGCCCAGGGAAGCTCAAGGGTTGGTAACCCCTGGTTTAAATGATCCTATCCTACCCAGCCAGGCGCATGTTTGATGCACTCAATGTTAGGAATCCAATATAAAACACTTCTGGTAACAAAACTTCAGAAACATACAACTCTTCACTTTACTGAAAATATTATACAGGAGATTTTTTTATGCAGCACTCACACTGTGGAATTCCCTCTCTCCTTCATAAAATAAGATACTCCCTTAAACTTCAAGCATTCCTTGAAAACACACCTCTTTAAGCAAGCTAATAAAATTTCGAAATCATCCTCTGAACCTCCTTAGACCATTCTACTTTATGACCATACTAAACAGTTGACTCAAAACTTACATTTATTCTCCTTCTATACTTCCAGAATCTAATGACCTCCCTGGCCAACATTGCTGTGTGACTAGATTATATATCCACACTAAGCACTTTTTTCCATTGTAATTTGCATTGACCAATATGTAAGGTTGGGTACACACTACAGGGTTTTCAGCTGATTATCGGGCCAATCACATGATAAACCACCGCTCGGCCCGATATCACAGTAGTGTGTACTCTCTAATGATGAGCGATTATCCAAAGCACATCGTATCATTTGATTTGATTTTTAAACCAAACTAAAAATCTTGTTTAACACTAGAACAATGTCATTCCAATTCTGCAGTGTGTATACACTCACGACCGGCAGTGTCCATAGATCTCAATGGAGTGTGCAGAGTCACGATCTTTTCAGCCGGTGGTTACGATCATCATCACCATTTATTTATATAGCGCCACTATTTCCACAGCGCAGTACAGAGAACTCATTCACATCAGTCCCTACCCCATTGGGGCTTACAGTCTAAATTCCCTAACATACACACACACAGACAATAGAGAGAGAGAGATTAGGGTTAATTTTGATAGCAGTCAATTAACCTATTAGTATGTTTTTGGAGTGTGGGAGGAAACCGGAGCACCCGGAGGAAACCCACGCAAACACGGGGAGAAGATGCAAACTCCACACAGATAAGGCCATAGTCGGGAATTGAACTCATGACCCCAGTGCTGTGAGGCAGAAGCGCTAACCACTTAACCTTATTATGGATGAAGAGTACAGCTCTGAGGGTAAATCTTGTAAAATGTGTCTAGTGTGTACACATGAATCAGCATGGATTTTTTTTCTTCAGTCATTGGCAAAATCATTAACTATATTGCATCAGTACAAATTTTCTGTAGTTTGCACCCAACCTAAATGTGCCACTTATCCTCACCTATCAAACTTCTATTGTCCTAAGGAATATAACTTTTGGGCAGGGCCTTCCGACTTTTTTGTCTGTTTGTTAATATTCGGTCTTGTTTTAGTACTGTGTTTCTTCCCAGTTATAAAGTACTGCGGAGTATGCTGGCGTTGTATAAATACATGATGATAATAATAATAATAATATTAATAATAGAGCATTTTAGGCTGCTGGATGGGCCCTACTGAAACACCAGAAATTGCCGAACCATGGGGGACTTATGTGGGTTGCTGGCAGCCTTTGAGAAGATGCAGATCTTTGTCTTGTGCGCAATGAATGAAGAAAATGTAGCAGCCATCAAGACCATGGCCAAGTAAACAGGGATTCCAAGGCTCAAATAATCTGCTCAGGTCAATATCCCAAACTCTTTAATTTGGTGCTGATTATTAAGCTGGTGATGATTGTCAGCAAATATAAGGCCGTCACGGAAATCTTGTTTCATTTCTGTTTGCAAATAATTGCAGCTGGAATCATAATTCGGTTTTACAGATTGACTGGTAATTTTCAAAATCACTGCAATTTTAACTTCTTACATGAATGCTTTATTTGGAAATGTACTCCATATATATTTGCAAATGATGCATAGCTTAAATAAACTATAATGACATTAACATAACAAAATATGGGGTTTACATTGAGAAAGGACTTTGAATTCAAGCTAGATAGTATAACAGAGGCTAAAGAGAAGTGCAGGATGTTAAAAACTAGAAGAAAACGTTATTGGAGAATCTACATAGGAAGAAGAATCTTTAGATTCAGTAACAGGAAGTACAGACAAAGGTAACTAGCATACCCCACCCGCGGCTCCAACTGAAGATATTCTATAGGGTAATACATGCACAAATGCAAGATGGAGTCATGCGCATCTCAGTACTGCTCACCTTGGAACAACACTTAGCAACAGATGTAACATCCTGTAAATGTCACTTGGCGCACAATATCACACACTTGTCCACCTTGTGGACAATTTCTGCACTCAGTCTCAGGCCCAGTCTCCCTACCAAAACTGGACATTTAAGACTGGGAAATTTTTGGCTTGGTCTCTTTGTTTGGGGAAGTCTCTCTCTCTCATTTGTCTATAATAAGAATATTAATCATGCAGCTACCTCCTGATGTAGGCTTTATAGAGTGTGGGATATCCATTAACAAAAAACCTACAGAGCTGGTGTGCACATGGTTAATCTATCTATTGTACTATATGTTGTATTTTAATATGGGACAGATTCTGTGGATAAAGGTGATATAAGGATTGTCCACATGGATGCATGACACATCACCATGCATCTTTAATAATGTTCTTTTCAGTCAGTCATCGTGAATCTGTTAACAGCAGCTACCAGGCAAGCTGTGTTACTGTATTGCATAAAATATTTTGTTGAGCTGTGACACAAGTAAGAATTTATTTTTCAAAAACCTAACATAGGAGTAAATGCAAACAGAACTCCAGTAAGAGCCGCTGCCCCGTGAAATGTGAGGAACAAGCTAACCTCACACTGATGAGCACAGTGTGTATCTAGGGACTGGTCAGAGATACTTCAATAGCTTAAGAATGGCTTTGCTGATTAGATTATATCGCCCTATTATTTCCTGCTCAGGAAGATTAAACAGACTGACCTAAAAAACTGGCTTGAAATTCTTTCCAGCATCTCGAGTTCCAATGTTAAGCAGAAGGAAGTGACCTGACAGTCCTGTCTGTGAAAAAGATTGAATGCCGAAGCTTAATGCTGTTGTCCCAGCAGAGGGATAAGACAAGTTTTAACAAGCAGCTACTGATTTTAATCTAAACTGTGATTACACCAATTTAACATTGGAATCCAGTACAGGGTTTTATAGAGAAATTAATTGTTGTTACTTTTACCTAGTTGAGTCTGATTTTACAGCTTGTGATCAAGATTTATAAATTGATTTTATTTGTTTATTTACTTATTTACAATGGGAGAAAATTATTCCCATTTGCCTTGTCTCTGTTTTGAGATAAAACTTGTTTTAGTATCACTGCTGCCGCTTGGTTTCAAGTAGTTTTGTGCCAACAAAGGCTATTATACTATGGGTGCATTGTTTTCCCAGACAGCTGTTTTATTTACTTACTTTTATGTTCTTGTCATGATCTAAAACAAGGAACAGAACAGATATTTATATTTAATTATTACGACTTCCTTTTTTTTTTTCTGAGTATAGGTAATGAATTCCGAGTCTCCAAATTATCTGAGCAGAGAGTCAACACAACTGACAACAGCTAGAATGATGCAGTAGACAGCGTGCAAACAGCAATTTGGGATGATGATGCTAAGTTTTGGAAGCTGGCATGTTTAAAGGAGCCGAGGCCCTTCACTTTATCACTTGTGCTTACAGTTGTACAGTGTAGAGCCACAGTAGGCTCTTACTAAAGCTGGGTACACACTGAAGAATTGTTCAGACCGACGTGCTATCTCAAACGATTATACCTACGACTGAAGGTCCGATCAGTCTGACGATTCATGCATACACACTGACACGATTTACCTTCAGATCTGTGCTCTTCATCTGGTCCTTTGTCTGGTCCTCTAGTCCGGAGAATGACAGCACAATATTAATTCATTCACTACTGTCACATTGATTAAAACCACCTTGTTATAGCTATCCACATGTCCTAACAAATTTTGTTAGCTTCTGTAACTCTGAAACAAAATATTCTGTCTCAGAGCGAACAAATGAATTATTCCTTCTACAGCACTCTCTACATTTATTCACTTTGACATTCAATGCTAACATCGGCTGAAAAGAGTCCGACTGTAAACTCTATGGAGATCGTCAGCATGAGTGCATATACACTACATGATCGTTAGCTGATTGATCGTAAAGAATTGAACGGCACGACCAACCAAATGAGGCGATAATCATCTATTTGGGCAGACTTTCGACTATCGTGTCACTACACACACTGACTCGACTTTGGAACGAGAGGTTGTATGTCGGCTAGTTGAGCCGATTATTGGACAAAAACCCTGTAGTGTGTACCCAGCTTAAGTAGGACACCACTAAAGAGTGAATAGTATACTTTACTGTAAATTATGAGGTGTCCATTTTGATTTACTAGGATTGGTTGGTTTAAGAGGTAATAACAGATTTTCCTGTGGGCCAATGCATGTTAAACACTGCAGCTTGATCTAAACACTTTCAAACAAGCAAACACAATTTTAGATAAATCTAGCAGCCAACCAAAGCACTCTATACCCTCTAGTGCACACACATCATAATGGAGAACACAATAGAACAACATTTGTCAGCACATCAATAGCAACCAATCAGATGTAGTTATCACTTATTTAGTACATTCTACAAAATAAAAGATAGACTCTGATTGGTTGCTATAGGCAACATTTCCACTTTTTCAAACCTGCACTTTAGTAAATATACCCCCTGGACTAAATTTGTGTAATTTGTTATTTTCTGAAATAGGATTTAACTATGTTGGGATCACATGTTGTGGGGACTACAATGGCCCAAACTGTCAGCTATTGACGAAAAAAGAGGATAAAACTAATTGAATCGACTTGATCTTGGAATGGCCTCACATCTAATTGTTCACTGAACAGTTGAGAAAAGACTTGGTATATAAGATTAGTGAAATGATGTGACAAATTCTATTATCCATGACATTTTGTCTAGTTCGGGTTGTTCAATTAATTCACAAATTAAAACGCAGCAACTTTTCTCATAGATCTAATTAATAAACATTTGACACAAATAACTTAAAGCATTGACAGATGTTATCATCACTGTTCCTGCACCCCTGGGAGTACCTGCACATATCAAGAAAAACTAAGTGATGTAACATTACATCTAATACAGGTTAAATGCCAATAAAAAAACATAGCATTCAACAATGATGAATGGCATGGACACATTGCCATTAAATCAAAGCATGATTAGCAGCTAGCTAGGCTACATAGATGCTAGATAGATTATTTGGCAGGTCTCGTCTACTGAATGCTTCCTTATCATTTATAGTATATTCATTACCTAAACAGTTTCACAACCATAAATAAATTATTGTCACATAAATTAAGGAGAGGAGTGAGGATGGGTCCATATTATAAAGCAGCCTAGAGTTCGCTCTCAGATCTTGAAATAAAAATATAAAAAAAGGCAAGGTTGTATATACACTTCTGAAAACTATTAGTTCCTTCTAAGGTCAAAAATAAGGCCAACACATATTTTAGTAAAATAAGCATTGTTTCTGTGTGTACAAGTGTACTTATTGACTTGATTATATTATATGGATTTTGGCATTCATAAAATCTACAGCAGTGTTTCTTCGCTCCAGTTTTTACACTGGAGTTGAGAAACACTAACCTACTGTCAGGTGCCGTCCCGCACTCTTACCTGGTGCCAGGACGGACGCCCTCTCAGCTGCCGCTCGTCCCGTTGCTAGGTAAAGGAACGTCACTTCCGGCCCTACAGGAAGTTTGGGCGCACGCGCCCGAATATCGCGTCTCCGTTGCTAGGCAGCGTTTCCTGTTGGCGGTCAGACCAGCTGACCTCCACTCCACCAATGGTAAGGCTGGCGCCACTATTTAAACCAGACTCTGGCATCACTAGGGTGCCAGAGTATCTAGTCTAATAGTTTGTCTCTAGGCTCCCCTGCTAATTTCCTATATCCTTCTGCCTGCATCTCTTGGATCCTGACCTTTGCCTGCTTTGACTACTCTCTCGGATTCTCCCTGGTTCCTGTTTTGATCTCCTGGTTCTGACCCTCGGCTTCCTGACGACTCTCCTGCCTTACTCCTCTGTACTTCGTTGCCTGCACGGATTTGACCTCGGACTGTTCACTACGTTTGTTCACGTTACCTCGCTGGTAGCTACCTGGGAGAACCGCGAACGACACGTCTCAGCGGCTAAGTCCAAAATTCCTTGCGGGGTTCCCTGGGAAAACCTGGGGCGTGGTTAGACTCCGCGCCTCCTTGCGTAGCAGCGCTAATACCAGCAGGTAAGGTCTTCCAACTACCTTGTTCGTGACACCTACATTAATTATTCTAAGTTTTGGAGAATAAGTGTAAATAAGTGCCTTTAGCAATCTGGCAAGGATATATAAGAAAAAAAAAAAAGAGTTGTACATTTTGATAAACATGTAAATTTTAGCACTGCATAGTCCTAACATTGCATTGAGGCATAATCAAAATCAATACACCAATCAATGATTTCATGCAAATGTTACTTATAAATTAAATGTGTATTTAATTGTTTTTGTTTTGCTAGTGAAATTCAATATTCTGTACTTCTAAGTTCACAATCTTAAGTTTAGTTTTAGACAGACCCAAGAAGTGGTGTATTCACTCTGATGCCAGGGCTGCATCCCGGCTGGTAACAGGTAGACGGGGTGCATGGTTTATTAAATTAAATTATTGCTGCCTTCTGAATGGATGTGGGGGGTGTGCTTTTGGCCCCACTTCTTCTATCTCCGTGCTATAGGTTCGTGCTCATAAGCTTGTACTAAATTGAGTTAATCCTGGGGGCATCCGAGTACCTGTGAGTGCGTCCAACTCTATAGGTAAGGTGGCTGCTATAGGTGAAGACCTCTCCTGCTGGTTCTAAAAGCTTATTATGACAGTTACTAGGAGCTGTAACATCATAAAGGATTATATCCTGGGACCAGTGGTGTAATGGCAATTTGACCTTTCACTGTTTGGTTTTCCTATTAGTTGTTAGCTGACTCGTATTGTTCTCTCTGCCACCATTTTTGTTTAAATATATAGTGTGACCTTTTGCCAAATTTACATTGGTGTCCGTGTGGTTATTTATTTATTCGATTAAAGTAATAGTAAGTCTGAATGTGCGAAGGAGGTTTGGGTGCAATGAAAGGAAGATATAAACACTATTCAGTTTATTATTTTTGAAATGAATCAGAGAAAGCAAATGCAATGATGGCAAAGTTACAAATTCCTTCATTAAAACTTTGGCCAACATTGGTGAAAACTAGGACCATTGAGGAGGGGTCAATAGAAAATAGACTTGAAATGACTGGAAATTAATGTTAATGCTATAAATAGCAATATGGGAGTTAAACAGCTCAAAATGACATTATTTTATCTATTTTTCACAACTTTTAATCAAATCCAGATCCATAACCAAAAGCTCGCGTCTGTTCGGCAAAACCGGTAGCAAACCTGAAACACAAAGTTGCTTTAGAAATGACACTGGTTTCGAAACAGAAACATAAGGGTCAGCGCACATCTCAAATTTAATGTGCCTATTGACAAATTTTTGACTAAATCTAATGGCTCCAACTGTTCAGTGCTTGGCGTGAAAAGTCAAAACCTAGACAATGAATATATACACCGGGATAGAATGTCCCCCTGAATTTACTTGCTGTCCAATTCTACATCAGAAACACCTCAATCAGCTGTTGATCAGCTTTAGCTGCATCATTTTGCCCATTTAACTGAATTAGGTCTAAACAATATATGTACATATATATCTTAGTGATTATTAAAATGCTAAATATCTGTTCACTCTGGCACATTATTTGCTTTGGACATTTTTTTATCCTAAAAGACATAATAGACCCGAAGGTTCTATTTTATAAAAGTTCCTCCTTATCTTTTATCAATAGTTTTATACATTATATCATCTATTAGGGTGCATGTAATGGTAAAGGTTTCTCATTTACACTGCCTATAGAAAATCATCACACCCTGTCAAAATCATTACCTTTTATCACTTTACCCCATGGAAAGTGAAATAAATTAGCTGAAACTTTTTCCAGCCTTTGTCTTACAGTATTTAACTAACAAACAAAAGGCAACAGTTCTGAAAATGAATAAAAAATTTAAAACTAGAATAACAGGGTTGGAAAGGTGATCCCGTCCCCTGATTTAATTCTTTGCAGAGACACCTTTTGCTGTATTTACAGTGTGTTTAGATATGTCTCTAAAAGCTTTGTGCAACTAGATTGAAAAATATTTGCCCATTTTCCTCGCAGAATTGTTCAAGTTTAGTCAAATATTGTGGTGAGTTGTGATGGACTGCTCTCTTCAAGTCCATTCACAGATTTTCCACTGGATTTAGATCAAGGTTGTGACTTGATCAGACAAGGGCATTCACCCTTCCTATGCTTTAACCACTGCATTTTCTTTGTGTTATGTTTAGGGTTGTGTCGTCCTGGTTGATGAGCCACCTGCCCATCTTCAGCTGTCTAGCAGAGAGCCGCAGGTTTTTCTTAAGAATTTGGGTGTACTAGGCAGCATCCATGTTCCCTTCAATCCTGACCAATCGTCAGTCCCTGCTGAAGTCAAACACCCCAACAAAATAATCTTCCCACCACAATGTTTCACAGCAGGTATGGTGTGTTTTGGGTTTTGGTCTGTGTTTGATTTGCACCAGGCATAACACTTGGAGTTCAGCCCAAAAAGTTCTATCTTGGTCTCATCTGACCATACAACTTTTGCCACATGGAATCAGAATCTACCAAGTGTTTATTAGCAAAAGTGCAATTGAGACTGAGTATGGCACTTTTTCAGAAGAGGCTTCTTTCTTGCCACCCTGCCATACAGGGCAGCTTTGTGTAAAGCTTGTGAGATAGTTGAATCAAAGTTGTCATTGACCTCTTGGTAGTTGCCCTGATCAATATCTTCATGGCTGTGTCATCCAATTTGGAGGGATGGCCCAATGTAGGCAAGATGATGGTGGTGTCATACGCTTTCTACTTCTTAACAATGCTTTGAATGGTACTCAGAGGGAGAGTAAAGGCCTTTGAATTGTTTTTGTATCCTTCTCCTAACTTATGCCTTTCCACAGTTATATCCTAGAGCCCTTTTGAAAGCACTTTTCCAACCACAGTGAATTTGTTTGCCTTAACATACACTACTAGTAGTGGAATCCTCAAGGAACAGCTGGTTTTATTCTGAGGAAATGAAAACCACTACAAATGATGTCAGTCTGTTGTGTGATCTGGAAGGATGTAGGTTGTACCTGAGCAAGTTTATAACGGTTATTCCAAGCCAGGAATTTTAGTAATTATATTATATTAATTGTTAATATTTTTTGTAAATGTAATTTTTACTTTGATTTTGAGGATTATAATGTGAAAATACGGCTATTTCCATTTCCATGGTGTAATGTGACAAAAGGTAAGGATTTTGCCAGAGTTTGATGATTTTCTATAGGCACTGTATTTGCTCTTCAAATAACAAGTGACAATTGCAGTCCTATGTATAAGCCCAACCTTAAGTATTACATCATTCATGCTTTCATTAGAACTAGAGATATTCACTGACCCCCTTGTTTTGATTTTGGATCTGGAGTAACATTGTGTTTTGGTTTTGGTTTTCGTAAAACCGCCCTTGCTGGTTTTGGTTTTGGTATTGGATCCTGTTTTTTTTCTAAACTCCCTATTTTTTTTTTGCTAAAATCACATAATTTGGCTCTTTTTATCCCTAAATTATTATTAGCCTCAATAACATTAATTTCCAATCAATTCCAGTAAATTTTTGTCAAGTGACAAGAACACTGCTACCCCTCCTGTTTCAGTATGAGCAATGGCACTGAGCAATGGCACTGGAGACTAGAGAGTTACAAGAACACTGCTACCCCTGTGTCTGTGTGAGCAATAATACGGAGCAATGTCACTGGAAAGTGACAAGAACACTGCTACCCCTGTTTCTGTGCAGCAATGGTGCTGGATCTCCTAAAGAGGGAGGTACTTATGGAATCCAAAACCAGCGAGATCCGACAATGCAACAATGATGTTTTGCCTTGATTCAGATCCGAGTATGCGCAAAAATAAACAGCCGGCTCGCAAGCCTACTCGGATCCCTTAAGTTCGGGTGGGCTTGGTTTTCAGAAAACCGAGCCTGAGCATCTCTAATTAGAACCAAACCTAAGCAGAGAGCTGCACTGAATACTGTCCCTGAAGAGTAAAGCTTTCACAAATGAGCACTGTTAGGTACACACTTCATGATAGTGTATTTAACTAATGATAAAAGATGTAACTTTTATATGCAAAATATTATTTTGCTTTTATTAAGTATAAAATTGAGATGTAGAATTTTCTTTTGAAATGATATAAAACCCATGATCTCTAGTTAATTATAATATGTAGCAGTCAATGCACTTCAAGTGTTTTATTATGAACAGCAAAGCCGTTTGCTTTGGAATCACTAGAGACTTTCCTTCCCAGGTTCACTGTATCTCTTGTCAATAGCACACATGTCTTATAGAAGGATAATGATATACTTCAGCCTTGGCAAGTCAAATTCTTAGTCAACAGCCAGCTACTTAAATAAATACATTTTTACATTATGTAGGATTATCAGAACAAAATAACTATATATGTATGGAGAATGTCACTATATCCCAATAAGTACCATAAACGAAGATAAAAAGGAAAATGACCTTTCTCACAGCACTAGCCCAATTTTACAGTGCTGTTCAAACAAAAAAAGGGCATGGTGCTCCCTCCCCATATACATAGCCAGTCCCACTTTTAGACAGATCAGTTTCCACTATAAAAGGGCGAACATGAACATGAACATGAGGTCCCCCTGTCAAACTAAAAATTAACCTCAGGCTGGTCACTTAAGGCCTGGTGTCTCTACAGCGGGCACAAAAACTACAGGCCTACCCCTGTCTTCCGTCTTCACCCTACCCCTAAATTGTAGGAGCCAGAGTAATTAACAAGATTGGTGCTATTGCAAAGGCAAATGTAGTACCTAGTGGTCCCACCCAGTGTAATGGACAGGGTCCCTATAACCTATGTCCATCATAACAAGAAAGTAAAAACAAATAGACACAAGTTTTAAATAAACATTATTTCAATTGAAGACTCCAGAGTTTTCATTTGGACTATGTTAGATCAAGAAAGAAGACAGAATATTGTTTTGTCTTAATGTAATGAAAGGGTTAAACCAAAAAGTTTGGAGAGTCTGGTGTCTTTAGTTCAATTTTCAAAATTGTGTCTTTGATTTTTTTTTTTTTTATATAATGGACAGGGGTTCGAAGGGACCCCTGTTCACTATAATGGGTTTACCGTGGGTAAACACATTTTTTAAAATTCTTAATATCTTATCCCCTAGCGATACCATCACTGTCGAAAGGGGTTCAGAAAAGCACCCTTAATTGGGAAACACTGTTTTCATGTTCATGTGCTGTATCAAGAGCTTCACATGAATGCACAGAGTAAGGATCATTATGTAGGCAACATGTGAAGACTGGTTGGTCGTAACTAGAGATGGGCGGGCTCGGTTCCCCGCGAACCGAACCCACCCGAACTTTGGGTATCCGAGTACTGAGCCGAGCAGGCTAGGTACTCTCCCGCCCACTCGGAATCCAAATTGAGGCCGAACGTCATCGTGAAGTCGTCGGATCTCGGGGCTCGGTTCTCGCGATACTTGAAGATTATAAATACATGCCTCCACAGCAATCCATCGCCATTTGACAGAGGGAGAGAGCAGGGTGTAGTCACAGGCTGATTAGAGCAGGGACAGAGAATACAATATTCTTATTTCAATTGTGCTAACAAAAATCGCTAGAGAAGAGAGGAGGATAATATTTGGCACTCAAAGTGCTTTTGGGGTGTCCCCCATAATTGTGCATAAATATTTCTGGCTGTCAAAATTACTGTCAGCAGTATCTACCAAATAATTTTTAGCACTCTCCAGTGCTTTTGGGGTGTCCCCCATTATTGTGCATAAATATTTCTGGCTGTCAAAATTACTATCTGTCAGCAGTATCTACCAAATAATTTTTAGCACTACAAGTGCTTTGGGCTCAGAATGAATTCAAAGAAGTCCACATATGAGCAAAATCAGCAACCAGGTTCTGTCACCAGTCCTGATGGTAGTGTTCCCAGTACGTCATCTGGGAAAGGCGATGTCAAACTACACAGTGATTTGAAATCAGTCAAAAAAACACACACCCAAATTTTTTTTACTGTGTTGAAGCGAAAAAGAAGTGTAACTAAGGAAAAGTTAACTTCCGATAAAAAAAAATTGCCAATGTGCTATTCTAAACACGCAGTGGCAAAGAGAGAATGAGGCCTTCACCTTTCTCTATTAGTGGCAGATCAAAAAATGTTACTAAGCCTACAAGAAGTGCACAAGTACTGTTACGCGTGAAAGCCGAGCTGCAAGATAACAGTAAGGCATTAGAGGATAATGTATGCTCTGAATCAGAAATGACACCAATCCCTGGGGAGAGTCCTTCCACCAGTTTGATGTCTAATCGTGAGCATTCTGTTAGTGACAGTGTACCCATAAAGAAGGTTCCTTTCAGCAGTTCTGCTGATGTGTGCCTTAACAGCCCGAGTGTAGTCGGTGATACACCAATTGAGGATGCCACTTTTGAATTAGAAGATGATGAGGGGGAGATTTGTGTAGGCGACGAGGGCACTAATGATGATGTTGATGATTATGATGCAGACACATACCAAATTGCTTTTCTCAATTTATATTTATATTCTACACTCTATAACGGCTAAATAGTTTACTATTTTACTCTTAGTGGAGATGGGGTCTGATGCAGACAGATACCAAACTATCGTGGTCCATTTATTTTTACTTTCTAATTTCACAGTCTATGCAGGCTGCTTTTTTTCTATGCAACTACAAGTGGAGGGTGGGGGTGGGGGGCATAGATAGCCACCAAACTACCGTGGTCCATTTATTTTTACTTTCTAATTCCACAGTCTATGCAGGCTGCTTTTTTTCTATTCAACTACAAGTGGAGGGTGTAATATACACCCAAAGACGATGGCTGTATTGCCAATAGGCAAAGATGAAGAGGAAGACAACAGGTTTGTGTGGAGAATTAAGGACGGCCTACCAGGGATTAAACTGTTTTCTTCCTAATTTATTAGCTTTAGAATTACCTTACTTATCCAAGAAACAGGTGGAGCACTAAATTATGTTATTTTATGCCCAAAAACATTGATTTTTAAACAAAATTGCAAAACAAAACCAAACAAAACCAAAACACGAAGGTAATCCAGATGCAAAAACAAAAACAAAACCAAAACATGGGGGTCAGTGACCATCTCTAGTCATAACAGCCAAACATTAATCCAGTGATATTTTACTACTTATCATTCCAGATAATTGATGGAATAGCACAGCTTTAATGGATTTTTGGCTTCTTTTTTTATTATGAGTTATAATAAAGATATTGTTTTTTATTAACATAGTTTACATAAAAAGAATACATTTTTTTAAGCATAACTTGCACTAAAATTGTATGTAAAATGCAGAAATTTTTGGTCCAAAAAGGAAAAAATCCCTCTTATATATGTCTCAAAACATAGGTGACTTTTTAGGTGTCTTCTAGGGAGCGATGTTTCAAGTAAAGACCATATAATATTAGTTTTTATAGATGACATTATTTATTAAGAGAGAAGTTTCATTTTAGATTAGAAATTCAGCCCAAGCCCTTGAGCAATAGAAAATACATATATTATATCGCCATACATAGGTGCGCCAATATGGGGAGTGGCCATGATGATGGGAGCAGATCTGAGCTGGGGTGTAGGTGGGGGAATGTCACTGCTCGGACTAATTGGTCATCATAGTCACACCTCTCCTAGGTTGGTTGCTGTATTTGCAGAGGTTGCACATGCTAGGCTGCATGTGTTAGCTCACAAGAACTCGCTGCACAGAAGACCAAGGTTGCCCTGAGTATATAGTTAAATATATGCAATGGTGTATTAATCTAAGCAACGTTCTATTCCAACCCTAGACAATATCTAGTGTGCAAAAGGAAAATTGGAAAAACTTATCATTAAAACAAATCAAGAATATCTTGTCAATATCTGTTACAGCAAGTGCAAAAAAAATAAAATAAGCAGCCACACAACACCACAATAATAAGAGCTCCACGTAGGTAGTTATATTTCTGCATGCTTTATTTGCATAACAACAGTCTTCTTATAAGAATATCTTTATGCCACTTTCTCTCAGTTAAATAAAATGTGCCTGGTCCTGCTACCAACTCCAGGAGGCAAGGCGTGCAAAGGAACAGAATCAAAGCCAGAACAGGTGTTTTATTTGTATATCAGTACTAGCCATTCTTATTTAAATCATGTTGTGCATCCATGCTAAATATACTTTCCTATGTATGTATATATATATATATATATATATATATATATATATATATACACACACACACACACACACACAAGTTAACCCGTGCATGCTACTCATGCATTCTAGTCAAATCAAGCTACTTAAGGTGTTAAAAAGGTTATTGTCATGCATTTGGGCCATAGCCCAGGCCTCCTCAGGGGAAGAGCGTTACTTCCCGATGTAAGCGCCCTTTTTTAATGTGGTTTTGTCCACATGTCACCACCTCATCATTCTTCTCCATCACCTCATCCTTCATTTTCATCGCCACATCTATCCAGATGTTTATCCAGACACAGGGATCTCTCTCAGCGGTCCTGAGTATCACACTCCTCTCACTCTGTCACCCCCGGCGACCACCAACCACTCCCCACTGTTACCCCCGGCAACCACCAACCACTCCCAACTGTCACTTCTCCTTCAAGAAATATATATATATTTTTTTAAAATCTTTATAAACACTTTTAACAATTAACAAATTAAATTCACAAATTAAAAACATCTTAGTATACCAAATTTCAGCCCTTTCTGAATTTTTTTTTCCACACACACTAAGAATTTAGTAGGTCAGTGTATAACTCTGCCCAGCAGGTGGCGCTGCAGCCTGGTTTTATTTTTTACACACACACACACACACAGACAAACTAACACACGCCACTAGGCATTTATATTTTAGAAATATATATAAATATACACATATATATATGAGGGAACGTCTGAAAAAGATAGACATGTAGAACAGAATATGTTTCTCCTACTCTGGTTTTGCAAAACCGCCATTTTTTTGGTTTTGTTTTGCTATTTTGTTGGAAAATCAATGTTTTTGTGCATAAAATAACCAAATTTAGTGCTCCACCTGTTTCTTGGATAAGTAATGTAAATGTAAAGCTAATAAATTAGCAAAAAAAGTAGTTTAATTCCTTGTAGGTAGGCCTTCATTAATTCTACACACAAACCAGATTGTCTTCCTCTCCATCTATGCATATTGGCAATGCAGCCATTGTCTTTGGCTGTATATTACACCATACACTTAGTTAAATATGTAAAGAAATGGACAAAGGCAGTTTGGTTTCTGTCTTTCTAGGCCCCCCTCCACTTGTAGAAAATACAAAAAAATTCAGCCGTTATAGACTGTACAATATTAATTTAAATGGACAAAGGCAGTTTGGTTTCTGTCTCTCTAGGCCCCCCTCCACTTGTAAAAAATACAAAAAAATTCAGCCGTTATAGACTGTACAATATTAATTGAAATGGACAAAGGCAGTTTGAGGTCAGTCTGTGTATGACACCTTACTCATAATGAGAAATTGCCAAAACAGCAGCCTTTCAAGACGGTATGTGATATGGAAATGCCCCAAGTTCCTTTCCTCTTTGGTGGTAGATTGCACCCTAGACTTAAATACAAAGTTTTAAAAAGATGTTATCGTCATCATCTGGAACTTCATCCTCACCCTCATCAGTGTGTGCGTCATCATCACAGACTCAATCAATTCATTGCCGCTTGAATCCGCCATTAGAGAACAGTCAGTGCTTGGATGTCTTTGTTGGTGAAGGCCTTCCTCGTGGAATATGTAGTTCATTTTTATAAACATCATTTTCTCCACATTTTTGGGAAGTAACCTTCTACGGCGATCACTGACTAAGTTCCCGGCTGTGCTGAACACTCGTTCAGAGTACACACTGGAGGCTGGGCAGCTTAGGTATTGCAAAGCAAGTTTGTACATGGGTTTCCAAATGGCCTGCTTTTCCTCCCAGTAAGGAAAGGGACTGTCTGACATTTCCATATCAATTACCTCTTGAAAATAATTCTCCACCATCCTTTGCATGTTTATACTCATATTGGACGGAGTTATGGGCAAGGTGACACATTTTTTGGAAAAATCCTTCAAACCAGCCCAGATGTTAAATTGTTCTGGTCTGCCCTCTGTGTCTTCCCTGCTTCTTTTTGGAAAATTTTATTTTTTACGAGCAGTAGCAGCTTGAGAAAGTGAAGGAGGACACGTCGTCAAGCCGAGGCCCAGTTCAGCGGCCAACTTGCTGAGCAAAAGCTCCTTGCAAAAGTTCACATCTCGTTCATTTTGAAGCAAAGACTCAATGTAGGTCTTAAACCTTGGATCAAGCACAGTGGCCAAAACGTACTGATCCGAGTTCAAGATCTTAATAACTCAAGGATCATTGTGAAGCGAATGAAGTACTTGATCGACAAGGCCAACATACTTTGCGGAATTGCTTGATTTCATCTCCTCCTTCAGTTTCTCAAGCTGCTTTTCCAATAGTCTAATTAAAGGAATGACTTGGCTCAAACTAGCAGAATCTGCATTCTCTTCACACGTCACAACTTCAAATGGTCTCAGCACCTTGCACAGGACTGAAAGGATTCCCCACTGTGCAAGAGTTAAATACATGCCCCCTCCTTTCCCAATGTCATGGCTTGTGCAATACGTTTGGATGGCTTTGCGCTGCTCCTCCATCCTCTGCAGCATGTACAGGTTGGAATTCCACCTAGTTACCACCTCCTGCTTAAGTTGGTGGCAGGGCAAGTTAAACTGCTCTTGGAGCTGCTGCAATCTCCTACATGCTGTGGCCGAATGCCTGAAAAGGCCTGAAATCTTACGGGCCACCGAAAGCATCTCCAGCACCTCACGGTTATTTCGTAGGAAGCTCTGCACCACCAAGTTGATGGTGTGAGCAAAACAGGGAATGTGCTGGAAATCACCCAGCTGTAATGCTCGCACTATATTGTTGGCGTTATCCGAAATGACATATCCTGTGGAGAGTCCAAGTGGTATAAGCCATGTATCAATCACATCTCTTAGTTTGCATAACAAATTGTCAGCTGTATGCCTGTTAGTGAAGCCGGTGATACAAAGAGTGGCCTACCTGTGACAAATGTTACGTAGTGGTGTACATGCTGCTGCTGTCCTGCTGGTGAAGGTGAATGACCAACCCAGTGGGCTGTCACAGTCATATAGTCTTTGGTTTGACCACTTCCACTTGTCCACATATCTGTGGTTAAGTGGACAGTGGGCAGAATGGCATTTTTCAGTGCAATCTCTACATTTGTACACACTTTTTGGTATAGTTGTGGAATAGCTTTACGGGAAAAATGGTGTCACAATGAAATTCTGTAACGAGGACACAAAACCTAAATTAACTGTGAAAAACCAGCTGCGCTTATTGTGGATATTGGACGCAGATCTAACACTAACATGGCAGCCATGGCGTCTGTGATTCGCTTGGCGACTGGGTGACTGCTGTCATATTTGCTTCCCCTAGCAAATGATTGTTTCACAGTTAATTGTTGAAATGTAGGACTGCTCTTTTTCTGGGCCTTCCTCTGGGCTGACGATACACCCCCAGCAGCAGCAACAGCAGCAGCAGTGGGACTAACACTTTCTTCAGAGGAATCAATAATAGTGCAGGAGTCATCCAGCCTTAATAAGTGGGATGCAGGGCTAACTCCGAGCGCTACTGAGGATATTGCTGAGGATGGTGTGGTGGGTGTATTTTGTAGCCGTCGGGATGTCGGTGACCGGGGGGTCCTAGCTGATGATGGAGTGCTTGTAATTTTTTTGGAAGAACTTTCAGCTTTTCCCAACACTTTGTCATGAACTCTCGTCAAATGGCGTAACATAGACGAGGTTCCAAGATGGTTAAGGTCCCTCCCTAGACTAACTGTGGCTTGACATACACTACAAATGGCTATACAGTTGTTGTCTGGATTGGGGTAGAAATAATTCCACACATAAGAAGTGGATTTTTTAGTTTTATGGCCTGGCATGACAATGGTCTTTTTCTTGTCACGTGCCAGAACTGCTGCCACTGGTGCAGGACTTACACAAACAACCTCATCAACATCCTCATTAGCGTCCTCGTCACCTACACAAATCTCCCCCTCATCCTCTTCTATTTCCATAGTGGCATCCTCAATATGTGTATCCCCGGCTACACTCGGGCTGTTCAGGCACACATCAGCAGAGCTGCTGAAAGGGTCACTCTTTATGGGTACACTAACAGAATGCTCACGATTAGACATCCCATTGTTGGATGGACTCTCCACAGGGATTGGTGTCATTTGGGATTCAGAGCAAACATTATCCTCTAATGCCTTACTGTTATCTTGCAGCTCGGCTTTGACGCGTAACAGTAGTTGTGCACCACTTGTAAGCTCGGTAACATTTTTGGATCTGCCACTAATAGAGAAAGGTGAAGGTCTCATTCTCTCTTTGCCACTGCGTGTGTAGAATGGCATGTTGGCAATTTGTTTTTTTATCGGAACTTAACTTTTGCTCAGTTACACTTCTTTTTCGCTTCAACACAGTAAATTTTTTTGGGTGTGTGTTTTTTTGACTGATTTCAAAACACTGTGTAGTTTGACATCGCCTTTCTCAGTTGACGTACTGGGAACACTACCATCACGACTGGTGACAGAACCTGGTTGCTCATTCTGCTCATATGTGGACTGCTTTGAATCCATTCTGAGCCCAAAGCACTTGTACTGCTACAAATTGTTTTAGATACTGCTGACAAATATGACTTTTCACAGACAGAAATATTAATGCAAAAGAATGGGGGGCACCACAAAAGCACTTGGGAATGCTAAATATTATATTTTTAGTCTGCTGAAAAATAGTACTTTTGACAGCCAGAAATATTAATGCAAAAGAATGGGGGACACCCCAAAGCACTTGTAGTGCCAAATATTGAAAAAAAAAAAAAAAGACTCCTATATCAATTATTATCAGAATTGTAATCAATCAGAATTGTTATCAGAATTTTATTCTCTGTCCCTGCTCTAATCAGCCTGTGACTACACCCTGCTCTCTCCCTCTGTCAAATGGCGATGGATTGCTGTGGAGGCAGGTATTTATAATCTGAAAAAGATCGCGAGAACCAAGCCCCGAGATCCGATGACGTCACAATGACGTTCGGCCTCGATTTGGAATCCGAGCAGGCGGGAGAGTGGGACATATAGAAACCGTTGTAATTCCTACACCGTTCACCTTATTTGCATGTAAATACACTCAAATTAAAGCTGAAAGTCTGTAGTTAAAGCACATCTTGTTAGTTTCATTTTAAATCCATTGTGGTGGTGTATAGAGCCCAAAATATGAGAATTGTGTCAATGTCCCAATATTTATGGACGTGACTGTAGATAGCATGTTGATGACATTACCCAGAAGTCCCTTATCATTTTAGAAAGGTTTATTTGCAAGTCAGTTTAACCAACTTGGCAAACAAAATACATATTCTCTTAATTTTAAATTTTTGTATTTGGAATAGAAATTATGTATTTAGTACATTTATTGTACGATACAAAACTAGCAAAGGTGCTTATAATTGACTTTATCAATATATGTATTTGTAAGCAAAACACCTTCCAACCATATCTATATTTGGGGTGTCCTTACTTTTATACTAACATGTGAAAAAAAAAAAACAATAAACACAGTTAAATTCATACTTTAATTTTCTTCTTACACTGCATCCCAATAGCGGAATATAAAATTAGGTTAGTATTCGCCTGTGTAAACACTGACACGTAGGAAAAAGTATCCAGCCCAGCAGACAGAGAGGTAATAGATTTGTATCACTATCAACAAACTGTTGTGTATATAAATTTATATTGTCAAAGTCAGATAACTGGATATGGTCATTTCAAATAAATATCTAACAATCCGATTGTCTGTGTCTTAATTTATGCGTATAGCACGCTACTGCGTGGAGGATCGTAATTAACCGCAACACGTCCAAACACTTATACACGCATTTACACAAACACATACACTTGTAATTAGCGCACATTAAAATTAGTTGCAACACATAGCTATTTTTACTGAAATGTAGTAGAGTTTATGGTGAAATATTATAATGTTATATACACATTAGTGAGATCTAAGGTTCAGGTCACAGGAAACATATCATGTCTGGAATCATTCTAATCCCCAATTTATCCACAGACGTCCGGTTCAATTGCCGAAAGGATTGCACCTTGCATATGCTAGCTATGGATTATAGGGAATAAATGATTAGAATGGTATTGTCTGTGCAATGCTAATCAGTTTGAACTACTTCTTGGTGGGAAGTTTAGTATGCATCTTCTGGAGAGCTGACCCCCACACTTGGATGGCATCGTTTGAACTGGCCAATGACCTGCATTACACTGGACCTTCCTGAAGCCTGAACCTATGGAAACATGCCAAATCATCTGTATTGTTTTCACTGTATCACTGACTGTATATAAGCAGGAGCTTTGGGACCAGTATTCAGTCACATTGACCACAGACTTCAGGACTGAATAACTGTATGCTGGATCCAGGGCGCCTGCTAAGTAACGGCTGTACTTATTTTATTCTGACTTGTTACCAGGGGTGGGCTGGCAAGTTTCAGCCCGGGGGGCATACAGGTGGCCGCATCACATGACACGCGGCCGCATTGCGTGTCGCGATGCGGCCTCCTGTGCTCTGATGCGGCCACCTGTGCATTCTGTGTATGCGGACGGCACCGCTTGTATCCACGGGGGGAGGGACGGCCCAAACAGCGATTATACTGAGCGGCCCGGGGGACCGATGCCCCCCTGCCCCCCGGCCCAGCCCGCCCCTGCTGGTCACTCTGCTACTTTTTGCTATTAAATCACATTGTGCTTCAGGACCACATCACTGGAAGTGGACAATTGTTACTGGATAGCGACTAGATGTACATAACAATATTTTGGAACTTGCACTTACTGGACATCTGATTTCCTCTTATATTATCAATATGAATCTTTGTGTGTGTGGAGTGGGATATGGAGCTGCTATGTTGTTCTTTTATATTCCGTGGATTTTTCAATAGGTACAAATAAGTGGTTAGTGCAATAAATAGTCAAAAGAAGATATCTGTGAAAGAAAAAACGATAAGCACTCGCATGAGCACCCATAATAAAAAGAGAGCATTAATTAATGTTATGCCGTTGAGGTGAGGGGCAATGATTGAGAATATTGCACTGGTAGGGGTTTAATGCATTAGTGCCAGCTCTGTAGGTGCTATGGTAATAGAGTTTTTGCACTGACTGCATTTGGCAAGCAAATAGAAAGTTACACACTGGAGTTGGCCACCTGGGAGTATATTTACTAAACTATGGGTTTGAAAAGTGAAGATGTTGCCTATAGTAACCAATCAGATTCTAGCTTTCATTTTGTAGACTGTACTAAATAAATGACAGCTAGAATCTGATTGGTTGTTATTGGCAACATCTCCACTTTTTCAAACCCGCAGTTTAGTAAATATACCACCTAGTATAAAATGCACATAGGACATCTACCACATTTTGATAAATATGAGACTATGCTTTTATTCTTATGTTACCTTCAGCTTATGTATCAGTTACTAACTTTAAATGTACTTTCTAACAAGAATGTAATATAACAGACATGGATTAACATCTCTTTCCCCTAACACCCTGCATAACAAGCTTTAGGGGTATATTTACTAAACGGCGGGTTTGAAAAAGTTGAGATGTTGCCTATAGCAACCAATCAGATTCTAGGTATCATTTAGTTAGTAAATTCTACAAAATGACAGCTAGAATCTAATTAGTTGCTATAGGCAACTAATTAGAAATCTCCACTTTTTCAAACCCGCTGTTTAGTAAATATACCCCTTAGAGTCATTTGAATGTTCTACCACTGTAAAATCAATTTTAAAAATAAATAAGACTGAGTAATTAATATTGGATTAAATTTGTCCACCGAGTATCTTTTGTCACTTAAAGGTTACTATATTGGAGAATGTCAGCATTGTTTTATCTTTGCACAGATTTTTTACAATTATATGAACTTACAGCATGTAGTGGCTGCTGTTTTATGGATGTATCCTAAAAATGACATAATAGTAAAGTATTACAATAACTCAGTATATCACTATAGAGTAATTTGACTCTAAAACACATCCATTCACTGACTCAAGGGCAAAAGCTTTTTAAATAAATCTACAAATGAAAGGTTGCAAATGAAAAGTATACCCACTAGATATGATGATCATTAACACTGTGCATAGATTTCATCTCACATCCAGTGCCAGAGGTAACACAACTGGGAGCATTTATCACTTGCTATATCGAGATATATTGGGTCCCAATTCCTCTATTCCTGTGATTTCCCAAATGTCCCTTCCTTAGCTCCGTTTATCAATATATTTTTGTACCAATTTCCTCCTCCTATTATTTATTTTTTTATACCTCTGAGGACCTTTGCTGCATCTATTTCTTCCATTGTAATTTGATTCCCAGAATATATTCAAGTGAGGCTTATTCAATTCCCTATTCCGAATGGCATTTCACTGCTTCCCTTGCTGTCTGTAATTTATGGTATTAAAATTAATTAGAAGGATTTTATTATAAAACAAAACAAAAAATCAAGCTGTGATCTACTTATTTTGGCATCACACATTAATGTAAGTGTATGAAATCTAGCAACACATATTAAAATAACATAAAACTGTAACTCTTTGGAACATGCCAATAGAACATCCACAAATGCAATATAGCTTATCATTAAGAGGAATGTAGAAACACAAACGCAAGTCATCCAATGTTACAAGAAAAAACAAAAATCAATAATAGAGAGTAAATTATTCAACAATAAAAAAATAAATATTTTATAAATTGCAGTTTGTATATTGCAGTGCACTTTATTAATTCCACCTTCTATTTATATATATGTGTTTTCCACTCTGCACTATGACAAATTAATTAAATTACTATAATGGTTTGTAAAATTAGAACTGTTCTGTCAAACTAATTAAATAAAGAATGATTGCATCACTTTGCACAGATGCAGCAGATGTTTTCACGCCCGCTTCATTACTTTGTTTCTTCAATGCATTTCAATATTTAATCTAACGCTGCTGCAAACAATGGTTTGGTTATCTGCCTAACACATAATCAATTTGCTTTTCACTCAAATATGCCTGCTATGTGTAATGATCATCTCTTCACTTAGGTTCTCTTAATTGGGAAATAAATATTGTGAGCATCTTTATCTTTCAATACAGAATGTGTTCTTTTTAATAAACCTACACTATTTAAACTGGCATACTTATATAGAATCAAATGAAGGAAACCAAGCTTTTTATATGAACTTTCCATCAAATACAAGTGGGATTGACATCACAAATTTCCTGCTTTGGTTTGACAGCCGTATCACATCCCTTCTTTGTGCTATTATACGTTCAGATGCCTGACTTACACGCTGGCCTTGCCCTTTCCAGTTCGCATTTGTCTACACATGGACTTAGCTGATTAAGCTGCTCTTAACATTCTAATGTTCTCATTGGCCACAACTTGTTTACCCCTGCCCACTTCACCTCTTGTGTGTATGTAGCCAGTTTTGATGAATGAATATAATAGGTGCCCTGATCCTAGTCGAATGCACCTAAGAAGTACTAGGTATCTCAAATATAAGTGTGATTAAACCCAAACATTTAAAAAACACTTATTCTAAACCTCTTTGCAAAAGCCATCTTCTTACATAAGATAAATGATAAATTAGGTAATTTTAGATATACTGTACTTTCGTATGATTACAGTTTCAGATATAGCCGATTAGAGGTCATTCTCTCTGAGTGGGCAGTATACACTGATCAGCAACAGCTTTAAAACCACTGACAAGTGAAGTGAATAACATTGATTATGGGCAGCATGGTGGCTTAGTGGTTAGCACTTCTGCCTCAAAGCACTGGGGTCATGAGTTTGATTCCGACCATGGCTTTATCTGTGTGGAGTTTGTATGTCCTCCCCGTGTTTGCGTGGTGCTTCGGTTTCCTCCCACACTCCAAAAACATACTAGTAGGTTAATTGACTGCTATCAAATTGCCCTTAGTCGGTCTGTGTGTGTGTGTATGTTTGGGGATTTAGATTGTAAGCTCCAATGGGGCAGGGACTGAAGTGAATAAGTTCTCTGTACAGCACTGCGGAATTAGTGGCGCTATATAAATAAATAGATGATGATGATTATCTCGTTGCAAAGGCATCTGTCAAGAGGTGGGTATATTAGGCAGCAAGTGAACAGTAAGTTGTTGAAGTTCATGTGTTAGAAGCAGGAAAAATGGGTAAATTTAAGGAACTGAGAGACTTTGACAAGGGCTAAATTGTGACGGCTAGAAAACTGGGTCAGAGCATCTCCAAAACAGCAGGTCTTGTAGGGTGTTCCCTGTATGCAGTGATTAGTATCTACCAGAAGTGGTTCAAGGAAGGACAAATGGTGAACCGGCAACAGGGTCATGGGCACCCAAGGCTCATTGATGCTAATGGGAAGTGCGTCTGGTCAAATCCCACTGGAGAGCTACCTTAGCACAAACTGCTGAAAAAGTTAAAGCTTTCATTGATAGAAAGTTGTCATAACACACAGTGCATCAAAGATTGCTGCTTATGGGGCTGTGTAGCAGCAGAGCAGTCAGAGTGCCAATGCTGACCACTATCCACCATCAAAAGTGTCTACAATGAGCAAGTGAGCGCCAGAAGTGGACCATGGAGCAATGGAAGAAGGTGTCCTCGTCTGATGAATAACATTTTCTTTTCCATCATGTGGATGGTTGAGTGTGTGTGTCGTTTACCTGAAGAGGAGGAGGCACCAGGATGCACTATGGGAAGAAGCCAGTGTGATGTTCTGCTGGGAAACCTTGGGTCCTGGATGTTACATTGATACATACCATCAACAAAAACATCCCTTCATGGCAATGGAATTACCTGATGGAAGTCGCCTCTTTCAGCAGAATAATGCATCCTGCAATACTGCAAAAATTGTTTAGGAATGATTCGAGGAACATGCCAAAGAGTTAAAGGTGTGGCCTCAAAATTCCCTGGATCTCAATCCAATCGAACATCTCTGGGATGTGCTGGAAAAACAAGTCTGAGTTATGGAGGCCCCACCTTGCAACTTACAGGACTTAAAGGATGTGCTGCTAATGTCTTAGTGCCAGATACCACAGGACATCACCAGAGGTCTTGTGCAGTCCATGCCTAGATGGGTCATTGGAGGCCCGAGGGGCACCTACACAATATTAAGCAGGTGGTTTTAAAGTTGTAGCTGATCAGTGTCTATATGGCAAATAAAGATTCTTTGAAATGAAACACTCTGCCATATCTGTTGGAAAAAGTGTGGGCACATGACATCACTTTGTTAGGAACCTTTCCAGCCAGTACAGCAAAACCCGGAGTCTGCTCTGAAGTCTGGTGTTCACTGTTGCCCCTAGTGGTTGGGACAGACTTGGCTGCAGACAAACAGAGGGTCGTGAGATGTGTACTGGCCAAGGAGAACCCAGGAAGAGAGTGTTATGGCAGACAGCAGCGTGGGGTCCAGGCAAGTGTCAGCCGACAGCAGACAACGTATCCAAGGAACAAACCAAGGTCAGGGGTCACAGGCACAGGTTCTGAGTCCAGAGACAGGCGTAAGATCGGGGTCACAAGTAGAGGTTCAAAATCCAGGTTTAAGCAATAGGTCGGGGTCAGAAGCAGAGGTTCAAGGTCCAGAAACAGGCAAAGGTCATACACAGTAGTTCAATCCAGAAGGTTTACACCAAACAGCACAGGAGCAGGTTATCAGACAGGGAACTGGAAGCTATAACCGGCAGTGAAGCTCAGATCTCACTGCCTTAATTAGTACTAAGAGCCAATTTAGGACAGAGGAGGATAGGGCTGACAATCAGCCTCAGGAGGCAACTAATTAATTACTATCTAGAACTAGCATAGGTTATAACATAACCAGGATGCATGTATAAAAATATAAGTGAACCAGTTTAAATCATATGAGAGCTCCCCCTGGTGTTGGATGATGTTCCTACACCCTCCTACATCTATGCAACAAGGATAATCCCAAAGAATAAAAACAGAGCATAGAAACTAGAGCACGAACCCGGCTGCTAGATCACGCCAGGATACGGCGTACCGCCGCGGCTCGTGACAAACTTAGGAAAGTTTTGAATATATTGAGTTCTCTGACAAGTCTTAGGACTAAACATATTAAGCTGGTTCCACATTGAGGAGTACTCCACACAGACCAATACCTGACCTAGGATTTCTATAAAAGATTTGGTTCTGTTACTGGGTTTTTCTGAGCTTCCATTGCAGCAGTCAAGAGGCCGTGTAGTAATGTGCTGTACAAATTGTTTGTCTGTAACGACTGTAAATGCTAAAAGTCAATAATTGGGTGGTAGTTACGCACCGTTATATTTCCATCCTACCAGACAATAATACCCAAAGCTTCACTGAAAGACGTAACCTCAATGCCCCTACTCACACTATAATTCTACACTGATTATAAGGAAATAATGGAAAAATTATAAAGTTGCTGGTCTGCTCTCCAGTTATAATGACACTAACAGGATTTCACTGCTGTCTGCCGTAAGATCTAATCCACCTAGCTGAAGTCCCTCTGCATTATGTGTGGTGCTCTGTAGCAACCTAAAATGATTCCATTCAAAAGAAACCCCACTGAAAGCATGACCTAAGCAGTGTAATAGGTTGCTAAAATTTATTTGTGTGACCACATGCCAGCATGAAAGTGGAGGAAGGACACGCTAACCTTCCAAAGCATGTTCAGAGAAATTAGCAAAACTTCTAAAAGAGAAGAAATGGTATACTAATATTTCAGCATAAATCAGTATTAATAATTGAGTTTATCAAGGGTTTCTATTATTAATTTAATTCATCAAAAGGTGGACAAGGGCAAACGCAGGATTTGTAGAGAGGGGTTTCCACACCACGCCGCCATTGGGCGTGACCAGCATGCATGCGGGCGTAGCTATAACTTTAGATAGTGCTTGGCTGCTCTCTAACTCTTCCTATCCCCATAATACACATAGGCAATGCTGCGTGCACTACTGTTAGGTGCATGCAGCTCTCCCTTTTCAAGCAGAGCCGTGTGAAGGGGGGGCAGGGTCCAGCCACCTTAATTATACAGTGCCCCGGGCTTGGAGGGGGCTTTCCAGGCACTAGGAAACCCCCCTCGGTTTGCCTATGGGGGGCTATTATTAATATCCTGTGACCTGAGGTGCTTATTTCACATTATGGTAATGGCTCTCCTCACTTGTATCACTGAATAAATGCAATGTAAATTAAAATCACAATCCACATATATTAGCATTTGACTGGCAATACTAAGATTATATCGCATGTGTGCCCCTTAATTAGAGAATGATGGGAACAGATACAAATGTATTTATTAAGTTTTTATCCAGTGACCACATCTTACATAGTGCTTTACAGATAATATTTAATATCAGTCCATGCCCTAGTGGAGCTTACGATATATATTGCCTGCCATATAGACACACACCCACTATAGTTGACAGAAGATAATAAACCTACCAGTATATTTAACAGCAAGTGCAGGGAGGACAAACAAACTGCATACAGATAGTGGATGGAATCAAACCCATTACCGCAGTGCTGTAAGCAATGCTAACCAATGTGCCACTGTGCTGCCCATTTATACTGTGTGGTGATGATAAATAAGTTAGCCTGTAGCTAAACTTAGAGTAATTAATCTAATTCTGTTGGTTGTTTTATATTATGCTGATATAGCATATTATTATATGTTACTGTAGTGTCTACTATAATCAGTGTATTGAATGCCGTTGTGCAATTGTTATAATTTAATCCCACTAACCAATATGTCTTCAATTAATGAAAACACTACTGTAAATGATGAGGGTTTCCACTTTCAATATTGTTGTCACATTAGAGAGCCTTTCAGCGAATCTCCAAAGAAATTATAAACCACATATTCTAAACCTCACTTTATTTCTTTAAAAGTATAAGGTGTTGTTGTTGAATCATAACATTTACCATTTCACAAATGACTGATGACAAAGTCTGTGGAAAGATGCTCCGGACACTATATATTCATAGAGATGTTCACTGACCCCCGTATTTTGGCTTTGGTTTTGGATCTGGATTAACATTGTGTTTTGGTTCCTTTTTTTTTTTTTGCTAAAATCACATAATTTGCCTCTTTTTTTGTTCCTACATTATTATTAACCTCAATAACATTAATTTCCAGTCATTTCCAGTCAATTTTTGTCAAGTGAAAAGAACACTGCTATCCCTCCTGTTTCTGTATGAGCAATGTCACTGGAGACTGGAGAGTGACAAGAATACTGTTACCACTGTTTCTGTGTGAGCAATTGCACTGAGTAATGGCACTGGAGACTGGAGAGTGACAAGAACACTGCTACCCTTGTTTCTGTGTGAGCAATGGCACTGGATCTCCTGGGGAGGGAGGCACTTATGGAATACAAAACCCACGAGATCCAACAACGCAACAATGACGTTTTGCCTCGATTCAGATCCGAGGACACACGAAAGTACCGACCCGGCTCGCGAGCCTACTCGGATCCCCTAAGTTCAGGTGGGTTCGGTTTCTCTATATATTCATGTGTTCATTATCTTACTACAGTGAGTGAGGTAAAAGATTATTCTAATTTAACTGTCTCTGCTTGAATTAAACTTTTAGTCTGACTATTTCTAAATCCAGTTCTTTTGTTTAGAAATCCTGTAGTTCAGTTATATTGGCATCTGTAGGTAAATTACACACACTGTTTAGTACTGGATTGTGGGCTGATACACTTATCTCTCACAACTGATGTACTCCCAGCACACAGATTCTCATCCTTATGGTCTAAGCTTTCTCTATAGCTAATCCTCCTTTGCATCGATCGCTATCGTCTGTCACAATAACATAATTTAATATACTTTATTGTTAAATTCTCCTCAATGTTCCTCTCCCTCGCCTCTTACATGTCCCCCCCTGTTCTCTTGTTCTCCTCCACTCAACCGTCTCAATTGTCTCACCCTCTCCTGCAACCTATCACATGACCCTTATCTTTTCTTTGTTTCTAATCATACTCGTTCCCGCACTTTATAACAACACTTTCCTCATGCATACTAATTCCTAATGTCAAAACTGTTTTTCTATATTAGTGTTAACATTATTTGCCATGGGGAGGACTCTCTATACTGTGGTTTATTATGGGGACACTGTATGCTACACGGTTCCTTAGGAGCATTGTATATACCGTGGGGTGCTATGGGGGCACTGTGTGTACTGTAGGATACTTTGGGGGCACTGTGGGGTACACAGTGTGCGAGGAGGGCATAGGAATCAAGGACTGCACTTTTCATTTTTTACTCTGATAGAGTCTGGCTCATTAGCCATCACCGCAAGTATTAATGCAGCTTTGCTGGCTCTGCCCCCTAGCTAGTATGGATGAGTCAACCATGCCCAGCATGTTGTGGCCACTCCCCCTTGATGGTAAAGCGGTGGCACACAAACTCTATAGGAAGCACCTATAGAGGTGGCCCAAAAATGTTGCTGTTGAGAACAGAATCAAAAAACAAAAAACAGCACTGGAAACTGGATACATTTAACACCCAACAATAAATCCGTGAAGTAATAAAATCATCAAATCAGTTTATTGAATGAATATAACATCAGCTATTAAATAATAATAAAGCACTAAAAATTAATAATATATAAGTAACATAAAAATTGGAATTTTTATACTCATTGTTTCAATATCAATAGTTTTGTCCAATACATCATGTTATTTCAGAAATACTGATTTCATCCAGATTTCTGCACTTTCATTGTTTGTTATATGCAGTTTATGTATGCTGTTTAGTCGGTTACATCTTATCCAGTGTACTGAAATTTTTTTACTTCTATATCATACTTGCCAACTCTCCCGGAATGTCCGGGAGACTCCCGCATTTTGCGAGAGTCTCCCAGGCGAGTGTGGCAATTAGATCCCAAACGCCGCGATTCCCAGTGAATCGCGGCATTTGGCTCCGCCCCCGCTGTCAAATGACGCGTTTGCGTCATGACGTCACAGGGGGCGGGGCCAAAATTGCCGCATTTTGGCCGTCCCGCCCCGCTTCACTGGCTGGCTCCCGGAAGGGAGCTGAAGTCAGTCGGCAATTATGTTCTATATTATTAATTTAGTGCTTTATTATTATTTACAGCTGATGTTATATTCATTCAATAAACTGATTAGATGATTTTATTACTTCACAGATTTATTATTGGGTGTTTAGTGTATCCAGTTTCCAGTGCTGTTTTTTGGGGGTGGGTTTCTTTTGTATACTGAGACCCCACCGGCCTATACAGCTGCAGGTACTGATTCACTTATTCTCCCTATTGAAGCCTCATATTCCATTGCGCCAGGTTTTTTGCATTTATTTTTTTCTTCTGGAGAACAGAATCACATTGATTAGAAATGATCATCCTATCCAGTAAGTCCATCCCTCACCACTAGATCACTGACAAAGCTTAGAAATGACAAGCACAGGAAGAGAGAATAACAAAGCTTGGAAACAATAGGCACAGAAAGAAGATGGAGCTTCAGAATAATCAAGAAAATTGTCTTGAATAACTAATTGAGGAAGTACAGAGATTTCAGTAGGTCAGTAGGACTCTTAATGAGAAGAAAAGGTTTGACAAGAGTTGTGGAGAAATGAAAGATGTTTGAACGAACTCATGGAGGAAGAACACCTGACACAGAGGAAGACTGACCAAAGTCTGAAATAACTCGAGTAGGGAAGAGACCTGACAGCAGTTTATTGGGATAAATGATGGAATTTGTGAGCAGGTACAATGGAATTTATGATCTAATAGGAAGAGTGACAAAGGTTTAATAGGACAAATGATCAGGGTTGTAAGCAGTTAGGAAGAGTGACAATTGCTAAGTAGACAAATAATGGAGTTTGTGAGCAGGTGGGAATAAGACTGAGAAAGAAATGACCAATAAAAAGAAAAAGTTTATATAGAAGAAAGGACCACAATGGAAAGTATACACATGATATATGCAACCGTGTGATCTCCCAACATTCTAATCTGTTTAAAACATCTGCAATGGACACCAAATTGCACTTTACAGAGTAAATTTGCTCCAGCCATGTAATAATTATAGGAAATCCAAACTGTCTAAAATGGTTTGTTCGTTTGTCAAGATGACTCCTTTTCTGTTCTCAGTTGTAATTTCCCCTGATTGCTGCCCTTTATGGCTAAATGGGCGTTAATGTTAAGATTTTAAAGCCTATTAAATTTGTTGATAACGATTCTCCAAAAATAATATAATAAAGTGGACTTGTACACACAAACTTAGCGACAAACATTTGCTTTACATCATCGTCGAAATTGCCTGCAGCGTTTGGAAGCAATAACGCTCAGCAAAATATAATGAGATTCTATGGGAACACTAATTAAGTACATAGTGCACTATGCTGCAGGTAATCAATAAGATGGGTTAATCAACACTCTTTTGTGAAGTGAAGGCAAGGTACACAGTTGGTCTGTGCTTTGCGTCTAAGCATGATGCATCCAATTTGCTTATTTTAGCTGTAAATATTGTCCTGACAACATTCACAGATGGTTAACATAAGTGAGACCAACATATATGGTGAACTAGAAATACTTATTATGCAATGTAGTCAATATAAATTCATACAGTTTATAAATAATATTTACTATTATTATATATTATTATTATTATTATTATTATCATCATCCTTTATTTATGTAGCACCAATATATTTTTCAATAGGTCATGTTTTCAAATATCTCCTCCAAATATATTTTATTCAGTCTTAATATGAAAAACATAATTACAACCCTATTTCTCTCCGTTCGCATACATTAAAGTACTGATGTTATTTCTGACTATAATACAAACACGCAACCAATATGTCAATCATATAGTTATGAAAATGAGCATCTAAGCTATTGTAAACAAAACATATGCACAAATATCACACCATGAATTAAATTTCACGAAAACAGTTTGAGAAAATCTTAACAAAACACAGTATATAAAGTCACGTTTTTTTTTCTGAACTGTAGTTAATAGAATTCAGTGTGATGTGTTCTTATTTTAACACTAGGTAAGTTTTAGCACTGCAGTCATAAAAAAGCTCTATAAATCACAATGGGAGTAGTTCTAGCATGGATGTGAGTGCCAATATAAGAAGAGTATTAGCTCATCCCTTTGTGGATTTTCTGTGTTATTATTACATACAAGACTTCGCTTGACTTTGTTTTTTGAAACAACATTGCCCTCTACTGGTCTTTGTACGAAACATCAGCTTCATATTCTGAACCAGAGAAACCTCTTGCTCTCCATCTGCTATGGAACTACCATTATCCAACAGCTCTCAGGTTGCTACGAAAACAGAAGCTAGCAGGGTTTGTTGTACCTTATGGCTCTGTATCAGCTGGGGCACCATATGTGTTCAATGGCCATGTTTGTATTGAAACACACTGTTCTTTACTTTGCACTTATCTAGTTTTTCTTTTTACTTTTATTTCAAATTCCATCACAAAACATCTGTCTTGTTTATATGCTGTGATGTCAGGATGTTCCAGGTACCTTGCCTGATTTATCGACTTCAATACGATGTCACATTAATTCTAGCTCACCCAATTCAGAACATCTACTACAGTAAATACAAATCGCACATAGAGACATTACATTATATATGAATTGATTTTGTGACAGGTCATCATTTCCCCAAGCATGCTCATGTTTAATCTATCCACCTATGTCCATTTGTCATTACTACGTCTATTCTTTAACGTTTACAGATCTGGAAACAGCACCTATAGGCAAAATTATAGCTGGATTTCTCCTTACCCAAACATGTTTCCATTGGCAATATTAACTTTAGCATGTCATTAAAACTCAGAGGTGCTTACTTAAAACAATCTCTACTGATGTGTTGTATGTGATCCATAGCAACCAGAGATGTGCTTTAATTTTAGAAATAGCGTTAGACAAAATACCAGAAATAATCTGATTAGTTGCTATGGACAACAGCACATTTGTGCACATTGAACCATGTTGCAAGTGGTTTAGGACGAATGCTTGGAGCTATATTAAGTAGACGTCAGTGATGTGAGTTTGTGCTGAAGACCACGTAAAATGACTGTTTTTTTAGCACCTCTTTTACCCCTATGTGATCCCCAGATCTGTATGGCAAAGCAGAGGAGAAGAGTAGGCAAGGAGCAGCAGCACGAACATGGAAATCCAGACCCTCCTAATCCAGTCACAATACTCAGCGTCATGTCAAGTGGACCCAACTCTGGTTACAATACCACCGCTGGCTCTATTTACTCCCCCAAAATTGTTAAGTTCCATGAAAGACAAGATGTGGCAGGGACAGTGGCTGGCTTGAGTTCAGGCCATGGGAATATATGACTGACCAGCAAGAACTTATTTAGCTGTGGGAGCTCTTAGGAGCTAGTTGTGCTACGCATATCAGGGTTTGTTTTTTTGCCAAACCCAAGATCCCTGGATTTATTACAGATGAAGCGGATGCCATGCCAATAAAGAGGTTGAATGAGGGTAGTGTAGAGGTGTTTTAATTTCAAATAAAATTCTTTTTAAACTTGTGTGTGTGTGTTTTATTTACATTTCTCCTTGGTGCACTACAGGTCCCATGCAGCCCCCAGCACCCAGACGCAGTTCTCAATTTCCATGCAAAATTTAAGCTTGATAGCTCTAATACTTTTTAAGATTTAGCCCCTTAAGCAACATGACCCCCTCTCACAAAACTAACATGGCGGAACGCGATTTACTAGTTGAGCCCTAACATAAGGTCTCGACTGTGTCCTTGCAATACTGAATGCTCTTATGCGCTGAAATACTATAAACTATGTTCTGTTTTTACAGCCAGCAGTTTATTGTATACTTTATACTGAATCAGCAGAACCATAACTGTGTGAGATCTCACTTCCAGTTTTGAAAATATGATGTTTTGAAAACAAACCTAGAGATTTCTCATCAGTAGTAAAAATGACAGGTAAGCCAATTATTGTGTGCATTAATTGGCTTTATTGGGGTATCCTTAATTTGACAATAATCATTCAATAATAATTAATCTCCAATAAATACTCTGATCACTGGTGTGAAATTAAAGGTCTTAGCGACTCGGGAAATTGCAGCCTTCCCAAGGATGGGGGATTCAAATATAAAAGATATAGTAGAAAGGGAACTAACATAGGGGCAAGCATAGGATGGAAGCCTTTCTAACTTATCACCTTATCACATTTTTCTTTATGCAATAAACAGTCTGTAGATATTATACACATATACGCACAAGTATGATATATATGAATTATGCCTTAATATATGTTCAAATCACATTATACATGGCGTTTCATAAAGGTGAAACCACAAGCCAGCAATGAATGAAACTCTTACCATTTGAAAGGGCGGGGCACAGAGTTTAAATGACTGTCGCTAGATGCCTCTCCCAGCACTCCGGCAGTCATTCTTAAGATGGGGATCCCGCAACAAAACATTTTGTGTCCTGCAGTTCTGCAAGACTGAATCCGTAATTGCGGTACAGCGTTTCAACAGCATTTTGTCATTGATCCGTCAATGTCAAAGGGCATTTGTTATTGGCTCCGACACTGAGGAAAAAGGCAGTTTATGGAAGGAAAAGAGCACTGGTCGACCACGCTTTTCAGAGGAAAACGTGAGAAGAGTTCAAGAGACTTTACTGCGTAGCCCACGCGTGTCCACTCGTCGTGTCATATGAGAACTTGCGATCCTTCATACGACTGTCTGGCGTGTGTTAAAGCGCTGTTTAATCATGAGACCCTACCGGTTGCAACTGGTACAGGCTTTTCGTGCAGATGACAAAGGAAAGCATGAAGAATTTAGTGATGCAATGTTACAGAGCATAAAAGTTAACAGCTTCTTACTGCATTAGATTTTTAGTGATGAAGCAATTTAACCGTCATAACGCGCACATATTGGATAAGAAAATCCGTAGAGCAGGAGCGTGATTTCCCAAAAGTGAATGTGTTTTGTGTAGGGATGTGCACGGGCGACTTTTGGTGTCTCGTGTTTTGGATTCGGATTTTCGCGATGTTTTGGGTTCGGATTTGTTTCGCAAAACACCTGCCGAAAGGTTTTGGATTCGGATTTTTTTTGAAAAAAGCATAAAAAGTTCAAAAATCACGTTTTTGGGCTTATTTTCACTCCTACGCTATTATTAACCTCAATAACATTCAATAACAATCATTTCCACTAATTTACAGTGTATTCTGAACACCTCACAATATAGTTATTAGTCCAAAACGTTGCAACGAGGTATCTTTCTGGACTGCATAGTGGAGTGGTCCCCACAATATAATTTAAAAACCCTGAACTTGTATGATTCGCACCAATAAATGTATCTGGACTGCGTAGAGGAGTGGTCACCACAATATAATAAGAAAACCATCAACTGGTCTGAATCGCACCGAATAATGTACCTGGATTGCGTAGTGGGGTGGCCCCGGTACCCAATTTGATACCGGGGCCACAATACCTCCTCCAACTTTCAAGTGTAGTGTTTATAACATATTAACACTACACTAATTCTAGCACGTCAATACCTCTTGTTTTAAATAATGACATGGCATTTAACTTGATTTAATTTTTGGAATTTGTGGACATTTTTTTTTACTTTTTGAACATGGCAAACGACTGTTGAATGGTCACATAATGCCAAAAAAAGAGTTGCAAGATGGAATTGTCCTTGGGCCCTCCCACCCACCCTTATGTTGTTGAAATAGGACATGCACACTTTAACAAACCAATCATTTCAGTGACAGGGCCTACCAAACAAACAACTGTGGCTGAAATGATTGGTTTGTTTGGGCCCCCACACCAAAAAAACAATTCATCTCTCCCTGTACAAACTAAACAGGCTCTACTGAGGAAAGATGTCGTCCTCATCCTCAACCTCTGATTCCTCTCCCCCTACAGTGTGTACTTCCTCCTCCTCACACAGTATCAATTCATCCCCGCTGGACTCCACAACCACAGGTCCTTCTGTTACTATCTGCAGTGCTGTACTTCATTGAGGAATTGATTATTCATTTTTATAAACATCATTTTTTCAACGTTGTGAGGAAGCAACCTCCTTCGCCGCTCACTGACCAGGTTCCCCGCTGCACTAAAAACTCTTTCCGAGTACACACTGGAGGGGGGACAACTCAGGTAAAATAGAGCCAGTTTGTACAGGGGCTTGCAAACTGCCTTTTTTTCCTGCCAGTAACAATATGGACTGTCTGACATGTCTACTTGGATGGTGTCAGCAAAATAATCCTCCACCATTTTTTCAATTGTGACAGCATCCAATGCAGCGACAGTAGACATGTCTGCAATGGTTGCCAGGTCCTTTAGTCCGGACCAGATGTTATCAGCATCCCCGCCAGCGCCTCTTTTAGGAAAACTAAGCTTTTTCCTCGCAACCATAGATGTGGAAGAAAATGAGGGTGGAACTGTTGGCATGTCACGGTCCTCTTCAGAGGACAATCTCCTGACCAGAAGGTCTTTGCACCGCTGTAGACTTGTGTCCGCAGGAAACAGAGACACAGCATACGCTTTAAACCGAGGATCGAGAACGGTGGCCAGAATGTATTCCTCTGACTTTAAAAGAGTGACCACCCTCGGATCCTGGCAAAGCATACGAAGGGCTACATCCACAAGAGCTACATGCTTGGTGTAATCACAATGGTTTACCAGCTCCTCCCTCACTTTCTCCAGCTGATTCTGCAACAGCCTGATCAGGGGAATCACCTGACTCAAACTGGCAGTGTTGGAACTGACTTCTCGTGTGGCAAGTTCAAAAGGCTGGAGAACCTTGCACAACACGGAAATCAGTCTCCACTGCGCTTGACTCAGGTGTATCCCCACTCCTTTGCCTATGTCGTAGGTGGCTGTGTAGGCCTGAATGGCCTTTTGCTGCTCCTCCATCCTCTGCAGCATATAGAGGGTGGAGTTCCAGCGCGTCACAATCTCTTGTTTGAGGTGATGGCAGGGCAGGTTCATGGTTTTTTGATGTGCCTCTAGTCTGCGGTAGGCACTGGCTGAATGTCGAAAGTGTCCAGCAATTTTGCGCGCCACCGCAAGCATCTCCTGCACACCCCTGGCACTCTTCAGGTAATGCTGCACCACCAAATTAACGGTGGGGGCAAAACATGGGACGTGCTGGAAATTGCCCATATTTAATGCCCACATAATGTTACTGGCATTGTCTGACACCACAAATCCCCATGAGAGTCTAAGTGGGGTAAGCCACTGGGAGATAATTTCCCGCAGTTTCTCTAATATGTTGTCAGCGTTGTGCCTCTTATTAAAGCCTGTAATACACAATGTTGCCTGCCTTTGCACGAGCAGCCATTTTGTAGATGATGCTACTGATGCAGCTGTTGCTGCGGAAGGGGATGCATCTACCCAGTGGGCTATCACAGTCATATAGTCCTTCTGTTGGCCAGAACCACTTGTCCACATGTCCGTGGTTAAGTGGACAGTGGGTACAACCGCATTTTTTAGAGCACTGAGGACACTTGCTCGTACTTCTCTGTACATCTTTGGTATCGCCTGCCTAGTGAAGTGGAATCTCGACGGGATTTGGTACCGGGGACACAATACCTCCATCAACCCTCTAAATCCCACTCCACTGATGGCGGACACCGGGTGCACGTCTAACACCAACATTGCAGTTACAGCCGCAGTTATACGCTTTGCAATAGGGTGGCTACTATCGTATTTTGTGGTCATGGCAAACGACTGTTGGACGGTCAATTGTTTTGTGAAAGACTTAGCGATCTTACGACTTCCCCTCTGTGAAGATGACCGACTAACAGCAGCAACAGCAGCAGTGGCAGTAGTAGGCGTACCGCTGCAGGATTCCTCGGATGAATCCCGTATTGAAGAGGACTCAGTCTGGCTGCTGACTTGGGCTGCAGGACTGAATCTGATGGAGATCGTGGAGGAAGTTGACGAGGAGGGTGTTGCTGGTGTGTATCCAACTGGACCACGGGATTTAGGTGTCCCTGTACCGATGACGGTCCTAGCCCCAGTTCCTGAACTAACCACTGAACTATGAAGGTTATTCAGGTGACGTATAAGGGAGGATTTCCCTAGGTGGGCAGGATCCTTACCCCTGCTTTTTTGAACTTTACATAAGCTACATATGGCCATACATTGGTTGTCCGGATTTGGATAAAAATAACTCCAGACCGAAGAGGTGCATTTTTTGGTCTTCTGACCAGGCATGACGATGGGCTTTTTCATCCCATGGACATCAGCTGTTTCCCCCCTGGTGCCTCATTTACAATAACCACATCACCATCCTCATCATCAAATTCCTCCACAGCGCCAGCTACATCATCAATAGCCTCCTCCCGAGCCACCTCTTCCCGTACAGTGATGGGAAGGTCAGGCTCGACAACCACCAACATCCTTGGACTCGCCTTGTGGATTTGTGATAATTTCTCTTTAGAAGGCAGAGTTGTTTGCTGTTTTGTTGCTGACAGCATAACTCTCTTCAATTTTTTGTAGGGGGGGGAGGAGGAGGAGGGCTAAGATCCGTGGGTGAAGCTGAACCACTAGTCATGAACACGGGCCAGGGCCTAAGCCGTTCCTTGCCACTCCGTGTCGTAAATGGCATATTGGCAACTTTACGTTTCTCCGCAGATGATTTTAAGTTTCTCTTTTTGCTACTTTTACTTAGCTTGTGCTTTTTGGATTTTACATGCCCTGTACTAGGAGATTGGGCATCGGGCTTGGAAGACGACGTTGATGGCATTTCATCGTCTATGTCATGACTAGTGGCAGCAGCTTCAGCATTACGAGGAAGTGGGTCTGGATCTTTCCCTACTTTATCCTCCAAATTTTTGGTCTCCATTATATGTAGCACAAGATACTGCAGAATGTGTGAACTTGCTAATATTGCAGACAGTACCAATGGACTTATACTGCTGAATTGGTTTTGCAAATTTAGTTATAATTATTTTTTTTTTGCATTTATTTTTTTAGTGTGTTTTTATAACTTTTTTTTTATTTTTTAAAATAATGGGTAAATAACTATGCCCTTAGAAGCACAGAGCACAGGACACAGCACCACTGAACTCAGCAGGACAGAGCACAGGACACAGCACCACTGGACTGATACTGCAGAATTTGTGAACTTTGTAATATTGCAGTACCACTGGACTTTTACTGCTGAATGTGTGAACTTGGTAATATTGCAGTACCAATGGTCTTATACTGCAGGATTGGTTGTGCAAATTTTGTTGTAATTAAATAAAGTTTAAATTAGATTTTTGTATTTTTTTTAATAACTTTTTTTAATTTTTTTAAACACTTGGGAATAATGGGGAAATAACTATGTCCTTAGAAGCACAGAGCACAGGACACAGGACCACTGGACCACTGGACTGAACAGGACACAGCACAGGACCCAGCAGCACCACTGAACTCAAAATTGACAGAGCACAGCACACAGCACCACTGGACTTTTACTGCTGAATGTGTGAACTTGGTAATATTGCAGTACCAATGGGCTTATACTGCAGGATTGGTTTTGCAAAATTAGTTGTAATTAATTTTTATTTTATTTATTTTTTTGTATTTTTTTTTTAACTTTTTTTTATTTTTTAAAACACTTGGGAATAATGGGGAAATAACTATGCCCTTAGAAGCACAGAGCACAGGACACAGCACCACTGGACTGAACAGGACACAGCACAGGACCCAGCAGCACCACTGAACTCAGAAGGACAGAGCACAGGACACAGCACCACTGGACTGAGCAGAACACAGAGCAGAGCAGAGCACAGCACAGCACAGAACTGAACAGCACAAGATATAGCAGGACAGAGGACCACCTAACACACCCTCCCTCTACCCTGATCAATGCCCGAGTGAAGATGGCGGCGACTAGCGGGGAATTTATAGGATCCGAGTATCGCAAGATCCGACAGCGGGATTATGACTCAGAGCCTCGGTTTCAAGTTTTCATTTGGTGCCAATACCCGGATCTGTCTCGGATCCAACTCGGATCGGAAAGGTTCAGGTGGGCTCGGATTCACAAAATCCGAGTGCGCTCATCTCTAGTTTTGTGCCGTTTCTGAAAGAAAGGTTTATGGCCCTTTCTTTTTTGAGGGAAACACAGTTATAGGTCAAACTTATCTCGGAATGCTGCAGAACTGGCTCTTTCCAAAACATAATAAAGATTCAGATGACTTCATTTTTCAGCAAGATGAAGCACTACCACATCAGCACCTGCAGGTTCGACGTTTTCTAAATGACACACTGCCTCAATGTTGGATAGGTCACACGGAACCTCAAGACTTGGCGCTACACTCATCTTCCCCAAGATCCCCAGACATTACACCCTGTGACTTTTTCTTGTGGGGATACGTCAAAAACGTGTTTTTGTGCCACCATTAGCGACTAATCTGAATGCCCTCAAAAACAGAATGATGGCAGTGGTGAAGTCACTGGAAGAAGACACTCTGAGAGCCGTTTGGAGTGAATGTAACTATCGTCTCGACGTTGTCTGTACAGCTGGTGGAGGGCACATACAGTAGAGCATTTATAAAATGGTTAGTAAAATTTGATAACTCATTAAACCGCTTGTAACTTTTTGTGTAATTGTAACATGTTTCCATCGTGAAATATATTGCTTTGAAATTGGGTCCATCTTTTTGAAACCCTGTATAAAATAGCTTTAAATTGTTTTTTTTTGAAAGGAAGAATTTTGTGTTGAATCATGGTCGTCATATATAACTTTGTTCCTTTTTTAAATTAGCATAATTTTGACAATATTTCTTAGCTTGGTGAAATTTCAGACATTTGTTTAGGTTAATCAAACATTCTAAATAGAAGATGTGGAGGTATTGCCCATAGCAACCAATCAGATTATAGCTGTTATTCATCTAGCATCTTCTAGAAAATAATAGCCAGAATCTGATTGGTCTCTATGGACAACACCTCCACTTTTTTTTAGATGGTTTTATAAATCTAGCTCACATACTCCACAGCCATTGAGTCCACATAAGCCCTGTCCTGTCCTATATTATCAGCTTCTGTGTCGAACTGTTTCACATCATTATACATACCATCTTTTATTACAAACATACCTGCTTGCTTTTACTGAGGCACAATTTACTTCCACTTATTACGGCAAAGATTTTATTTTTGAATCCTTTTAGTTCAAGATATCCACTTTTATCTTCAACACTGAGCACCGGATACTTCTTAGCTTGGTTCTTTAATGCATGTTCCAATGCGCTTATCCATTCATGTCTGTATCCTAAGATATATCATTAATAAAGTAAAAGTCAAACATAAATAATCTGAATAATATGTTATACCTATAAATGTATTGCATATATTATCAGTGATACAATAAAAGAAAAAAAAACTAACTTAATTTTAGCACTTATGTATCTATACAAGTAAAGCAGAGATGCCTTTAGATTTGGATTAGCAGTTTAAAAGACCTCAGCCATCTGTCCACATATTGGTTGAGAAGAACTGTTAATTGAGGTAAAAAGGAGGGGGGCAATCAAAGATCCCACAATTCTGAAGCTAATAGGTTGGGGAAGCCCTGGAATGTTACTCATACTTACCAACTTTTGAAAGTTGGCTTCCGGAAGGTGGGCATGATTGGGGGGGGGGGGGGGCTCCAAAATTTGCATCATTTTGGACCCGCCCCCGTGATGTAATGATGCAAATGCGTAATTTTACAGCAAGGGACGGGGCCAAACGTCGCGATTCCCGTGAATCGCTGCGTTTTTGGACCTAATTCTGCCCACTTCACTAGGAAGTGGGCAGGTGCGGGAGATTGACACACTCTCCCGGGAGTCCGTGAGACTCTCTCGAAATGCGGGAGTCTCCCGGACATTCTGGGAGAGTTGGCAAGTATGATGTTACTACAGGTAAAAAATAGTGTTATATGGTTATTTCTGTCTCATAAGTATTAGGTGCTCTATACAATATTTCAATAGTTGTCTGCCAGTGGCTAATTAGCACAAAGTAATGTTCTGCAGATGCTTTGAAAGATCAACTTATGATATGTGTGTACGTCATTATTCCAAGTAGTTAAGAAAAACTTGAGAAAGAGGATGTATGAGCACAAACATATAAGTTAAAATATGTATGTTTATAATATCTTAACTTCACTCACTTACATCCGGTGCTATTGTATCTATTTGTAATTACTAAATTGTACTTTTTAATTTTCCCTTTTGCTGGGCACTTTTAACCCCATGAGTAAGAGTGGGGCAACTCCAGTATTAAAATAAATGTGAATATTATTGTGATGGTATATTAAAAAGGACATATTTATCCATTTATAATTCATATATATTATATATAGTATATGTATGTATATATGTCTGTGTGTATATATATATATATATATATATATATATATATATATATATATATACATATATATATATATATATATATATATATATATATATATATATATATAGTGATCGAAGCAGGCTGGTATACGGTGGTTTACCATCACCTCTAAATCAGTGTGCATTGCACTGCACCAAACAGAGTGTAATGCTGTATTATATTATCGGTTATGACTTGGTGTGTAATGCTCCTATGAGACCTACATCAGCACACCATATGCATGAGTACATGAGAGAATAGATGAGAAATAGAGTTTGTTTGTTATGCATAGAGATGGTTGTGCGCTGGTAATACTATTTCCAATGAATTCATGTGCATAGAGATTGTTTCTCTTTCTGTTATTTGTTTACTTATTTCAATTTTATACAAAAAATAATGGAATGATGTAGAACAGGACAAATATATATATTTGGGGAAATAAGTGAGAAAAGAAAACAGAGACTACGATCGCACCAAGGAAAGGTTATAAAAGTGATGGGCAACCAGATACCCTTCGCGAGCCGCATTGTGTGGCCTTTTAACCTTCAAAAGGGCCACACACTGCCCTTAATCTCAGTAATAAGTATAAAATAATACATGTAATCAAAGAATGACACTGATCTGTAATAATATATCATCAGGCATTTTAAACAAGCTATAGCACACTAATCTGACAATTAAAGCAGAAAGGAGCTAAGGGCAGAAGGTGAAGGCCCAGAGGGCCGCCGGTTGCCCATTAATGGTTTAGAAGGTTTGGGTATACTCTGAAAATTTGCATAGTTTAGTATATTTACCGTTATAATATATCGCACATAAAATATTCTCTACATCTCCCGCTAGGTGCTTATTTCCATCACTGCTATAATTTATAACAATAAATCTTCCTTCAGGCTATGGCATTGGGCGTAATAAAGAATAGTCATTTTTTGCAGTTTCCATTAGCATCACTTTAAAAAGAGTCTGCTTCATACCTTCCTTTTCTGCTCGAAAAACAAACGTCCTTTGCAATGTCACAACTTCAAATTTGTTCTCGCCCAATTTTTGAGTTCTTGTTATTGCAGACAGTAAAATTTTCCCTTTTGAAAAAACATCCTGGAAATAAAACAAACAAAATAAATGAAAACTTTTTAGGTTATGGATAGAGGTGGCTAAAGTGTAATTATGGAGATTGGTTATTATGTATCTGTTTAGGAAATGATCAATATTATAAACATTTATTTATATAGTGTCTGCATATTGACAGCATTTTACATTTGGAAATAAACACAATATTAAAACCAGACAAGCGAACAGACAAACAGGTAAGGGGCCCTGCTCACAAGCTTAAAAAATTGGATACATGAGGTTAAGTACCACACATTGTATAATGGCCCCGCCTGGTTGCACTGGGAAACAGTTATTAGTGGTGTTATATGATCCAGCCACACAGCAATGATGGCTTGGGGGTCAGTTTGTTTGAGCATATAAAGAGAATAAATGTGAACTGTGTACAGGGGTGGTAGTCTGATAGGAGGTGGTTCGGACATGTGATAAGTTTACGTAAAGACATGAGGGTCCACTTGTAGGTTTGCAGGCATGGGGAAAGTTTTGTTGTACGAGGAAGGTAGTTGCAGCCCAAAACAAAATAAATGTCTCTGAGTTTACACCATCCACATCAAGAGTGTCCATATATAGAAGAGAGTCCAAGAAAAGGCAGTAGTAGAAAAATACATGCTGTTAAGTAGTGTGCACACTTATGGAAATTTTGGGGGTAATTGTATCAAGCTGTGAGTTTCCAGCAGGTTTGAAAAGTGGAGATGTTGCCTATAGCAACCAATCAGATTCTAGCTATCATTTTGTAGAATGTACTAAATGATAACTAAAATCTGATTGGTTGCCATTGGCAACACCTCCACTTTTCAAACCCGCCGGAAACTCACAGCTTGATACATTTACCCCATGGAGTCTTCTATATATGGACACTCTCGATGTGGATGATGTAAACTGGTTTTAAGCGTTTCATGTAAGTGAACTTTAGGAATAAATTGTGTTATACTTTTTAGATAATCTGAAGCGTTCATGTGACCCTGATTGTTAATTCATTCAATACGCAATACTAATCAGAATTTATAGTAGTAATAGACAAATACTTTATTTGGTATACACATATGGTTTGAACTTTATATTTTATAATTGTAGCGCTGGATCATTATCTTATCTTATTTTAGTGTTGCAATTTATAAGGGCTGAACACCCTACAGATTCCTAGCTGCCCCTACCCCAGATGCCGCTTTCTGGATGTGAAAACTGTGCACACAAAACACATCTGTTCTGACCATAAGACTTGGTGGCAGAGAGTCACTCAGAATTGTGCCAGTGATTGAGTACATTCTCTCTAATTTCAGGGTAAGTGTAAAGGAGGGTCACTGCGAACTGCTTTTTCCTGACTGTGTACAGTTTTCTAAAGGGTCAAAAGAGAGATAGTTAGAGGCCAGGATGGAGGAATTGTGTTCTGCAGTGACTAAGTATGTTCTTCCTAATGTCAGAGAGAGCAACAAAGACAGTCATCAGGGACAGTATTGCAGATTGTATATTGCTTGCATATAAATCTTCAGGGGGAACCAAAAGAAAGGGCTTCAGCTGGCTGCACTCTAAATGTTAAGGCCAGGGCAGTAATTCATTATCATACAGTGCCATGGCTGCCATTGACATGGACAACGGATCAATAGTCAAGTACATAGAGGACCTCCTTTAGGTTCTGGCTCTAGACTGCATATTTGCACCTGGACAAACCACGTTGTGGAGCAAGAGATGTAAATGCAATTATTGATATTTTTTTTGCATGCAGTTCAAATACTGCTTACTGTTGCATGTTATAAACCAAGACTGGTTAACTTTATTTTTACACTTGGATTTAGAGATGAGCCAGGATGTGCCACCTGCCAGCTCTAAAATTGCAAAATTGTACCTTCCAGCTGTTTTTACTAGTAACTGTAAATGAGGTCCGTTCTGTGTACAAAGTCAAGGTCGAAAGGGGACAAATCTCAGAACATTGGTCCTGATGTAACATATGAATAGACATATAAATAAATAAATAAGTGTACGTGTCAATTGTACATCTAGAATTATTGTACTTGCTGATGGTGATGAGGGTGATGCTTTACATGCAGATCGTTTTGTATTAATGACATTCTCACACGAAAACTTTTAAGTTCTCAGTCATCATCGGTTAAAGTTTGTAATTATAAAACTGGGAAATTACAAATCAGCCACATCTATCACCAAGGCAGTGTTTTTTATAGATCATCTGGATAATCATCAAGACTCTGGGAGGAATGGAATACTGCAGTTAGAATGTGAATCATGACCTCAACTCACAGGTAAGTCCACAAAAAAAAAAATGGCAGAAGGCAAACAAAAATGCTTTGTGGCTTAAAATTTTCATAGCCATGGCATTAACCAATGAGTTGAATAAAAATACACCTACATTCAGAATTGATCAGGAAGTACAAGAAATTTTTGGATGAAGACATCGCTGCTAAGACAGGTACAACTAGTTAGTAGCTACTTTTTCACAGTGAATGTTGAGTAAATATGTGCAATAAAGACATAAACAAAGTAAACTATATGTAATATTTGTGTAAGCATGTTGTCTTTATTATTAGATTAGATGAATAACAGATCACCTCTCATGACTGTATTGCTTGGCTATCCAGTTTTGTTCTAATGACAGTGGCTTGGCACAGCAATTGTAATATGACTACAATTATTGCACAGTAATAGTTAAACCACCCATATCATTTTGCTGATCACTAGAGCTGCTGTATGTTCATCATAGTTACCTCCTGAATTCTGGTTTGCTAAAACAATATAAAACTAAATAAATGTAAGATTTTTCCAAATGAGTCTAATTCTGCTGGTTTACGTAAGATCAGAGACCTGACTTGTGGAGAACGCAAAGAGAAAAGAATTGCTTATCTGACTTATGCTTTCAGATTTACAATTCCATCCAATCCCATTAGAGTAACTCAATATACACCCATTGATTTATAATCAATCTGCCTATTTTCTTCACTTTTCTTATCCCTTTCTGATGCCTTTATCTGCCAACGACCATTTTTCATGAATGGCCACTGTATGTCCGATCTAACCTTTACTCAACATCTGCAGCTCACTTTATCTAATTTGTAACCATAATGCTTTCCAAGCCCTGAATGCATCCTGCACTAAATGAAATGAAATGACCAAACACTCAGTTTAATCAATGCAAGTAATTAGGACACAGCTCAATTTTTAATTTTTCTAAGATGCTTTTAAGTTGAAAGCTATAACTTTTAGGTTCCTGAATTAACTGTTATTTAAAGCAAAGATCCTCATTCAGTGCAAACAAGAGGCTGTTGACGACCGGGAGTAAAGTTGTATTTTTCAGCCTTACAAAAAAAATCATTATCATTGAGGACATTTCCAAAAACTGGTGCAAAGGGAAAATGTGGTGTTACCCATAGCAACCACATACATTCTAACTGTTAATGTTAATGTTAATGTGCGGTTTAGTAAATTAAACTAAACATCTGAATAGTAACCATAGTAATAGTTTGTAATTCCTAATCACACTATTACCAGTGAGCCCACCCATGACATAGTGTCACCCACATTAAACCAACTTCCAATACTTCAGACATTAAAGCAGCCTACAGGGTCCCCATATTATTTCTGCTTCCATTGCCTCCACATTACTTCTGCATTCACTGCCTCCACATAATACAAGCCTTCACTGCTCCAAGATGAAGCTAGACTTAAATGCCCCACACATTAATCCAGCCTCCAGTCTCCGGGTACACGAATCTCTAACATAAAATATTATACTTACTGCCAAGTGGGAGACTTTTATTAAGTAGGAAAACAAGTAAAAAAAAAATGCTGTATATAACGTATTTATACATTTAAGGAGCAGCCTTTTCCTCCTTTCTGATGGCTGCAACATTTATTGCATTTACTGCATTCATTTATATCATATTACTCAGCACCAGAGGCGGAACTAGCGAGCTGTGGGTCCTGCTGCAGGGAGACGGGGAGGAGGGAACCAGGGCCTACAGCTTGCCAGTTCCCTGTACAGGGGGCCCCATTATCTCCATGGGCACCGTACCTGCTGCACCTATGGTAGTTCCACCTCTGCTCAATACCATACACATAATATATAATCATACACATCCCTGCCCCATTAGAGCTTACAGTCTATATATCACACACATACTATGGTATAGAAGCCAATTAACCTACCAGTATGTTTTGGACTGTGTGCAAATAAATATCCAGTTTAAATGGAAGGACCTGCATTCATATAGGCTCATTTAAAGAGGTTGGAAAACAGCAAATTTCTACATGCAATTAGCTCTCCAACAGCTGTAACATATATCCACAGATCCACATAAAGTGCAGTCAGTTGTTAATTCTGCATAAAATATTGTATCATTTCTTTTCACTCTATCTGTAATCTCTCATTAGAAGTCTCTTCCTCTTCAGTACTGAGAGGGGTGGTTCACTGTAACAATAGACAGGCTGTTAAATGTTCTGCCTAAAGCTGGGTACACACTACAGAATTTTCCACCAACTTTTATGCTGATCGATTTTACATCCGATTGAAGGTCCGATCACTCGGTCCCTGGAATGCATACACATTAGCCTTGTTTTAGACGATAAAGAGAAGAGCGGACGTCCCTTTAGCGACTTTTTACAGCCATGTTGTCGTGAGCAATGATTGCAATTTCGCACACACTGAAGCAACATTTGCGGGGCATGTAACGATATACCAAAGACATTAGCATAAAGGGGCAGAGCTTTTGCTATAGTTAACACCAAAAACCACATAAAAAGAGAAGGCAACACTGTCTCTTCATTCATTCCTATTTGTAAACCTACAATGGATACAGTAGAAGAAGAAAAAGCAACTGCACTTCTCCTGCTTGCTGTGGCAAGAAGACTGCAGGTACGGAACCAAAGAGAAAGAAGGAGAAAGAGTAGACCTTGTTGGAGCAATGATTGGTTCAAGAGGAGAGCCACATTGTCTCATATGCCCCTGCTACAGAAGATACGGAACAACAACCCGGATGACTTTAAGAATTTTCTTTGTATGAATGATGCCACTTTTCAGGAACTGCTCCAACTAGTAACCCCTCTCATCCAGAGGGAGAACACCCATTTAAGGAGATCCATACTGCCAGAGCAACGACTGGTGGCAACGCTAACATTTTTGGTAACAGGGAGGACACTGGCAGATCTTAAATACAGCACAGCTAATTCACCTCAAGCTCTTGGCATGATAATACCTGACACCTGTGATGCTATCATCGAAGTTCTCTGTGATCAGTAAATGAAGGTTGGTCAAAAGCAATAGTATTCATTATAAAAATAGCGGTTTATTACCATACATAAAATTTTAAAAATACATTTAACTTGTAACGTGCAATGCAATAATTATTTGATTAACAGTTTATGATTGTTGTTAGTGCAAAATTTTGCTTGTGTCCATTCCAGATGTGTCCCCAGCGTAATGTGGCATCCTTCCTGATGCTATTGGTGGGGATGTCATACACGGTTGAGATATTACGCTTTGTCTGCCCATGGTAGCATGCTGCAAGTGTGCGGTGTGAAATGTGTATGATTATTTGTGTCTTCGGTTAGATGGGGACCACAAATCTTCAGCGGTTGCCTTACACATGAGGTCGCTCAGCAGCCGCTCCATTTCATCTTGTATGCGCTTGCTACTACGTCTCATTTTGCTAGCTATTGCTGCTCCCAGGAAATCAAATGTGTCCTGTTCCTTTCTTTTTGTCATTTAAGTGTTAGCGCAATCAAGCATCTTTTCTATTAGTGCATCACTTTCTTGTACTTTCCTTATTCTACGTCTCTTTCGCCTCTGAAGCTTATAAAGGGTAAATATGAATAGATTCCCAACATAGATGCAAAGGATAATAACACTTGTGCTTTATTCAAGTGTAATGGTCTGCAGCCAGACAGGTGCAATACACATCTATACAAAACACAAGTCTGTGATGCGCGGTTACCGCACCACGTGGGACTGATTCAGGCATAACAAATTTACATACACACGCCCCCCAGGTCGAGGAAGTATAGGAGGATTGTCGTGGATCGGTCGGAAGTTTATACACACTACACAGCGGAAACGAGATTGGAACGAAAATATTGAACGGTGCGACCAACCAAATGAGGCGACAATCGTGCATTTGGGCAGACTTTCGACCATCGTGTCACTACACACACTGACCCGACTTTCGAATGAGCGGTCGTATGTCGGCTGGTTGAGCTGATTATTGGACAAAAACCCTGTAGTGTGAACCCAGCTTAAGAAAGTAAATCACCAAATATTTCATACATTGGTGTAACCATGGATAGAAACATTTTTGTTGGAAGAAATGGTACCTGTATCTTAAATTATAAAATATTACATTATTGGGATGATGGATTCTAATAATTAATCTAGTTACCACTATGGATTCTTGTAGTAATTTTCCCTGAAGCTAAATTGGCAACTGGCCATTCACTGGACATTTTGTTTTTTTTACTATTTTTGGGTCACCACTCTGAGGGATCAAACCTTCTAAAAAGGAAAAGTGAAGGTGTTGCCCACAGCAACCAATCAGATTCTAGCTATCATTTTCTAGAATAGCTAGAATCTGATTGGTTGCCATGAACGCCTCCACTTTTCCTTTTTAATTTACCCCTAGAGTTTTGAAAATATTGAAATACCGGTGTCTTTTTTTTTAACCTTACTATATATATATATATATATATATATATATATATATATATATATATATATACATACATACACATAGATTTTATTCTCTTTCTGCATTTGCATCACTATTGTATATTGTGACCAACTAATCAAGGTGAAAAAACTATTTTTTGGGAATAAAAAAATAGCAAGAGCAAATACACGAAACAATTAATATTATGACGTTACAGTGCAGCACCTAAATTATTTTAATAGCTCTACATGTAAATATATATATATATATATATATATATATATATATATATATATATATATGTGTATATATACATTAAAAGTATATGACCCATATTTTATGTAACAGCCCATGAACAATTAATCTCAGTCCCTTACAAGATAAACCCCAGACGACATTTTAATTTACTATAAATATCTAGATAACAAACTGCTAAAAATCTAAGTGGATTATGCTTTAAAATATAAAAAAAATATATGTTTATGTGTTTATGGTTGCTATACAGGCAAATTGATATGTTTATTTTACAATGGAAAATGAACACACAATATATAATGTAAAGAGATTTAAATATGTTAGTTAACATCTTACCCTTTCACTTTGATAGTAAGAAATGTGATGACCATCTATTCTAACCCATCTCTTCTGAAACATGCAACTACTGAAGAAAAAAAATAGATAAAGAGTCAACACCAGTCTAAAGATAACATACAATAATAAATGTACACATCGTTTTTCAGAAAGTGACAGTTTAGATCTGAAATGATTCAAATGCCCAAATATTTCATTTTAAAATAGTGTTTTACGTTTCCATCTAAAGTGCAGCTGTTTTTAATCCGGAAAATGAAAGGAATCTATGTGGTTTTATGTACATATATGCTTTGGATCCAAAACTGTAAAACGCATGGATGTGTGCTAGATTTGTATGTTGTTTGTTTGGTTTTTTATTCTTTGAAATTTCAATAACTGAAAGGTTCTTGGAGATGTGCTATTGGTGTGAATAGAATCGCATATGAGGAAAATAAACTAGCAATTTCGACAGTATTCACATTGATGTAAAATGGTGCTATAGCCTTTTTATTTATCTTGTTCTTTGGTGTCCCAAAAGAACAAGATGTATTGTGTGCTATTATTAATCTATCTGATTGATGAAAACAAAGAAAGAACGAACAACATTCTCAAATAGACAACTTTAAAATTCTGACCAGATACATGGGCATACTTGGCTAGTTGTAAGGTAGACATTTGTCATATTTGGGGGGAGATTCAATTAGCCATCACGCTGCGCACTTTTACCGTCAGTAAAGAAAAAATATCCACTCATTTTTTCTCACGGCTCTATGGGGCGCGAGCAAAAATGAGCGGATATTTCATTAGAAAATACGTGCAAGGTGTCTCCATGGCCGTTCCGGAGAAACATTGCATGTATTCTTTTCTAATTGTATCTCCCCCTTGGTCTAATGCACAGTTGTTAAAAAAAAAGTGTTTGTCTTTTTCTATCCATTTTTACAGGGTCTGATCCTATAGCAAGGTGATAACAACTAGTAGGGATCGCTGACCTTTATGGAAACTGCATCTTCGCTGCATGGCCCAGCACTGGATAGACTTGGGATGCATGCTTTATTTTTTGGTGCACACAAAGCTAATACTATAGATCCAAATGGTGATCCTTACCTGTGAGGTGAAAGTTTGTCTAACCAGCCAGCTTTATTTAGCATTGTGCTTGGCCCATAGAAGCATGCATACGGTGTGATTGAATCCTCTTCTTGGGATAACGGATTAATTTCTTCAGCCGATGATTCTACTTCATGGTTACTGATGTTATCTTTCTGCAATCTGGTATCTGGCAGTGATAGTCTTGTCGTGTCCGCAGTGGGTGTTGTTCTTAACCCAAATGTGCATTCCTCCAGTGTCGAATATACTGACTCTTCTGAACTTCCATGCATTGGTAAAGATGAACTCCTTGGGGGTGTTTTACATGGAGAATTATGTACTGGGCTATGAAATAAAAACACAAAACAAATTACTACCGCAAATCATAGTGTATTATTGTGTATTATTTTCTTTCAATCAATATTTAGATGTAAGATTATATTTGCTTCAGAATCATTTTATATTATTTCTCTGTGCAATCTGAGCAAATGTAGTATTTGTATCTACTGCCTCTTACTTGCTCATTGATATATTTTCATTCTTTCCAGACCTGGACATGTCTATAAATGTGACATCCGCCCCTTTATATAAAATTAAACATAATTCTTACCTGTACACCACATACCCCAATAATTTGTACTCTGAGAGGTTTATCACAACTCAACTCTGCAAGCAGGCTAATCAACACCTGCATAGGAAGGAGGTAAATACCTAAAACAATGATATTTTTATGCATTCTCCTTTAAGGAAGATACAGTAGGCATATGATAGATAGAATAATAGATAGATAGAGAGATATGAGAAAGATATAGATAGATACTAGATAGATAGATAAATTGCCTTTCACTTTAAGAAACTCATATTTATCTATCAAGTATGATTTTAAACATATTTTACTAAACACTTAGTATTTTAGTTTTTCCCTTCTCATCTATGTATAAAATGTCTTAAATTAGATGGGGTTAAATTAACCTGTTGCCAACGTAAAAATGTGCAGTCGAGCAGTAGTATTAGAATTTTCTATTTACAATTGAAAAACCAATACTCTGTACTAGTTAGAACTCTGCCTGTACTTTGTATATGGCAGCAGTACTTCAATTTCACCAGAGGTGCTGCTGTTCTGCCCCTGAACTGTACACCTTGCCTGTAGGAGTTAATCTCATTTCCTTATTAGTACCAGCACCTTTCTCAGGGCTTGCTATACCCGCCTCCATCTGTGTTCTGTGCAGTTGATCCTTTATACCTGGCTGCTGCTTGTCTCCTGTTTATACCCGTTCAAGTTTGTTTCACTGCTGTCTGATCTCATGTTGTGACCCTTTGCCTGATTACCTTGACCTCTTCCTGTTTACTGGATTCTGCGTGTTCACATGTGACCCTGACCTCTGCCTGGCTACTGGATTCTGCTTGTATACTTGTTGCCCTGACCTCTTCCTGGTCTCTGGACTCAGCTAGTCCTGCTGCCTCGTGCCTCTGGCTAACTGGAATCCTGATCCTGGCCTCCCTAATCTGGTGCCTCGTACCTCCTGGCATTTGGGTAACTTAATCTACTTGTTCCTGCATTTTGAACAGTATTTGCCATTTGAATCATTGCTTGGAACTTGTTGCTTCCATGGACTATTCCTGCCATTCATCACACCTGCTCATATTTGTGTATTGGAGTATACCTGTTGATTTTGCTACCTGAAATCTGCAGATTCCATGATCTGAATCCTTGTTCACATATTTTGCCTAAAGACACTTGGTTTTTCTACTTCTGTTGCTGCGTCCTGAATTCACTAGGAATCATAACACTAGTAATGTTCTTAGCTGATATTTGAAGTCCATATTCCTCCCCCATCCCATCTCTCCAGACGCAGGCGTAATAGAATTATACAAATCTGCATGGGTGTGTATGCGTGCACCCATTTTTAGGGCATATGCTGACAGATTTAACGCAAGATACACTACACAATCTAGCATAAATCCCACTTTTCGTCAGCCCCTATGTCTGTGAAAACATCAGTTTCTGCATTGTGTTTTAATAATTTCTATCCTCAAAAAAATTACAGATAGTTATTATACAGAAATTGAAAAGGCGACAAAATATACAGGCTTCTACATGAATCAAAGTTCATATAGTAATAATTTATAATTAATAATATAGTGCTTGATTAAACAAGAAATGTAAATGACAATTTTGTGCATATCATACACAAATTTGATCCGCGTATGTCCAAAACGCATGCACAACTAAATGCAGCAACGTTCTATTCATCTGTGTACATAAAGGGCACTTACTAGAGCTTGTGATTTCAAGGAGGGGACGGGGCAGGTGAAGGGGTGTTCATCCATAGTCAATGTACAGTAAGGGTGTACCAAACTCAAGTGCACACAGCCATCACGTCTGATTGGAGCTTTGGGCATCTCAAAGGTACTTGATTTTCTGCCATATTTCTTACTCCAGCTACACGGCCAGTCCAAGTCCTAAATACTATTGACGACAGTCACATATGCGTGCTGTAACATGTGTTTGCAGTCAGGAGCGTCCGTAAAAATGTATTTTATGTTCAGTTGACATTAATGGGGCCAAAAAAATCATCTGTCATCGTTGTAATGACAGATGATAATTAACGGGTCAAAACCCCGTTAATAAATATGCCCCTAAGTTAGCAGTGCATAGTGGCAATTAGAGAGTTATGTACGTACATCATGTGGAGTGCAGTTCAAGCAGTCATGGGTGCACGACAACCTCTATCATAACAGTCACTGAAGTTGGTTATAAGCTCATTCTTTTAGTTAACTTACACAGCCAATAGGTTGGCAGAACTGGATTATATGTACAGTATAATAAAAAATAGTTTTGGACAGTTGGTTCATTACTTTTACCTTGCATTGATTCCAGTGCCTTCAATCAGATCACTATTACTTGAAAATGAAAACCTGTCGCCAGAAGCTTCCTGTAAGACAATTTATAAATACACTGTGATAATTCTGCTATTAGATCCCATGACAAAAAGATGAGATGCGTAGTCAGTTTTAGTATAGTATACCTCCTAACCAGTGGTAGAACTATAGTTGTTGCTTGGGCTGTGGTGGCTATGGGGCATGTGGGTGAGGGGGATCCCCTGCGATCATGTGATCTGGCTATCACAGCAGACAGATCACATGATCGCAGGGGAATGATTCCTCCACCCCTGCGATCGCATTCTGGTGCCTGGCTATCACGGTGACAGCCAGGCTGAAGACATCAGCGCAGAGTAGCGGAGACCAGCGGACTGCAGGACAGCGGGCCCCCAGGTAAGTTTGTGTTGCGCTGTTGCTCATGGGGGGGGGGGTATGGGCCCTATGAGTTCTGATGGCGGCCCTGCCCGTTGTAGTCAGAAAGGCAGAGCAGGGGCTCAGAAGAATGGACCAGCATTGCCCCCTGTTAAATTTGGCTATGGAGCCTGGTGATGGAGTGTTACCCACTGGCGCCTTACCTAGCTAACAATTCTGGTTCCCACCTATAGATGGAGCACAATTATAATGATACATTTACTGTGATCCAGAACCTAACTTCATCCACTCCTATGTATGATACCGGAAGTTCAGTGAAGGAGAGGATGAATAGTATTATCAATAATCACACCATTCATCTTAAAGGATCACAGTGGCGTAGTGGTTAGCACGTCTACCTCACAGCACTGGGGTCATGAGTTCAATTCCCGACCATGGCCTTATCTGTGAGGAGTTTGTATGTTCTCCCTGTGTTTGCATGGGTTTCCTCCGGGTGTTCTGGTTTCCTCTCACACTCCAAAAACATACTAGTAGGTAAATTGGCTGCTATCTAAATTAACCCTAGTCTGTGTGTGTATGTTAGGGAATTTAGACTGTAAGCTCCAATGGGGCAGGGACTGATGTGAATGAGTTCTCTGTACAGCGCTGTGGAATTAGTGGCGCTATATAAATAACCGATGATGATGATGATGTCTCCTTCTGTACCTATCACCTATTTTGTACCTACCTCTCAATTTACCAAAGTACCAATTGGTATCCTCGACAGGCTAAACAAGAGAACATTAGGAGGCACAGAAACAAATTAAAGCCTTAGGTTTAAAAACTGTCAAGACACAAATGGAAGTTTTTATGGAATTGGGTGCACAAGAAAAAGGTGTCTTATCCCACAGTATAAAATTAAACAATTAATTGTGTAACCTGTACTATACACATGTGATTGGTTGCTATGGGTTACAATACCTTGTCCCCTGGTGCAATCTATGAGTTATATGCACAACTGTTTTGCAGTTGTTAAAATAGTATACAGTAAGTTAATAGCTATTGGTAGCCAAAGCCTTCTGCAGTCATGTATAAAAGCAAATTCTGTATATAATAACTATTATAAAAATTATCAAATACTAGAAATAGCAGTATTAGATTGGGGAGAAACACTATCGATGACAGATAGCTTTCTGCAGGTTTAATATTATGCCATAGACTGACAAGCGGCATGTAAAAGTGCTGCACAGTTGCCGTATACAACCCCTACTAGTTCACAGATAAAATGTAACTATAACTTTATTAAGTAACCTAAAATATTGAAATCTAACCAAACTTCCCACAACATATGAAGCCAAAATAAAAATAAACAGATTTTTGCTTTGCTCAGCATAAAAATATACAGTCCAAAGGATTAATCTCTTCCAGGTGTAAATGCCTAAACCAGGGGTTGATATCCATAGCTTATTTAAATTGGAGTGTTAGCTTAGCAACCACCTAATTTACAAAGCAGCACAAAATCTTGTGCGGGATGTGAATCTAGATTTCCGGCAAAGCACAGGGGTTAATGGAGCAAGATGGTGACATTTTCGGAGGGGCAGAAGTTTGATACCGGAGGAGTTGGGTGGAGTGAGGGTGCTCCTTGCTAAGTATAGAGAAGACACAACAGTGCTCCTAGTTTTTACGGGGAACAGTGTAAAGCAAGATTTAATTTTTAAGTTATTCAGATTCATTTTGTTCTTATTGAAATGAGGCAACGGGGTGGAGGGTGTGTATATTTAGGGGCATGTGTTGCTGTACCAGAGGATAAACAGTCTTTCTATACCTTTTCTGAGCCAATATAAATCCAGCAGAAATCTTTAACTGTGCATTTTGCATCTTCAATTTGCACTTTGGAGAAAAAGAAGATTTCTAGGCACAATTTGCCTAAGGTAAAAGGAAGCTTCAAATGCACAACAATACAGGCAGCCTTGATCCCTGCTTCCACTCATAATTAAAGTGAGCAATATTTTAGGAGGAGTTCTGAAGTGGTAGGAGGTCGCACTTTTCATGTAATGTTAACACTTGTGCACAGCATAATCTCTTGGTTTTCAGCCACGCCGTAAACCTAGACACTTCTAGTTTGCAGAATTGTCTGCCAAGAGTGTGGAATACCGCATGCACCTTGGACTGGGCAGACCATCTAGTGCACAGATGTGGCTGGAGTTTCATAAAACGTGTGTGCATTTTTGAGTTTCCAAGTATTGTAAACAGAAAAAAAATCACTTACATTATTGGCACACTAACCCTATATTTATACCAGTAGGAGAGCCGAAGAGGTGGGTGCTTGCACCTACCCTGTGTCCAAACCACAAATAGTTCAGACAAGGACACATCCCATTAGTGTGCCAAAAAACGGAACTGGTTCACACAAATTGTGACCAGTTTAGCAATGCTTATATAATTTTTATTTATAAAATAGGTTTTCTGTAAATTGTATGACAGTGTTTGCTACAAATAGCAGTTACACAGTTTACAGAGCATATGAAAAGTGTTCTAGTTCACGAAGATATTTGTAAATAATGTCTTAGTCGATTCTAAACATGAAAGGTTTTGACCCATCTTTTCATCTCTATCTTCTCCTGTCCCCTTGGTACATGAAAGAGGATGCAGTCAACATATTTTATTTATTATAATGCATGAAGTGTCTTAGACTGCCTGCAAATATCATATGAAATTAAGTGCATGCCAGAAGCCATGTTAAGAATTCAATGCATATGTTTGTTGTCACATCGTAGGTTGTCGAATGTGCTTTCATTTTATTTTTCCTTGAGTGTTTGATGTGTACGTGCTTTTATCCTTTATAGTGCAGTGGTCAATGACAAATAAAAATATAATTTTAAACACTATACGTGTGGTTATAGGTATGTGGGAATTTGGTTTAACTTTATTAGCAAATGACTTAATTCTATAGCTGTAGTAAATATATGGACATGTACGGCCTGGAGGGACAGAGACCTACTGAATGATATGAGCTATGTCCTCAAACTGCAACTCACCCAAAGAATATCTAGAACTGTAAGATAATACATTTAAAACATATGGCATGGGGCAGGCTGGGCTGGGGGGCAGGGGGGCATCTGCCCACCCGGGCTGGTCCAATATTGGGCCACCTTCGGCTGGGTCACTGGGCCACCTGCATATTTTTTCATTTAAAATAGCCTGAATGGAGTCTTGCCCCCCGGGCTAAAGTTTGCCAGCACTCCCCTGCATATGGCCACAAGTTAACTGTACATCACTGCTTTCTATAACTTACAATATGCTTTTACGTAAGGGATAGATTTATCAAACCATCTAAAAAAGAAAAGTGGAGGTGTTGCCCAAAGCAACCAATTAAAATTCTAGCTATCATTTTCTAGAATGTAATACATAAATGATAACTAGCATCTGATTAGTTGCTATGGGCAACATCTCCACTTCTCCTTTTTTTTCCAGAAATGGTGACCGTTGCCATATCTCTTCTCAAAATTCCTTTGGGGCGAGCATTCAGATACCTAAGGGCAGATTTATCAAAAAGCTCTATTGCCGGCAGAAATAAAGGTTTTATAGGTGTAACTTTAATAACTAGACCCTTTAATCTTAAAATACTTACATTCAAACCAATATAAGGTATGTTTTAGAAATCTTTTTTCTGTCTAACGTTAAAGTGATCACATGACTAAGACAGGTCTATTTATAGGTAATTTGTTGGTAGTTCCTCTTAAGATCAAAAGTTTCCACCCCTCGACTCTCTTTAGGTACCCACTCCCACCCTCATCTGGTTTTCTTTTGTATTGGCCTACTTTTTGATTGGGGGTTTGCCATCTGTTGTTATTTTTGCTTGCTTGTACTAGAAAAAATCTCAAAAACAATTATTGTATGTGTGGCAAAAAGGACAGTTTTCCACGGGCCATAAAGGGAGAGACTTATAATTTCTCTGACAGTCTGCAGGCTCATGCTGCAGACATGGTTACATCGCCACACTTCTCTACACACAGAACACAGGTTCACAGGTGGAGCACATGGGTGTGGTTAATTAAGGGTTTAGCCAGGTAGTGCTGGGGAGGAAGCTTAAATAGCTGGGTTTGTGTTGTGAGCCGGGCGACCAACGCCAGTCGGTGGCCAGTGACCGGTGAGGGGACTGTGTATCTAACTAGCAGCAGGTTTGCATGGAATTCTATATACTTTTGTTGTTTTGTATGCTGGAACTACATGAGTTACTGTCTGTACTATAATGACACTCCTGAACAAAACTACAACAAAGTGGTTCAGCAAACCTGTGTTCGCATCATTTGCTTGGCGTGCTTTTCACATATGGTAAAATAAATACAGTATTCTACCATCATCCATACTTCTTAACTGTCCCGATTTCGGGGCAATAGTCCCGATTTTAAAACTCTGTCTTGCTGTCCTACCCGGGGACATGTTTGTCTGTGGGTGGGAATGTTGTGAGGTATCTTCCTTCACAGCAGCATTGCATAGAAGAGCAGCGGTGAACATGCACATCGCACAAGGTTCTGCGGTGTTTGTAGGGAAAGGGAGAAATCTAATGTGCAGCCTAGTGCTTTATAGTGCAATGCAGCTCTCTGTGGGCGTGGTCAGATCTCCATTGTGACATGACCTCACCCCCATCGTGACCACGCTCGCTGTCCTGATGTCGGGTACCCCAATGTTGGGAGGTATACCATTATCCACAGAGGGGTAAGTTACCCCACCTAATTTATACATCCACAAATTTCCTTATCCCTTCATTGCCATTGTATTTCACTTTATTAGTAGTGTGGTACTCAGTTTTCTGTCTTATTCATCAGCAGTTGCCAGGTCCATGCGAATTAGTTATAAAGTATCTCTGTTAGTATTACCCCCTGGGACCCTATTGTGAATACTTTGCAATCTGGAGTCTTCAGCACTGCGCATTGGCAGGCAACAACGTCTGTGTTTTAGCTGAGCCCACTGTTTGTGGTGTTCACTGGAGTTGGGGTGAGATATGTAGCTAGCAATTGTGGGGAAAAGTAATGTTCTTCCTTGGGATGCCGCCAACCCCAGTATACATAACAAATAGCAGTTATTACTGGAACATGGAGACGGTTCACTGCCATGTCCAGTATACACACATCTAGCAGGGAAGTAGAGGGGGCAGATGAGAACCCCAGAATGACAAGTTTAAGCAGTTAGAAAGTAAACAGGGGGAATCGCCAACCACCTGAGGGCCCTGGGCTGCTAATAAGGTTGCTCATATGTCAAATTGTGCCCCACTAACCTTGTAGTGAATGGAGAGAGGTGCAGTAAAAAAGTAAAAACATAAAATTTATAAATAAAAGAAAAAATAAAGTAATGGAAAAAGAAAAAAAAACAGACATATAAATGCCTAAGTGCAAATCCATCCCCAAGATAAATATATGGCTTTGCACATTAATCTTAGCACTGGATATGGCTCTGCATATTAATCTTGGCAACTATTATGGCTCTGCACATTAGTATTGACACCATGTATGTCTCTGCCTTTTAGACTTAGCACCAGATATTACTGTAAACATTGCATTTTGAAACATATATGCCTCGGCACATTTGGCACCAAATGTCTGGCACTAGAAATTGTTCTGCACATTAGTCTTGTGGATGGATATGTCTCTGCACATTAGAATTCACACCAATTATGGCTCAGCGCATTCGTTTTGGCACAAGCTATGTCTCTGCACATTAGCCTTGGTAACAGATATGGCTTGGTGCAGAAGCCTTGGCGCCAGATATGGCTCTGCATATTAAACTTGGCACCAGGTACAGCTCCCTTCAGAGTCTGCCCTGCTAGCTGTTTACTGAATCAGAACTGAACTCACAAGCTGCAAACAGATTAGGGGTGGGGGGCTTACACAATGAATTAAGGGACAAAGTGGGTTCCATTACTTATCAGCAGCTGCTTCTGAGATGTGAGAGTGGGGCGGAGGGGGATTCCTCTGCACTTAATTAAGGGGTGCAGTAGAGGGTCCCCTTGTAGGCAGCGCATCCACCTTCACTCCCAAGATGAGGGTGCCCCTTGGCTGCCGCTATTTGCTCCAGTCCCAACCCCCCAGGTGCGCATCTTCCCGAGAAAAAGGTGCCCGGGTCCCAGACAGAGAGACGGGACAAGGCAGAATTGCTCCCTGCAGTGTCACTGACGTAATTAATGATTTCACAATACTGTCAATGGGGAAAAACCTAAAGAAGCCAGCAATAAGAGCAGATAAACAGAGAGGTAGGTAAACTACTGCAGAGAGTTAGATTGACCCAGGGATGGAGGGTGATTGGAGAGAATGGGAGGGGAGGCAAATATTGGGTAGAGGATAATTTAAAAATGGGGGGTGGGGTGATATATATGGGAGGTGGGGTGAAATATATACATATATTAGGGATGTGCACCGGCGACTTTTGAGGTCTCGTGTTTTGTGTTTTGGATCCGGATTTTCGTTATTTTTGAGGTTCGGATTTGTCTCGCAAAACACTTGACGAAAGGTCTCGGTTCGGATTTAAGGTTTTGGATTCGGATTTTTTTGCAAAAAAACATAAAAAGTTTAAAAATCAAGTTTTTGGGCTTATTTTCACTCCTAGGCTATTATTAACCTCAATAACATTCAATAACAAGCATTTCCACTAATTTACAGTGTATTCTGTAAATACACCTCACAATATAGTTATTAGTCCAAAACGTTGCAACAAGGTATCTTTCTGGACTGCGTAGAGGAGTGGGTCACCACAATATATATTAAAAATGCTGAACTTTTATGAATCGCACCAATAAATGTACCTGGACTGCGTAGAGGAGTGGGTCACCACAATATCTTAAAAACCCTGAACTTTTATGAATCGCACCAATAAATGTACCTGGACTGCCTAGAGGAGTGGGTCACCACAATATATATTAAAAACCCTGAACTTTTATGATTCGCACCAATAATTGTACCTGGACTGCGTAGAGGAGTGGGTCACCACAATATCTTAAAAACCCAGAACTTTTATGAATCGCACCAATAAATGTACCTGGACTGCGTAGAGGAGTGGGTCACCACAATATATATTAAAAATGCTGAACTTTTATGAATCGCACCAATAAATGTACCTGGACTGCGTAGAGGAGTGGGTCACCACAATATATATTAAAAACCCTGAACTTTTATGAATCGCACCAATAAATGTACCTGGACTGCGTAGAGGAGTGGGTCACCACAATATATATTAAAAACCCTGAACTTTTATGATTCGCACCAATAAATGTACCTGGACTGCGTAGAGGAGTGGGTCACCACAATATATTAAAAACCCTGAACTTTTATGAATCGCACCAATAAATGTACCTGGACTGCGTAGAGGAGTGGGTCACCACAATATATATTAAAAATGCTGAACTTTTATGAATCGCACCAATAAATGTACCTGGACTGCGTAGAGGAGTGGGTCACCACAATATCTTAAAAACCCTGAACTTTTATGAATCGCACCAATAAATGTACCTGGACTGCCTAGAGGAGTGGGTCACCACAATATATATTAAAAACCCTGAACTTTTATGAATCGCACCAATAAATGTACCTGGACTGCGTAGAGGAGTGGGTCACCACAATATATATTAAAAATGCTGAACTTTTATGAATCGCACCAATAAATGTACCTGGACTGCGTAGAGGAGTGGGTCACCACAATATATATTAAAAACCCTGAACTTTTATGAATCGCACCAATAAATGTACCTGGACTGCGTAGAGGAGTGGGTCACCACAATATATATTAAAAACCCTGAACTTTTATGATTCGCACCAATAAATGTACCTGGACTGCGTAGAGGAGTGGGTCACCACAATATATTAAAAACCCTGAACTTTTATGAATCGCACCAATAAATGTACCTGGACTGCGTAGAGGAGTGGGTCACCACAATATATATTAAAAATGCTGAACTTTTATGAATCGCACCAATAAATGTACCTGGACTGCGTAGAGGAGTGGGTCACCACAATATCTTAAAAACCCTGAACTTTTATGAATCGCACCAATAAATGTACCTGGACTGCCTAGAGGAGTGGGTCACCACAATATATATTAAAAACCCTGAACTTTTATGATTCGCACCAATAATTGTACCTGGACTGCGTAGAGGAGTGGGTCACCACAATATCTTAAAAACCCAGAACTTTTATGAATCGCACCAATAAATGTACCTGGACTGCGTAGAGGAGTGGGTCACCACAATATATATTAAAAATGCTGAACTTTTATGAATCGCACCAATAAATGTACCTGGACTGCGTAGAGGAGTGGGTCACCACAATATATATTAAAAACCCTGAACTTTTATGAATCGCACCAATAAATGTACCTGGACTGCGTAGAGGAGTGGGTCACCACAATATATATTAAAAACCCTGAACTTTTATGATTCGCACCAATAAATGTACCTGGACTGCGTAGAGGAGTGGGTCACCACAATATATTAAAAACCCTGAACTTTTATGAATCGCACCAATAAATGTACCTGGACTGCGTAGAGGAGTGGGTCACCACAATATATATTAAAAACCCTGAACTTTTATGAATCGCACCAATAAATGTACCTGGACTGCGTAGAGGAGTGGGTCACCACAATATCTTAAAAACCCTGAACTTTTATGAATCGCACCAATAAATGTACCTGGACTGCGTAGAGGAGTGGGCACTGGGCACCACAATAAAATATATAAAAAACCTTCAACAGATCTGCATTACACTACACATACGGCTGCTCCTCCATCCTCTCCATCATATACATGTTGGAGTTTTAGCGTGTGACAACCTCTTGTTTTTGATAATGTCAGTGCATTTTGAATATTTTTCAATTTGCCCCACACCACTGAATGTACTTTATCTATGATACGCATCTATCTATCTATCTTGACTGCGTAGTGTGGTGGCCCCGGTACCCAATTTGATACCGGGGCCACAATACCTCCTCCAAACATGGTACAGACAATTCGTCATTGAGATCCCAGACAGACAGGGTCAAAGTGTTATTGTTTGACTTTGTAAACCCAAAAAACTGTCCCTGTTGCACATAGTCGTGCAATGAAGACTGACTTTTTCATTTAAGGGCACGATCTTTCAAGTGTAGTGTTTGTAAGTCTAAGTCATATTATACTTTTGGTAAAATTGGTTTATTTTGTTCCTCTTTATGGTAATTAGTAATAGAATTAAAGTATGAAATAGAATTAAAGTATGAAATAGAATTAAAGTATGAAATAGAGTGGTATATAGAGTTGTAGTGTGGTATAGATAGAGTGGTCCACACAATATAATAATAATAAAACCCTCAACTGGTCTGAATTCCACCAAACAAGTATCTGGACTGCATAGTGGGGTGGCCCCGGTACACAATTTGGTACCGAGGCCACAATATAATTAAAAAATTCAGCACCAACTGTCACCGTTGTTTAATATCTGATACACCTAAATATGGACTGCACAGTGGAGTGGCCCCGGTAGTAAATTTGGTGCCGGGGCCACAATACCTCCTCCAACTTCCAAGTGTAGTGTTTATAAAGACAGACAGCGTCGAAGTGTTATTAGTTGACTTTCTTAACCCTAAAATTGTCCCTGTTGCAAATATTCGTGCAATGGACAGTTACTTTTTTATTGATTTTTACTTTTTTTTATTTTTTAAAAACTTGGGAATAATGGGGAAATAACTATGCCCTTAGAAGCACAGAGCACAGGACACAGCACCACTGGACTGAACAGGACACGGCACAGGACCCAGCAGCACTACGGACCTCAGCAGGACAGAGCACAGGACACAGCACCACTGGACTGATATTGCAGAATGTGTGAACTTTGTAATATTGCAGTACCAATGGACTTATACTGCTGGATTGGTTTTGCAAATTTGGTTATAATTATTATATATTTTGTTTTTTTTTTTAAATTTTTATTTTTTTTTACTTTTTTTTTATTTTTTAAAAACTTGGGAATAATGGGGAAATAACTATGCTCTTAGAAGCACAGAGCACAGGACACAGCACCACTGGACTGAACAGGACACGGCACAGGACCCAGCAGCACTACGGAACTCAGCAGGACAGAGCACAGGACACAGCACCACTGGACTGATACTGCAGAATGTGTAAACTTTGTAATATTGCAGTACCACTGGACTTTTACTGCTGAATGTGTGAACTTGGTAATATTACAGTACCAATGGGCTTATACTGCAGGATTGGTTGTGCAAATTTTGTGATAATTAAAAAAAATTAAAGTAGTTTTTGGTATTTTTTAAAAAAACTTTTTTTTATTTTTTTAAACACAGGGGAATATTGGGGAAATAACTATGCCCTTAGAAGCACAGAGCACAGGACACAGCACCACTGGACTGAACAGGACACAGCACAGGACCCAGCAGCACCACTGACCTCAGAAGGACAGAGCACAGCACACAGCACCACTGGACTGATACTGCAGAACACAGCACAGCACAGCACAGCACAGCACAGCACAGCACAGAACTAAACAGCACAGAACTAAACAGCACAGAGGACCACCTAACACACCCTCCCTCTACCCTGATCAATGCCCGAGTGAAGATGGCGGCGACTAGCGGGGAATTTATAGGATCCGAGTATCGCGAGATCCGACAACGGGATTATGAGTCAGAGCCTCAGTTTCACATTTGAATTTGGCGCCAATACCCGGATCTGTCTCGGATCCGACTCGGATCCGCAACGTTCGGGTGGGCTCGGATTTCATAAATCCGAGTGCGCTCATCCCTAACATATATATATAAAATTGTTCCATGTTAACACCTTACATGCATTGATGTATAAGACATAGCATACCTCTGTGCAATCTGGTGTTCTGAAAAAGAATGTCTCTTCATATGGCGTGATTGGGATATCGTCTTCATCTTCAGATTGCTCTGCATCCATCATATAAAATAAACAGTCAAACTTATAATGCAATTCACATGCTTGTATTAAAGTTGAACCATGCAAAAATGTATGTTTTAACAGATAGACAGTAACTCTGGGTAGAACTATAAGCGCACAATAAACATTACCATTGCAGTTTAACACACCTCATTGAGAAACAATAACAATAACAGGAAATAAAAAGTATTATGAGATGATATCATAAAAAAATCCAACCAGGCCTTCAATAAAAACCACATTAGTCATCACTTTCACAATACAATATTAATCCCATGCAACACGTAATGAGGGTTGTACAGGTCCATGCATACACATGTTCACATAGTCCATCTGAACCTAAAGTATAAATATTACCACTAAGCAAGCCATGGGCATTTGGCCCACTTCTATTCATCTTTACTTTTTTTTTTTTCTACGAAAATGCTTCTCGTTTGACACTTATACTTGTTCCACTGAACTTCATATATAAAAGGGACTTTGGGGCTTTAAATTGTGCCTTGTTTGGTAATTGCAATTACATAGAGCAATGGACTATATTTTTACCTCCTCAAGGAAGCGGTTTTTTTAGGCAATGTTGCATGGCTAAAGGCGGCTGTATTATCCAGCAAAAATAATATTCCATCATATATGCAAATCTAGTAATCTAGGTTACTTTATTAGGAGTGGGTGGTCCCTGGTACTACCAGTTAGTGGGGGCATGTTTGGACATTTGAGTGGCATATGAGGGTAAATAGGTGCGTTTTAGAGTACATGTTGGATGTGAGAGAATGTGGGTGTCTCAAGGCATGTGGGGACATTTTATGGCAAGTGGGGCATCTGAAGGGCATGTGTGGCATTTTGGAAAGCGTGATTTTGGTGTGTGGAGGCCATTTTGGATCAATTAAGGATAATGTGTGACCCTTTTGAAAGTTGGAGGGTTGCACAGACAGTTCTTGATGTGTATCAGTGTCCCCATTGCTGGTCCAGTGTATGGAGTTTTGTGGAGCAAGTGCCAATATAAGATTTTATTTTGTGTTGCAAGATTAATAAAAATTTAGGTAAAGAGACGAAGAGTGAAAATATTTTAGGTGCATTATTTTATTTCATGTTGGCACCAGCTCAGAGCCTGTGGAGATTGGGCCTCGACTTTTTTCTTTCTTTTTTAATAGAGTGCATTTTGCATCTTCTAGTTTCACTTCAGCAAAGACACAGATATACAAGAGAACAAAAATGCACATGTATTGAAGACAGGCCTGATGCCTCCTTACACTCATAATTATTTTAAGCTATGAATGAAGAAGTATTTTAGTAGAAAAACTAGAATGATTATTTTAATGAAAGGGTTTGTTCTAAAGTGGCAGAAGTTTGGACTTTAGGTGGTGTGTACAGTTTTGCACAGTGCACTGCTGATTTTTCCACCTGCCCACAAACCTAGACACACATTTAGGTCCTGAGTCATTAAGTAAAGTAAGGCATAAAAAGGAGTAAATGTTCTCCGGGACAAACCATGTTACAATGCAAGGGGTGCAAATTAGTTTATTATTTTGCACATAAGATAAATACTGGCTGTTTTTTTACCTAGCACACAAATACCATACTTGCCCACTTTCATCAAGTTCTGTCCGGGAGAGGGCCCCGTCCCCGTGTAGAAAATACCATTTTGTTGCGGGGCGGGGCCAAAATGACGCGATTCACCGTGAATCGCATCATTTTGGGATGTGGGAGAGTTGCTTGCTCTCCCTGGAGTCCGTGAGACCGACCCGAATTTCGTGAGTCTCCCGGACATTCCGGTAGGGTTGGCAAGTATGCAAATACGTGATAACTTTATTTTTACACTGAAATTTAAAGTTGATCTAGGACATGCCCTACCCCAACTATAAATCTGCCATCACATTTTAAATTTACCTCCCCCTCCAATGGAACATGGTTTTACCCAGGTGCAAAGTTACTTCTTTTTGATGCTTTGCTCTCCTTAATGACTCAGGCCCCTAGTATGCGGTGGTATACATCTTGACATGCTCTGGAAGTCCAGATAGGCTGTCTAGTGAGAAACCTCTTTGCAGTGAGCATCCTGTGCATGGGATAAATTATCTCTACTGTCTGATGTAAGATCCAGTTAAACGTGAATTTATAAAGTTCAGTGTACATGGATAGATTGGCCTACTGAATGTTATGTTAGACCAATATTTTCTATTTTCCCCACTTTAGGTTAATATTGTTTAATGTACATGGTCCCCAATTAAATTTGTTTACAGCGGCAGTTGTACTTTTTGGTGACACTTCTGTGCAAACTGTCTGTTTATTGTACCCTGGATAACACAGATATGCTGTTTTGAAGGTTTCAAAAATGTATCCATTTCCATACAGCATAACAGGTATTTATTGACATATAATCATCATCATCACTAAAGCATTTATGGATTTTATATTTGTATTATTTAATTCCATTACATTACATTGTGTGTTGTGTTGTTGCTGGGTGTTGAATTTGATGATCTTTTGGGACCTCTTGTGGCTTCTGGTATGTAGTGCAATAAGATTGTCTATAGTCAGTTCCCTAAAACACTATAACCCATATAATATATAACACATAACCCATTGCTGATTGCAGGTTATAGGTACTTGGTACATATTGATTTGTTTAACAAGATCATAACTCTTTATCATGTTTGTCTTGTCACTCTTACGGTACAATGTACATGGATATTGCAGACAAAGGCTTGTGTATTGTAAGAAGAGTTTAAACAATAACAAATTTTATGCTCTATTTCCTTAAATATCTACGACTACAACATGTCTAAAATAGGATTCCAAAGAGAACAAAAAACAAATATACTGTAGTTTGTTTTGCTGTGGAAGAAGGACTTACGGTTTTGTAAGTTGCAGGTAGAATTTCCTTTGGGATAAGAATCCATTGTACTAATTTCTTGGGCGTAGCTAGAACATAGGAAGTAAATATAACTTTATTATGTGATATATTACTTTATAGCTATTATACTAATACTTTACAGTTAATAATAATAATTAATAATTATCTATTTAATTTAATTCTTCATTTTAACAAAGATGACTAATGCAATAAATGAACATATCAAGAGATGAACAAACCTAATCTGCCGGTTTTGTGGAAAGAAGAACAGTTTGGTATAATTTTTGTAAAGATCTAACTCTTTAGAAAGCTTGTAAAATGACATGGTACATTCTATAATGTGGAAAAGAAAAATATGAGTCATAAAAGAAATTGGTTTAAGCAGATCTGAATTTACAGCAGAAAACTGCAATATGGTTTTAGATTTGTTTAGCTGTTTAGAAGAATTCAGTAACAATTGGGGTAGCGTAATTAGCAATCCATAGACATATGATAATCTATGCAGATTTCCCTACTTATTTGCAATTCTTAATATTTAAAGGGGGAACTGCAATATTCAATGTCCTAAACAGACATTGGCATGCAAAGCATTCTTTTTTTGTATTATGAACCTAGGAATGTGTTCACTTCTTAGGTAAGTGCTTCCTACTACTATATATTTATGTATAGGATAATGTTTCCTTTACTGTAAATTTATAGGCTATAATTACTCACTGAAGAACACAGGATTTTCAAGACCATGTAAAGGCTGTGTGCTTTTTTGCAGGTTGAGGGAATCCAAGGTGACCTCAAAGGAGAGGGGGTGGGTTATTTCTTATAAAACAGTTTTCTTAACAAACACTGAAATGATGATTTCATAAACTACCACATATAAGTAAAGCCACCAGGACTCATTGTTTATTCAGATATTATTTATAACACAGTTTGCATATATAAATATTTATCTTGTCTATTATAATACAATATATTTCACCTTTTGAAGGACGTATCGGTGGCAGAAGCGGGTAAGTCTGGGACTGGTCTATTTCTGAGTATGAATGATCTTGAAGGGACTTTCTTTATTTCTGTTTTCCGATTATGATCATTATTAGTTTCTCCATATAAATCATTTTCAACCATGGGTCCTTGAAATTCAAAAAAATTGGAATTCCCAGAGTTCAAATGTTCTCTATTATCCAGTAATATATCATCGCAATCTTCAGAGTCTTCAGCAGAGTTTTCCAGGTCAACATATTTAACCTGCATGGACACATTATCATCTGTTTTGTCTAATGTCAAACAATCCACTGTTGAACAAATGTTCATTTTGCTAGATTCCTGTGAAAGACTATGAGATTTCTTTCCAGGCATTGTAGTATCGTCATCATTATTTAATAAGATGCTTTTACTTGTGCTTAGTATTTCAGTAGTAGAACGCTCAGGAATCCAGCATTCTATCTCCAGTAATTCCTGTATCTTCCTGAGAATTCTCTTCCTATGTCCAGTGAGTGATATACCCATTTCTTGTAGTGTCTCATGATTTAATTTTGCACAATCTGAAACAGTGATATAGCCTAATTTTTGGAAGAGTGAGTGATAAATATCTAAATGAATATCGGTTAGCATCTGTCCAATGTCATATTCCATTTGACTGTATGAGGTCATTATGAAATTCTGAAAGTTGCATAAATCATCATTGGGGAAATAACAGACACAGTGATTAAACCAAACCGGAGACTTTTCATGTGAGATCGAAATACCTGGAAAAAAAGAAAGAAAGTGCTTTTTAAGAACTGTATAAAGTTTTTTAATTAAAAACTGTGGAAAAACAGTATTGGTCATTGTAACTGAAAACACTCCTAGAGAGGATAGTACAGCTATTTCTTCTTTAGAATTAATTGAGAAACTCAGATGAGATTCTTGGGACAGAGTTGCACTATAGCTCTGTGTAGCTGCTGTAAACCTACCTTATAATTGAGGTTTCAACTATGTATTAAATCAAGGTATATGGCAACTTTTGCAATGAAGAGGCTTTGTTTGTTTGTTATATAATTTTCTATCATGTAGGTGTAATGTAAGTACGGTGGTGAAGTGGTTAGCACTTCTGCCTCATAGAGCTGGGGTCATGAATTCAATTCCTGACCATGGTTTTATCTGTGTGGAGCTTGCATGTTTTCGCTGTGTTTGCGTGGGTTTCCTCCAGGTGCTCTCCACTCCAAAAATATACTAGTAGGTTAATTGGTTGCTATCAAAAATTGACCCTAAGCTCCAATGGGGAAGATACTGATGTGAATAAGTTCTCTGTACAGCGCTGCGGAATCAGTGGCGCTATATAAATAAATGATGATGATGATATTATAACTTAAACTCCTGCTTTCAAATGTCTTAGGCTGAATATGAAATGTGTGGACTGTTATTCATTACCGTGTGCATTTTAAATGCACAGAAATAATAAACAGTGTTTGAATAAAATACTTTTTTTTTTATAAGCAACAACCCTCCACTAAAAATAGCGCAGTGTCTTCTTAGAACAGAAAATATTCATATTGTCAGAGCAAGTTTATAGAAAACAGCATTATTCTCTGAGCCAATCACTTGGTGAAACCATCTATCTATGTCTTTTGTTAATGATCTACAAAGATCAAAACAGGCGTCTGCAAGTTGGATTCATTGGCCAAATCCACTCTAGCAAACTAGTGGTTCTGGAAATATCTGAACATCTTTACACAGGAACCCTAGGCTTAGGCCTTCACTATTTGGTTTTGTGTGTAAATATAGTTTGTTTGTTTTTTAAACTAGTTGGTCCATGAACTCCACCTCATTATAACTCTAGTGAGTGTACTGCTGGCACATTTTATAATTAACTGGTTTAAATTCACTTTAATCTATATCGATGCTAGAACCTTTTTGTTCTGGATGCAGGAGTGCCCAATATAGACTTGTAAGTAGGGATTTGCATATATTCTACAGAGTTGCTTGTGTAAGGCTTAATCATACACTGTTTTGGGTTGGAAAACCCTTCTGTTATAAGAAGGAATTTAAGGTCTTACTGCCAATTAGTTTTTTTTATAATTTGCCAACTGATAAATGCATGACTGGCAAATAATTATATCAATTTTCTGCGGTTATGGTTAAAAATTACATTTAATTGTTCTAGTTTCTTTGAAGCACTCTGTGTTTATTGTTTTTCTTAGTGCTTTACTAATTTTTCAACAAAGTAAAAAGAAAAAAGTAATAAAGTTAAAATAATGAACAAAAGTATTTGCCTGCCTGACAAGTTCTTACATAATGAATAGAGAAGCAGCGGGAATGTAAGGGGTGGAACTGCTAACTTAAAACCTCACCTGACATTTCTAACTCACAAGTAGATAGTCTACAATAAACTTTAAAATATGCTTCTTTTTCCACCAGATAATGGCAGAAAATGTAATCACAATAACTTACAAAACATTGTATTATGGAGCACGTTGTATTATCCCTTTTAAATTCTATGTATAAGAACACAAACACGTACTATTTAAGCTAAATATGCTCTCTTTCAAGACTTAGCTTTTAACCCTAAACATCAAGTTCTAAAAGCCACCAATGTGCAGTAATTATAATATGAGTCAGGAAATGATACTGACAAAGGGGTTAAGGGACTAAGATCCTCGCTTGAAGCATAAAGTGTTTGTCACCTTGTTGACAGAGAATTGAAGAATATTTTCTAGGTTACTAACATAGATCTAGTAATTGTGGACTATAAATATTCATGGCAGCAATGTAGAAAAGCTAATGAACAGCTAGATAATTGGAGCCTTCCTTATTAAGGCGTCCAATTAAAGTCTCTAACATCACCACAAAAGCTTTTACAGTGCTAAATGTGCTGTTTACCACCTGGTTTGAACTTTTTACAAGCGATGATCTTTTTTGCATCAACATCAATACGCAATATAAAACAACATCAAATTAAGCATCAGGAAAAAGTGTGATAGTTTATGATCATCAAATAGAATAAAAGTTACAATAATGTTGCTATTTAAATAATAAATATATATAATAATTTATTGTTTAAGGTTGATTAATTGATTGTTTATAGTATATTTTATATATTGGTGTATAAGAAAACAGCATAATTTTGATTTCAAAAGATCCTATATCGCATCAAGACTAGTGGTAGAAGTGGAGTGTATACGGTGGAATGCCACACTGCCCCTTCTCATACTGCCTTCATTGTAACACTATCACATTCCATTCACTTACATTATATATACAGTGGTAGAAGTGGGAGTGTATACGGTGGTATGTCATACTGACACTTCTCCTACTGCTATCATTGTAACACTATCACATTCCATTCACTTACATTATATATACAGTGGCCTAAGTGGACTGGTATACAGTGGTATGCCATACTGCCACCTCTCCTACTGCCATCATTGTAACACTATCACATTCCATTCACTTACATTATATATACAGTGGTAGAAGTGGGGTGTATACAGTGGTATGCCATACCGACACTTCTCATACTGCCTTCATTGTAACACTATCACATTCCATTCACTTACATTATATATACAGTGGTAGAAGTGGGGGGGTATACGGTGGTATGCCATACCGACACTTCTCATACTGCCTTCATTGTAACGCTATCACATTCCATTCACTTACATTATATATACAGTGGTAGAAGTGGAAAGTATACGGTGGTATGTCATACTGACACTTCTCCTACTGCCATCATTGTAACACTATCACATTCCATTCACTTACATTATATATACAGTGGTAGAAGTGGAAAGTATACGGTGGTATGTCATACTGCCCCTTCTCATACTGCCTTCATTGTAACGCTATCACATTCTATTCACTTACATTATATATACAGTGGTAGAAGTGAGGTGTCTACAGTGGTATGTCATACTGACACTTCTCATACTGCCTTCATTGTAACGCTATCACATTCCATTCACTTACATTATATATACAGTGGTAGAAGTGGGGGGGTATACGGTGGTATGCCATACCGACACTTCTCATACTGCCATCATTGTAACACTATCACATTCCATTCACTTACATTATATATACAGTGGAAGAAGTGAGGTGTATACAGTGGTATGTCATACTGACACTTCTCATACTGCCTTCATTGTAACACTATCACATTCCATTCACTTACATTATATATACAGTGGTAGAAGTGGGGGTGTATACAGTGGTATGTCATACTGACACTTCTCATACTGCCTTCATTGTAACACTATCACATTCCATTCACTTACATTATATATATAGTGGTAGAAGTGGGGGGTATACAGTGGTATGTCATACCGACACTTCTCATACTGTCTTCATTGTAGCTTCTCCCTCTAGCTCCTGGGAGGAAGTGTGGTTACTGCTTGTCTGATGTCTGGTGCAAGCCCAGGGCTGGGCCACCCTGGGTGGGGAAACTCCCCAGGCAAGCCCCAGGCCTCTGGGCCTGTCCTGGGAGAAAACTCCTAGGCCCAAACAGCTGCGCTTTCAAAATCTCAAGTTATTTCTCAGCCAGGTAATGTGGTGAATGTTACCAGTACAAGTGCAGTGGTTGTGGAAAAAGGAAAAGATGAAGAAAAGAAAGAGAATGTGACACAGAAAGTGTAATTACTAAATAAGACAAAGGATTGGAATGTCAAACTAGCAGCAAACAAATGCAACAGCCTCAAACAAAGGGAATGAAGCAGCCTCAAGAAGAAATACAACAAATTCAGGATAAATCAAAAGATAAGTACACAACAAAAACTGCAAAAAGCACAGGAGGGTAAAGTGCAGCAAGCTCACCTGGTGTGCAAATGGCCCCTCCCCAACACAGAAGAACATCTCTGGAAACACAGACTATGCAAGAAAACCTGCAACAGCAAGTACTTGTAACCAGCCTGGTGCACCCAGGTCGCACTAGATCCCAGTTAGGTGGAGGTGATCTTGGGAACACTAATAATGTGACAAAGCTTGTGTCAGTGGACCCCACTAAACTGCAATCTGCAGAGAAGCCCTTGGTGCCAGTAAAGCAAAGTGCTGGTAAAGCTGCAGCTACAACACACCCAGGATCCAGGCTGCAAGCTGGAGATTCTAACAATACAGGAGCAGCAGTGATGGCAGTTACAACTTGCAAAACTCATCAGACTTGTATACCTGTCACTGAGAGACATGTGGCAGGAAAGAGCAGTAATATAGGAAAAATGGACATTACTAAGGGAAGACATTCTCCAAGGCCAGAAACATCAAAGGGGCTGAGTGGTTTTAAACAGTCAGGAGAAATCTCAAGGCAGACTCAGAGTCTTAAAGGGGCAGAGCGTATACCTGAGCTACACCTAAAAGATAAAATCCCTGCACTTGTAAAGAGAATGGAGGCTTTAGAGAAAACAAAGCTGACAATACAAAAGCAGATTGTATATGTTTATAAACTAAAAGCTGCAAATCCAAGCAAACAAGCTTTATATGATGGTAAACTCAATTCATTAAATAAAGACCATGCAATTCTTGTAAGAGACATTGATTCTGTCTTAAAGCATTTGGGACCTGTTGGAGAAGTATATAAAAATCAGGAGCGTTTTGTTGCATATAAGGAGGTGTCAAACTACAGACAGAAAATGGAGCCAGAGTCCAGGTCTTCATGTGAATCTGAGTCTGAAGACCTCCCCGATGGTGCGGAGCTGCTACAGAAAAGACCAGTGTTGCAGGAAGCCAGTTTTTCCTTTATGGAAGGAGACTTATACAAGAAGGGACAGACAGCAGTGGCAAAGCAGCAGAGAGAAAGTGCAGGTCAAGTACAAACACCTCCAGTCCCTGGGGGACATTGTTAAACAACAATTGAGTGGAGATGTCAGCACACCTCAGGAAAGTGGATCCCAGCAGAGAGATGCAACCAGTGGGACTCAGGAAAGAGGAGAAATACATGAGCATTGTATACACGAGACTCCTAGCATACATAGTGATAGTGCTGAAAGTATTGTGGACAATAATTTTGTTGCTACTGATGAGAATATACAGATGATAATTTACAAGAGGTGGTAGTAAATGAGGGTGAGGAAGGTTTACAATCAATATGGGATGTTGAAGCCTCTACAATTGTAGAACAATCAGTGGAGCAATCAGGGGATCAGAATACTGAGATAGATGAGATGGAATTTTCAGTAGAGAATACTACACTAGATTTCCCCCCTTTATCTGGAGTGGGACAGTCTCAGATGTCAGCAGATATACCCACAACAGTAAATGGTCAATCTGCACTGGATCATACACAGAATAGTACACAAGGAAATAATACAAATAGTGGATCTGGTCAGGTTCCTCCTAGGAATGCATGGAGCCGCAGGGCACCATCATTTTGTTCTAATACAAACTATACAGGTCAGGCTTTTAGGAGGAGGAATGTGGTCAGAGTCAGGAACAAAGGTACTAGAGATGAGTTGCCAGACAGAAGATATGTCATATGAGAGTCATTGTGTCACCAAATGGGATTTGTACCAGCAAACATATTGGCAGTAATAACCCTACCTGATAGACAGGGGTATGATGTGAGTTTTAAACTTATGTCTGATCTGGACAGATTCTGGGCAAATTTCAGCAAGTTTAGGGATGCAGAAGGTTGGAATAAGTTTAGTTTTATTTCAATCTCCAAGCCAGACACAGTCAATGTAACAATATTTTTTTGGAATGAAGCAGTGCCTCCCCAGGACATTGTGATCTGGCTCAGGAGGCATTGTGATCTAGTGTCAGACCTGACAAAGAATAAAGATACTGATGGTGTCTAGACTGGTGGTTGGACGGTTTTGGTAAAACTGCGGCAGTATAACCATGTAACCCACCATCTGCCAATTTCTTTCTTTATTGGTCGTGAGAGAGGGGTATGTTTTTATGTGGGTCAGCCCAGGACATGTTTTAAATGTGGGAAGTCTGGTCATGTGGCCAGTGTTTGCACAATCCATAAGTGTAATTTGTGCGGTGAGGTTGGCCATGTAAGTGCTACCTGTGTGAATGTTAGATGCAATTTATGTGGAAGAATTGGCCACCCCCATAAGGATTGTCCAGATGCCTGGCATAACATTTGTAAGGATTCTCCAGATGAGGGTTTGGTGATAGAAGAAGAGGCTTTGGCAGAGGAGTCATTAATGTTAGGGTCAATACTAACACAGCAGGAAGTTCAGTGGGAGATGGCTGATACAGGGCAAGAGCGTCACCAGCCAGAAAGTGGCCAACAGCCAACAGAAATGGTTCTTCAAGTTGAGCAACAGCCAGTTGAACCATCTTCTTCTACAACAGTGTCTGTTTGTGAAGAGAGTAAGGGTATAGGGAATAGGAGTAGGAAAAAAGATAAATCCTCTTGCAAGCCTGAAGGTGAATGGAGTCTTGTTCAAAAACCAGGGAAAAATAAAAAGATTCAGGGAAGAGCAGGTGTAGAAGTAACAGTTACTTCCAATAGATATGAGCTGTTATCAGTTTCGGATACTGATGCCTGTTGGTTGGATGCATTAGAGTTAGAGCAGGAGATGCAAAGAGTGGCACAGGAATGTGATGTAGAGTCAGAAGATGACCCACCAACTAAAAGAAGGTCTGTTCCTGAGGAGGGGCAAGTAGAGTCCGATATGGAAATGGGAGGTCGGCAAGGTGGCTCTGACTCTGACCTATTATGATGAGACTCATATTTTTGCTGCTGTTTTTTTTGTCTCTCGCTGTAATGGCAGATTTTTCTTTACGAGTGATCTCCAGTAATGTGAATAGCATTAAGGTCAGGCAAACTAGGCATGCAGTCTATGACCATCTGAAATATTTGGCTGTAGATGTGTTCATTTTACAGGAGACACGCTTATCTACAATAGGGCAGATAAGGGAAGCTCAGAGAGACTGGCAAATAGGACCATCTTTCTGGTCACTAGCTGTGGAGTCATATGCAGGGGTTGCAATTCTATTTAACTCTCAAGATGTCATTGTACAGAGACTGACAGAGGTGTTGATGGGTAGATGTCTGCTTTTCGAGGTAACGCTTCAGGGCAGGAGACTCAGGCTCATCAATGTTTATGGAACCCAGACAGTGCCAAAAAGAATCAGTTTATTCTATGAAGTTAAGCAGTATCTATTTACATCTGTTCCAGTGGTCATGACTGGGGATTTTAATGTAGTTAGGATGCCAAGTGACAGAACCTCTGGTAGAATGTTGAATAGAGATTCTAAGGTCCTGAATATAATTATTTTGCAAGCTGGCTTATGTAATGTTTTTGAACAAGATGGTAGGAAACCTGGCTTCACTTACTTTTGTGGTGGAAGAAGTAGTAGAATTGATCTGGCCTTTGTGAGTCCTACAGAAGCTGTTAATAGGATGAGTGAAAAATTAGATCCTTATTCTGATTATTGTGCCCTGTTTTTCTGCCTGGGTCCTATAAAGCGACCAGATGTGGGTAGAGGGCTGTGGAGACTTAATGCCGGTTTGTTAGAGGATTCTGTGGTACAGGGTCAGGTAAAATCCCTATTAGAGCGACAACAGGAAAGGCTGGATTTTTATGATAGCAGTGCTGATTGGTGGGAGGATGTCAAGAAGGATATTGTTTCTCTGTTTAAAAGGCTGTCAGCTAGTAGGGGAAAGAGTAAGTATAGGCAGTATGTGAGACTTCGTAAAGAATTAGAGTCACTTTATTCTGAGGGGAGGGATGCAGGACAAAAGATTAACCGTCTGAAGTCTGAGATAAGGCACCATCAATACAGCAAACAAATCTTTGATCCTGGAAAGAGATTATGGGTCCCAAGGGGCACCTGATCCTTTTGAAAATTGCAGAGAGAGAGTTGCAAAAAAATTATTAACAGGATTCATTGACTCCCAGTGTCAGTTGCAAGAGTCTAGGGTGGGTATTTTGGGAGTGGTGAAATCCTACTATGCTGACTTGTTTCAGAAAAAGGTTTTGGATAAAGAAAAGATGGCTTAATTCTTGAAGGCAACTCCTAATCCTGATACTGACAATTTGGACTTCTCCTCCTTGACAGCAGAATTAACGGTGGGAGAGGTTAAGGCAGCAATTGATAACTTGCATCAAAAGAAGGCACCAGGACCAGACGGTATAGTAGCCGAGTTTTATAAAAAATTTAAAGACCTCCTTGCACCAATTCTGGTGGAGGTGTATAAAAGCTGTTTTAAAAAATGCTGGATGCCTCTGTCCATGTGGAAATCATCATTGATTCTGTTGTCCAAGGGTAAAGAGCCTGGCGACATCAAGAATTGGAGGCCAATAACCCTCTTGAATGTCGATAGGAAGATTGTTGGAAAAATCTTGTTTTCTAGATTAGTGTGTCAGTCCCCAGCACTGTCATCAGGCTGTCAGTTTGGCACAGTAAAAGGGCAGAACATCTCTGGAGCAGTCATCTCAATAAGAGAGATGTTTGAGATGTGTAAAACCCTTGGGTGTGGGAAGTATGTTGTTGGTCTGGACCAGGCTAAAGCCTTTGATAGAGTAGATCATGATTATCTGTGGGCAACTTTGTCAAAATACGGTATCCCGGGACAATTTGTTGATTGGTTAAAATTTTTATATAAGGAGGCAGAGAGCTTCCCTCTGATTAATGGCTGGCAGGGTGACACTTTCAGAGTTGAAGTGGGGGTGAGACAGGGTTGACCTTTGAGTCCGTTCTTGTATGTCTTTGCCATTGACCCATTTTTGAGGTCATTACAAGTTTGTGGATTTTGAGGGTTGTCGGTCCCCCACTGCTTGCCTCTGACTGTAGTCGCATATGCGGATGATGTGACTGTGGTGGAGTCTGAGCGTCGAGAGAGTCGGAGGCTATCAGAAGCTATTCAGAGGCCTCAGGGTCTCTGGTCAACCTTGACAAGAGTGAAGCTTTTTGGACACTGCAAGGTGATCCTGATTTTGATCTGACTGAATTTGCAAAGGCCTCCTCCCATAATAAAATCTTAAGAGTGAAATTTGGTAGGGAAGATAATGCCAGGGAGGAGAAGTTGGGAATCGAAAATGCAAAGGTTCAGCGGTGGAAACACTGGAGGTTGACCTACAGAGAAAAGATTGCAATGTTAAAGACTTTCCTGGTTCCTGTTTTCTTGTATGTTGCAGTAATTTTTCCTTTTTCAGCCAGGCTCTCAAGTCTGTTCTTCCAGCTCTTATTGGGCAACAGACTGAATCGTATAAAAAGAGGGATCACTTACCTACAGAGAAAAGAGGGTGGTTTGGATATGTTGAATCCAAGGGTTTTCTTTGATTCCTTGTTTTTAAAAAATTTTTTGGGGAACTTGGACTCAAATGTTGATTCTCTGTGGGTAACAGTATCAGAAAATTGGATATTGCCCTTTGCAGAATCTTGGGTGTGAGGTGGTAGTCTCAAGAGGGGTAGATGGAGGCAGAACTACCTCCCACCATATCTGGAATCTGGTCTCAAGTCTCTGAGGAAGTGGGGAATAGAGAAATTTTACATTGAGAATAAGTCCAGGAAAGAACAATATTTTAAAGTATGCAGGAGGTTTTTTTTGCTCCCAGCTTGCACTCAGAGACTGTGTGGATAGAACTTTGCAAGAAAGTTTAAAGTATTTAAATTGGGCGTGACTTTCGGCAAAGTTTTTTGACATTGCTTGGTTATCATTGCATGGAAAAATGTTTGTTAGAGGTAATTTAAAATTCTTAAATGTCTCAGATAGAAATTGTCCTCTGGGTTGTCATCAGGAGGAAACAATGCAACATTTTATAGTTGATTGCTGGGGAAGCAAGACATTATGGAAGGAGATAGCAGATAGACTTAGGATCAGGAGATTTTGGTCTCTGAGGTACTCTGATATAGTCTATGGAGTTCCATCAACTATAAATGGTATAGATCGAGAGTTGATATATATGATAATAACAACTATAAAATATTACCACTGGCATACAAGAACTAGAGTGTCGATTAACCATGAGCCTTTCCTGTATCTGAAGGCCGTAGATCTAATTATGTCAGAATTAAGGTGGATTAAGTCTCTAGAGGTTAAGAAAAATAGGAAAAATGCAAAACTATGGGAAGGCATTTATCTGAATGAATAACTTCATATGGATCATGCATTTTTAGTTTTTTATTATTTTTGTTTGTTTTAATATTGTTATTGATATTTGTAAGAAAGTATCCAATTAGTAAATAAGTGGACTTTTGTTGCAATACGAGTTGATTATGGTTGTTCCATTGTATTCAGTTGGTTTTCATCAATAAAAATCACCTTCATTGTAACGCTATCACATTCCATTCACTTACTTTATATATACAGTGGTAGAAGTGGAGGTGTATATGGTGGTATGTCATACCGACACTTCTCATACTGCCTTCATTGTAACACTATCACATTCCATTCACTTACTTTATATATGTAGAAGTGGGGGACATACGGTGGTATGCAATACTGCCACTTCCCATACTGCCATCATTGTAACACTATCACATTCCATTCACTTACATTATATATACAGTGGTAGAAGTGGGGATGTATATAGTGGTATGTCATACTGACACTTCTCATACTGCCTTCATTATAACAGTATCAAAATCCATTCACTTACATTTTCCCTTCCGCCACTTCTAAATTTTCATATTAGCACTTCTGAATTACCACTTCGACCACTGATCAAGACCCCATGCCAAATAGATTTTCCACGGAAGTCTGTTCCATCCAGTAGTAGAAACCTGGGCATACACCCAACTGGACCCAACTATAATCAACATTATTATCACCATTTATTTATATAGTGCCACTGTACTCTGCAGAGCTTTACAATTGGGAATAAACAAAGTAATCAGACAAGACTAGGTATTAACAAACAAAGATGTATGACGGTCCCGCTTGCAAGCCTACAATTGTAGGTGATTGATACATGAGTTTAAGTGTCACACATTTCATATTGTTCCAACCAGATTGCAATAGGGGGCCATATGATCCAGTCCCAAAAGAATGTCGATTTGGGAGTGAAAAGCATATGAGAATCTGGACACAGAGAGTGTGTTACGTGAATAGCTTATAGAGTCTACAGGGGTCACAAATAACCTAATAAAACAAGTACCTTTAATGGAGAAAGAGAGATTCATTTCATCTAAAGAAAAAATTGCAGCAAATGGTACAATGCATGGAAGTGGATGCAGGGCCGGATTAACCCGAGGTCTAACTGGGCTATAGCCGAGGGGCCTCGGGCATCCAGGGGGCCCTTCAAAGTCCTCAGCAGCATTATTGATCGGTCCGGGGGCGGGGGCGCCCCCAGCCCGATTAATGCTGCTGAGCACTGTCACTGTAGTCCTCTGTCCCCGGCGCTCAGTAATCTGCTTACTGAGGAGATCTCGCGAGTGAACTCTTGCGAGATCTCCTCAGTAAGGAGCTTACAGCGCGCCGGGGACGGAGGACTACAGTGACAGGTAAGCGCATGGGGGGGGCCCTCACGGGGTACGGGGGGACGGCGGGTGGCTCACATTGGGGGCCTCACGGGGGAATGGAGGCGCCCTTAGCCCAGGGGCCTCCATTCCCTTTATCCGGCCCTGAGTGGATGTCATATTCCCAGTCAACTCTTATGGGGAAAGCACATTTGGCTAGTAAAATTAGTCTAAAGTAGGTTGCAGGGTTGAAAGTATTCTTAGGAGAAAGCCAGTAAGAAGGTATGTTCAATATGTGGGAGTTATGAGTGCATGAAATAAAGTTTTTGCAGTATCCTGTGTTAGACACATGCATATTCTGGGAATGTTTGTATGCAACAGAATTTGCATACAGACTGGAAGTGGGAAATAGACGACAGTGCTGGGAACGGAATTAGAGATGCCAAATAGGTAGGTTATTAGTGACAAATCTGAGGTGGCGAGAAAACATCCAAGAAAAACATGGTGAAAAGACATTCAG